>NC_081412.1:23093359-23693359 GCF_030272615.1 Cryptomeria japonica
CCTCTCCTCTCCCTCTCTCTCCCTCTCCCCCTCTCCTCTCCTCTCCCCTCTCCCTCCCTCTCCCTCCCTTCCCCCCTCTTCTCTCCCTCTCTCCCTCTCTCTCCCTCTCCCTCCTTCCCCCTCTCTCTCTCTCTCTCTCTCTCTCTCTCTCTCTCTCTCTCTCTCTCTCTCTCTCTCTCTCTCTCTCTCTCTCTCTCTCTCTCTCTCTCTCTCTCTCTCTCTCCCTCTCTCCTTCCCTCTCTCTCCCCCCTCTCTCTCCCTTCCCCCCCATTCTCTCCCTCTTTCCCTCTCCCTCCCTTCCTCCATACCCCTTCTTCTCTCCCACCCCCTCTCTCTCTCTCTCTCTCTCTCTCTCTCTCTCTCTCTCTCTCTCTCTCTCTCTCTCTCTCCCTCTACCTCTCTCAAGAGGGCGTACGAGGTACTGAAACTATTAGTTCCCTGCCCTACCATAACTTTTTTAAGGCTTAGTAGCGCGTACGCAGTACTTATTACTCATAAGCATGTACGGGGTACTATTCCCATTATTTGTTACCCTACGATAACATTTTTAGGCTTAGTAGCACGTACACGCTACTTATTAGCCCAGAATGGGAAAAAAGAATATCGTTGGGCTTGTCAACATTTTATGATCTAACAGTGTGTACGTGGTTATTAATGTAGTGCGTATGCGGTCTATAGACATAGTTTTAGTTTCCCAAGAGCCTCAATAGCCTCAAAAGAATTTTTTGAGGTTGTTGAAGGCCCCAGCAACTAACGATTTTTGGAGCAAGCGAAAAAAATGCTACTAATTGAAAATGGCTCCGAGTCATCAAAAACTGAGATACCATTGTAGAGGAGCCTCACGCGACCCTACAGGATCAAAAAAATTGACCATATGTGTCGTGGATTGGAAGAAACAGTCCGTCAAATTTTGATAATTTTTTGGACTCAGGGCACTTGAGAGATTGCACTGGTAGGGTATGACTCTCAACGTTCTGGTGCTTTGGGATGCACGAAAGGGCCATGCCTAGCGTAAACCTACCCACCCAGACATGCTCGTGATGTCGGTTTGTGCATAAGACAAACAAAATCAATTCTAGCCAATCTTGCAACTTTTCCTTGCAAGCAACTGATGGTTTTTGGAGCAGGCGAAAAAATGCTACTAATTGAAAATGGCTCTGAGTCATTGAAAACCGAGATAAAAAATTGTAGAGGAGCCTCATGTGACCCCACGGGATCAAATAGATTGACCGTATGTGTCGTGGATTGGAAGAAATAGTCCGTCAAATTTTGACAATTTTTTGGACTCAAGGCACTTGAGAGATCGTATTGGTAGGGTATGACTCTCGACGTTCTGGTGCTTTGGGATGCACGACAGGGCCATGCCTAGCGTAAACCTTCCCACCTGGATGCACTCGCGATGTCGATCTATGCACATGACGAACAGAATCAATTCTAGCCATTCTTGCAACTTTTCCTTGCAAGCAACTGACGGTTTTTTGAGCAGGCGAAAAATGCTACTAATTGAAAATGGCTCTGAGTTGTCGAAAACCGAGATAGGCCATTGTAGAGGAGCCTCACGTGACCCCATGGGATCAAACAGATCGACCGTATGTGTCGTGGATTGGAAGAAATAGTTCGTCAAATTTTGACATTTTTTTGGACTCAGGGCACTTGAGAGATTGCACTGGTAGGGTATGACTCTCGATGTTCTAGTGCTTTGGGATGCATGACAGGGCCATGCCTAGCATAAACCTACCCACCCGAACACGCTCATGATGTCGATTTGTGCACACGATGAACCAAATTTGACCATTGCGAGCGCGAGGGTGCTCTCGCACCAAACACATTGTTGTTTATGTTCATATTGTTGATTTTTGTTGTTTATATTCATATTTTTAATTACATATGCAAATATTCATTTAAATTTATAAAAGGGCAGCCACCAAATACAGCGAATACACAATAATGAACTGAATACAAGGAGTTTTGTAGGGTTAATTCAACATTTTAGAAATTTTATCAAATCATATTCCACGATTGCAATGCTTTACATCATATATTTTTGTTGTTTATATTCATATTGTTGATTAAATATGCAAATATTAATTTAAATTTATAAAAGGACAACCACAAAATACAACGAATACAAAATAATGAACTCATTACACATTTATTGGATCGAATATCGATATTTATATATATAAAAAAAGGCATGTCTACCAAGTCAATACAAGTATTACAAAAATGTGACATATGCCATTTCCAAATCGATATACAATAAAAATGTAGAATATATCTACATGTATTGGTCATTCTATGACCAAAACTAATACTATATGATCCTAAACTTGTGGTGGATCGTCAAAATCAAGCCTCTTCGACACAGTACGCGGCTCTGTAGATGGCTGCAAAACCACAATTCAAAAGCCAAGTTAGAATTCTTTTGTAGAAAATAGTTCACATTTAACAACATAACTATGCATTTAACTTTAATTCCTTTGCAATTGAAATGTAGATTACCTCATCGACTGATCTAGGACCTAATGTCTTCGCTCTCCTCTCCTTGTCACTCTTAGGAGTTTTCTTGAAGACATACTTAAATGGATTCATGTTATGGTCGTACCACGAAGGAGTCTATTGTAGATTAAATGTACAATTAATACAATGTACTAACATAAATATATCAAAAACACTTAAAAGCTATAATATAGAGAACAATGACGTACCTGTGCCTGAGATGCTTCTCCAATGGACTGAGAATGGCTCACCATCGATGTAGAAACTGTCGCTATTACCTATACAAAAAATGTACAAAGATTAAATACAATTAATATAATGATAAGTAGTGAAGGTTGAAAACAATTAATTTTACATATCAAACAAAAGTGTATCGGATCCTGAGATGCTTCTCCAATGCAAGGAGGAGGGTTCGCCATTGACGAAATAGGTATGGATATTTCCTGTATGAAAAAATTATAAGATTATAATATATCACAAGTTCACATGTACGTGTGCATATAATCATGAAATCAAAAAAATAAAGTAGAGATACATACCTCCGCCCTCTCTTGATCCGCGGGCAAATCAGGTGTATTGAACATATCCACAAAGCTCAATGGCCGATGTACATGTAAAATAGACAAAAAACACTAATCAATCTACAAACCCCAACTAATACTTGATTTCAACATTTTCAAACAATTTTACAACTAAAAATGTGTTCAATTACCTTCTTCACATGTTTTGGCGTCTTTGAGGAATTCTTTTTCTTAGGACGAGCCCTAGACGCGGAGGGGGTACCCTAAAAACACAAAATTAACATGAGATATTAGTACAGATAATAAATTAAACATAATTTTAAAAATCTAAAATGAAATGACTTGCATATTCCATCATAACAATACATAAAAAGAGTTGTACAAAATATGATACCGTATAGCCTTGTAGGCCAAAACCAATCACTGAGAGCATGATGTCATCAATCTGGGACATTTCGTCCCCTATCAACACCTACAAACCAGAAATTGGACCAAGCATTAAAGATAGTTAGTATATCTTGTTTTTTTTGGAATTCAAAGTGTACTATTCTATTTTAACATGTTACAAAATTTATACCTCAAGCATCGAAGTTGCAGCTATGGTAACTGGGGGAGGTGTATGGGATACCGTTGCTGCATCCTGAAATGCATATTATTTGTCTCAATTTAAATTGATGTATAAATGAAAATTCATTTATTTAATTACAAATTTAAAGTGACTGATAAATAAAATGTTATGAATTCAAATCAACACACTTGTGTCTGTGGCTCATGGGCAAACACCGTGTCCATCAACTCATTTGTCAGCACGAAATCCTCAACCATGTGAGCCTGACATCTACAACCACAAATCATGCATAGATGATATGAGTATCCATCTGCACCGGCTGCACCATCTATCCCTAAGCATATCCCCGAGCAATTGACACACATATGCTCGATGGGCTCTTTGTCACCCTCTAACGGCTCATCATCCAATACAATAGGGTGTGCTAATGATGTCCCATGTTGGATGATGGCACCAATCAATATTGTGGCCACCTGAAGAGTCTATAGCTCCATCGACTCTTTCATCTCTAATGGGACAACCTAATGCACCTTGGGTTTGGGTGCTAGGGGGCGACAACTCTCCGCGGCTAATCGCCTATGGGCTCCATGTCTATCTTGGGCAAAGCCACCACCTCTACCATGAAACTCTCTCATGTCAAAATAGTTTGGCTGCACATTGAGCACAAACTCACAATATATTTTTCTCAAAAAATATAATGGCACCTCATAATTATTACAAGGTGGATCATCAAAGACCATCCACCACTTCTGCCAAAAAAGATTCTTCATCTGCGCATTGGTACACCAATGTATGGGAAACCTTTTTGCATTGAGAGGTAATGACTGACCTATTTTGGGATCAACAAAAAGCACACATATTTGTTGTTTAGAAATATTTTTGGTTTTTACTCCATCGTATGATAGCCCATTGGCATAGAATTGATGACACCTATCCCTAAAGCTTCCCCATTTGGTAATTTCTGTGGAAACAGCTATGGCACCACTAGCTAATGTTTCTAGGCTAGTGGCGAGGGATTGATGATGGTCAAGTTCAGAAGTTTTCAATTTTACAATCAGTCTATTGATTTTAGACGTATTTTGTCCTAACTGATTAATTAATTCTTCATGTGTTTCGGCTGTGCGGTCAAAAAGAGGAATTGGGGGTTGTTCTTGTGTGTTTTCAGGAGGTGCATTTGGTTGTTCTTGTGGGTTTTCAGGAGGTACATTTGGTTGTTCTTGTTCTGGATTAGAAGAATCTAGTTTTTGAAACAAAAAATGAAAAAACCTAATCAAAATTAATGAAATTAAATTCAAAATGTAAAACAAATTGAATAAACTGGAAAGAAAGACGAAAATAAACAAAAACTAACCTTGATCCATAGCCTGGAGGACAAATTTAGCACCCCATTCACGGTTTAGGTGAGAAAATGGGGGAAAAAAGAAGTTAAAAACGCAAATTATGGGTAAATGAGACCCAGTTTTTTTTTAAAAACTTTTTTTACCAGGCACTGCGTACGCGGTTTTATTTGGATTATTAGCACATACACACTCATTTTCCTATGATCAGCACGTACACACTCATTTTCCAAGGCGTAGTGCATATACACTCATTTTCCTAAAAGCAGTGCGTACGCGCTACCTTTTCTAGGCTCAGGAAGAACAAACCTAAGCGCGTACACGAGAATTTGAAATTTTAAAACCGTGTAAGCGCTATTTGTTTTTACAAGTTTTTTTTGGGTAGTGTCCACTTTTCTGACCACCATCTTTGTGCACATGCCCACAAAGTAACCCCTTTTTGCATATATAATAAAATAGAGTAGATGTTCATGACAATAAGGAATGAAAATTCTCAAAAACATATTTAAAGTCCTGCATAAAAGTTTTCATGGCCACTATCCATGACTCAAGTAATGGGGTAGCAACCTCACTTTTAGTCTTCATCTGGAATGCCAGTTCTTCCATTGCATCAAAGGTACTTATCTCTTGAGTTACCGTGATAGCTTCCAGGTTGAGAAAACATTTCTAAAGAATCTGCAGTCTTGGCAATAGGAGCAGTTGAAGCTCCTGCAAATCTTTAGACCGGTTGCTAATCTCTATGTCCATCTTGGCAATCTGATGCTAATAATGATGAATGGTTTATCCATAGGTAGTGAATGAATCATATGGTATCTTGAAATTGTTGATATAATCCTGTAACTCCGATTGGAGTTTATCTTTCTGATTAAGCACATCGCCACAAAATAGATAGGGTTGGAAGATTTTACTTAACAGTAATTTACCTTCACCCATAGAAATACTGATATCATTTTGTTGCTTTAGTAGTTGTGTCTGGCTCTCATTCATTTTTATGACTAAGGCAACATTAAGTGCCTTTTCATGGTTCTTCTTTGCAGTGGCTTCAGCAACATCTTCCAAGCATTGTACCTGGTCCTCCACTATGGTACACAGAAGTTTAAGCTTGGATAGAGAGGAATTGGTACTGGGGAGGTTTGTACCAAGAATTAGACTAGTAAGGGTGTCAACCGCAGTTTGTATGACATCATGTTCCTTCTTCCTCTCCAATGCTTCCAATCTCTCATGTGCAAGTTTGATGCTTTGAAGTAGCTCAGACTCATCTGCTGATTGAAGATCAATAGGACTGGTGGTATCAACCTGCTTGGTTTGATCACTGGTTGCCTTAGGAGTCTGCCCTCCTTCTTTTGTCTTGATCTTTGCCTGTTTGTTCTTTTCTGCTTCCTTCTCCTCTTCTCCTCTTTTCTTTTCCTCTTCTTTCTTCTTTTGCTCCTCTTCTTGTTTTTTCTTCTCCATTTCTTCCTTCTTCCTGTCCTCTTCCTTCTTTTTCTTATCTTCCTCCTTCTTCCTTTCTTCTTCCTTCCTCTTGTCTTCTTCTTTCTTCTTCTCTTCTTCCTTCCTCTTCTCCTCTTCTTTCATATTCTCCTCTTCTTTCCTCTTCTCCTCTTCTTTCCTCTTCTCTTCCTATTTCTTCTTCTCTTCCTCTTTCTTCTTATCTACCTCTTTCTTCTTCTCTACCTCTTTTCTCTTGTTTTCTTCCTGTCTTGCTTTTTCCTCTTACTCTTTCTCTACTTTCTCTTTGTCATGTTTCTCTTTTTCAGCTTTTTCCTTGTCCTGTTTCTCTTTCTCTATTTTTTCTTTATCATGTTTCTCTTTCTCTTTATTAGGAGTGACATCCTCATTATCTAATGCATCCACATCAATAGGATCAATTTTCTCTATCACTCTTTCACCTTGACTATCAAACACTTCATCTGGTTGGTCTGAGGATAGGTCTGGTGCTTGGTCAACCTGCTTAGTAGCTTTAGATACTTGGTGCATATTGACGACAACTTTCACATGTATGTGAGTATCCTTTTCCACTTCAGAAGCTTTTCCTTCTAGTAGCCTGAGTCTTCTCCTTCTCATGAAGAAGATGCCTTTGTTCTTATCCATAATCTCAAATCATTCTAAATTAGAAGCATCAGGAAAGTATTGTGCAAAAAATTTCTCCTTGATCTCCTATTCTTTCTCAATGGCAATGCTCCATTTATTATCCAAATAATTATACAAAGAATCTGGTGTAACCAATCTAATCTTAGATGGCGACCGATCATTAACACATAAATATTTGATGACTTCTTGTTCTACTTCTTCTTTCTCACTATCAGTAAAATCATCAAAATATTTCTTTAAATCATCAAGAACTTTCCTCTTAATATTCTTTAGAGTCCTATGACAATGTGTCATTGGCTTATAAGAGGAAATATCTATATTTACCAATGTTGAAGTTGCGGGAATATTACCGGTAGACTTCGCCTTCTTTCTTGATTGCCTAGTATTCTTTGTTTGAATCTTCGGTTCAGTGTCCTCTGACTCTGGTGAGTTGGTTTTGGTTTTCTACTTCCTCTCAAATACCTTCTTAGGTTTCTTTTTAGCTAGTGGCCGGTTGGTCACTTTCAGAGTGGCAGAGGTAACCGATGCAGATACCGATGGCACTGCTTTGTCCTTTTTATGTTTTGGTTCTTCAATCGGTGTGACCCTTTCTAAGTAGGTGTCGATTCTCTTTTTCTTAGCATCCAGTGGTGAGGCAAGTAGGGTAGAGGCATACCCGATCAACATGTCATTCATTACTTCATACCCCATTGGTTCAACTACTTCCTTTCTTAGTTCCACCGCCTCCATTATGCAATCATCTATTCTTATTGTGAAGCAGATGTCATCTTCATACTTATTCACAATATCATTAGATATCCTCATTCTCTAGCTCATTTTCCGCTTGAATTCATTAAAATACTTATTTAGAACCTCAGGATATCTAGTTCCTACTGCTTGTAGGCTTTCCTTAATTTTTCTAGAAACCGGTAGGTCAGTAGACCATTGCACATCACCTACTCCAAGGAAATAACCTTGAAAATAAAAGAATAAGCCAACCAGAAGTTGGCCAAACCTGAACCTTAGAGAATTATCCTATTTGATGGACTTCAAATTCAACAGCAATTGCTTCTGTAGACAGGTACATAGGTCAAATGTAGTGTCTTCCTTGATCATCCTGTAAGCGGCATTCACCACAACAGCGGGGACAGAGTTCATTCTGCTGGCATAAAACATCTAGTAACCAATCACCATGCAAGCATATTTCACCAGATCATCTTTAATGGTGTTGACGGTCATCGCCCATTGGTCACTCATGGAACCAGTGAGCTTTGTCATTTTAGTTTTGGTGACCTTCCGTAAAGCTGGTACCTCTCCAATTTTCCAGAAACCGGTGACAGCATAAATTACTTCCAGTGTGATGTCATGCGTCCGCTTGAGATACATCTTATCACCATGCACTCTGCTAAGGATGATGTGAATATGATCTTCTGTGAACTCTTCCAGAAAATATACTGCATTGTGTAGTTTCATCTTTTCAAGGATACTATACTCAGGTTTGATTTTCTTGTCATTCCCACATAACAGACTTAGCTGGGAATGGATCACTAGGGATCCTAGGTCTTCTAATTTACAGTCTATATACCCTGAAATGTCTTCCTCGACTATAACTCCGGCAGGAATTTGAGATAGGGCATTGTATTTTATTTTCTTTTGAAGAAATTCGACTGAATCTATAGGTGCACTAGAACTAGAGTGCGATGCAGAAGCCATGATAAGAGAGAATTTTGAGAAATATCTTCACAATCTGAAATTTAGGGTTTTCCAATGTCGCCCACAATACACCACTTTGGTTGCTAGATTACCGCTTAGTGTTCGTCACTGATACATTGAAAAAGATCACTCGATTCCTCTACAAGATTTTTTTAATTCACTTTGAATCGCTAGATGAATCGCTCTTTGTCGCTTTTCTCTTGAAATTCTTCTCTCAAAAACTGATAAGAGATAATGATGACAAAAATCCCAGGTAAACAACTTCTCACCTACCATAATAAATGCATCACTGCTAGGGCACAAACCCTAATTTTGCCTTTTACCACTTCAAGTCTTCTATTGAGTGACAGGTAACATATACTAGTTAAGGTCTTTACTGATATAAACCATGGGTTTGAAATATTTCACCGATATGTTCCCCCTAATCTTTTCTAAAGCTTATTTTGCCAGTTCAGAGATTTCCACACTAGGTGTAGAAACAGGTTCATCCTGTGATCCTTCTTCAGATTTATTTTTCCATGTTTTATTCATTTCCACTTGAATGGTTTCAACATCAATTTTCCCTTCTGGAGTGATCGGTATATCATCCGATAGGTTCTTTCTCAGTCTGCAAGTTCTGGCAGTGTGTCCCGATTTGTTGCAATGATAGCATACCATTCTAGGTGTTCTCCATGGTCCATTACTCATACTTCCATTCTTTCTTCTGCATGTTGCAACAGTGTGACCGCTACCACAATAGATCAAACAAGTTGTTCTCCAACTAGTAGCCGCTTGATAACCACCTGACCGATGGTCATAGGTATTATACCGGTTGGGATTTCGGTTCATAGGAAGATTTGGAATAACTCCTTGAGTCCTTGGAGGATGTCTCCTATTGTTGTGCAAAACCGACCTGCATTCAAATGCTCTATGCCCAAACTTGTTGCATGCATAACAGTTTCCATTGAATCTATTGGATCTAGGCTTATTGTTTAGAAAATAAGGAAAATTGTTGTAGTTCTTGCTTCTACACACATTAGCAGTATGTCCTTCTTTGACACAATTAAATAAAACGGGTTTAAATTTTTGGTTACCTTTATCCTTGGATGTCGGTTGCTTCTTTGATGATTCAGCTTTTGTTCCAGAGGTCTCACCTTCCTCATACCCAAAGAAACCAAGTCCAGTGGTACTCTTTACTAGCTTTGCCGATTCCAGCTTTTGTTCTAGCTTAACAGTACTCTTATTGAATTTGGAAAGTATCTCCTTTGACTCAGTAAGTTCCTTGGAGATAGCTGCATTGTATTCCATTAAGGTTGCATTATCAGAAATAGCCATGTTTAGTTCACCTTGCATTTCTTCTTTTTCCACTTTACTCTCTTGGAGATGAGTGGTAAGGGTACTGATTTCTTGCTTTATCTTGGAGATCTCATGATCTTTGTCTTTTACCAGATCTTCAGCTTTCCTTCTGTTCTCAAGCTCTTGACACATTCTGATAGTCAGTCCTTCCAACTCTTTTCTCATATTGGCTTTGGATTCATTCAATTTTTCAACTTCTTCAACTAGGGCATCCATGTCTGCTTCATCAAAAGAGCTATTTTTAGTGAGTTCCATCAGTTTCTTAGCATGCTCTCTTCTCTTGGCCAAAGAGGCTTTATACTTGACTTTGAGTTCATCATAGGCTCTCTTCGTCTAAGTGAGACGATGAGTAAGTTCCCTCACATTGTATTCCCCCATATCTCCTTCCAAGTGGTTAGACTTATAGAAAGGTTGGCTCTGATACCAATTGATGAATACTAAGAGGGCGGGTGAATTAGTATACCAATAATTACTGTAAACAAACTCTTAAACAGTTTAGCAGATAACCGATGCAACAGATTCACTAATAAACCAGTTAAGATTAATGAAAACCAAATAGCAAACAAAGAATTCACCCACAATAGCACAATCACCATAACACAAGATATTTGACGTGGAAACCCAAATGGGAAAAACCACGGTGAGCAGAAACTCACAAGTAACTATCTGCAGAATAGAAACCAGACCGGTTAAGGTCATACAATGTTCTTCACCAGAACAGATCCTATTAGGAATCTAGATCTCTGTTAGGAGATAAGTATTGTTAAAGACTACCTTGTTAAGGGATTTCAGATCCACAGTTGTGAACCACCTTGTTAGAGGATTTACAAAGGATTTGTTGGGCCTACCCAGTTAAGGGTTTCAGACTTGTCGAAGACATTAGTAATCAACAAGTGAATGATCTAGACACTAGCATAGTATGCTTAATTAGATCCTTGTTAGCTTATTGTTAATGCATTTCAGCATTACTTCAGTCTTCAATATCTCCACACTTTCTCTTAACATAGACCTAATCTTCTCTACTATATCGCACATAACCTTTACTATTCTATCTTTCATACTCTCTCTCATACATGCAAACCCTAGACATGATGTCCTTATAAAGTAAATTGATTTCATGTCGGTCCAATAGGATTAGACTACAAGTTCCTAGGTTCAGTGCATCTAGACACATTTGGTAACACGGCACAAACACACCGCCAAAGTGTTGGTGGATGATAACTCATCACACATTATAGAAATACCGGTTGGTAACTCATCACAAAGTAATACCGGTTAATACAATATACCGATTACCGGTTGTCAAAAATGAAGACTGGTAGATCATAGTGTTCCAATCAAAAGTTAACTACTACTTGGTTCTTTCGTACCACTGGTGATCCTCGAACCGCTTGAGGTCTCCATACTGCTTGATCTCTTCAGTCAATCTATGACTGGTAAATATCTTCTACAAAATACTGATAGTCTAAAGACTATACATTCAATAATACACAATACCGGTTGAGCATAACTCATACATCAAGAAAGTGTGTGTCCATTATCAATAAAGTGTGTGTTCATTATCAATAAAGTGTGTGTCCATCAATGACAATAAAAAAATTATCAAAATGCCAACAAAGGCATCTTTAGGGATAAGACAAGCTTTAGGAGAGGGGCAAGCATTTCTCATTAATGCATCATCTCTAGTGGGAATTTTGTTGAAATCAAAAGAGGAAATGTCATCACTAGGAAAAGTAGGGAGAATACCATCTTCTTCCACAAAATGAACCTCATGAGGGGAGTACTCTTTAGGAGGGAGATGAACATCTTTCTCCAAAGATTCATGATTAGGAGATCTAAGGAATAAGTGCTCATAACCTCTTGTTGTACTAGCATGCCCCCATTGATAAGACCAAATTTAGGAGAAGATAAGTCAATGTCCATCAATACCTTTTCACTAAGAGAGGCATCATGTAAGTAACGTAAGGTAACATTAAGAAAAAAATTTATGATATCATCCTCTTCCTCTAAGATAGCTAGATGGGAAGGGCACATTTTAGGAGAATTGTCAAGATCGCTCTTCAAATCTTCATCCTTAGAGCATGGGAAAGTTTTGAAGGGGTTGGTAACAACTATTTTAGGCACTAAAATTATTTCATAGATATGAAGAGGTTCTTTAAGCGATGGAAAAATTGAAACAAGGGAAGCTAACCCATTATCACATTTAGGAAATGAATGCATCGTGACAAAAAAATTCCTTATTCAAATGATAACATATGCAAAATAGAAAGAAATGTTCAATTTTAACCAATGAAAGCACTCTAAATGTTGATTTAGAAAATAAAATTTATGAGTGGAATGTGTTCCAAAATCAGATCTTAAATTAATGGTCCAAATTAAGCTATCCACAAGTTCAATTTTGAATTGAAAAATTGGGGTTTTAGCAAAATTAACCTCTAAATTTTGGAATTTGTAAGGAATTGAATCTTTTAAATGTAAATTCAAATT
Organism: Cryptomeria japonica; assembly: GCF_030272615.1. Taxonomy (NCBI): domain Eukaryota; kingdom Viridiplantae; phylum Streptophyta; class Pinopsida; order Cupressales; family Cupressaceae; genus Cryptomeria; species Cryptomeria japonica. Next base: position 23,105,890 of record NC_081412.1, read on the forward strand.
TGAAATAGAAAAAAAACTCAGATCTAAGAACATAAATCATAATTAAAGAAGGTTGGATTCACGTCGGGTTCAACAAAATGTGGTGGTGGGAAAAGCGAGATTGGGTGACTAGGACCTAATCCTACTTTTTCCAACACATTGGGAATACGAAAGAGCCTAGGGAGATAGATCAATTTGGCTACTTATTGTAGGAAAGAGAGAGACAAGGATTACCTCTTAGGTTTTCTATTCCTCTTGTTGCAAATGATGAGAAAAACTAGGGTTTAATTGATCAATTGGACTAGGAGATGAAGAATGAAGCATAAATGAACTCAGAATTGAACAAACTTGCAGATCTGAAACTGAGATACTGAAAGAATGAAAGAGGGAGGATTATGGATGTGTACCTGATGCTGCAAATTAAACAAAACTGACTTGGACCAGGGTGCCATGCCACTGTCCTTTTTTTCTGCAGACAGGAGGCTGCAACTGAAACACTGCAAACTAGAGGTCCTGAAGCTGCAACCTGCTAAAACTCACTAAAAAGCACATGGACCATGGCATCACGCCGCTATCCTAGGCAGGACCAAGGTTCCATGCCCCTGTCTTAGGCATATTAGGGCAAAACTGATGATTCTGGGTGGTTCATGTGCCTTTTGTTGAGCTGAAAGTGCCTTCGGGTACCTATTTCTGCACCTACAACTAAAAAGGGAAGGTTTGGGTCTAGCTATATAGGTTTTTTCCTTAGTCATGTTTTAGTGATTTCCACCTCCACAAATAGTCGATAATTTATTGAAAATGTGTGTGCTAGAACCTAGTGTGTATGCAAGATCCTAAAATGAAAGTAAAAAATCTAGAGCAACCCTAAAGAGTAAACCCTAATTGCTTGTAATTGACAAAGTAAATTATCTAAATTAATTATGCAAAGTGATCCAAACCATGAATGTAAATATGCAAGTTGATGTAAAGAAGCTCATACAAAGACATCAAAATAACATGAAATCATACCAATCCCCAAGGGAGTGATATTGGGCCACAAAATCTCCTATTACTCTTCAATGTCTTCAAGGCTCCTAATTGATGATAAATACTTGACAAATGCTTGATGAATGTTGTTGAATGTTGTTGAAAACTCCACATAGGCTTCTCTTTCACTACATAGAAGGCTCCTTATTCTTGCTTTGTTGAAAACTCCTTAGATCCCATCCATCTTAGTTGCCTTCAAATTGAAGAAAGAGAGCTCTTATGTATGAAACCTTAGATCTTAATTTTGACTTAATTCTACCTTTAGGCTGACCTAGGAATTGAATTTCCTGCCAATATTTTGGGGTTAATTATTATAATATCATAGAATTGTGCTCCCAAAATTTCGGGAAAAAAGTCGAGGACCGTGGCAGGAACGCACATGGTCTGACCAACTTTTCACCAAATTTTCAAGGCCATTAGATATGATAAAATTAGAGAGAATCCCAAAGTTACAACTGATTTTGAGGTGTTTTGATATGCTAAATTGGGCCTTAAAGGTCGAAATAGGACATAATTAGGGTTTTATGATTAAATGATTTATTGGAGGAATAAAATAAAAAGGGGCACACTTAGGGTAAAGGGCCCAATTTTATAATGTATGAAGTGATGAAATAGGACTTTAGATTTAATTAAATTAATTAATTAAATGCTTAAAGGTAAATAATAATGCAAGATGCAAACACACAAAGGCAGGTACTAACCTAAGTGTGAAATTGTACCATCCTAGCAAGGGTGTACAATTTACGACACTACAATATCATCATAATCACTAGAATCAACATTTTTTTATATAAAGATAAATAGGTTTTATAGGGACCTGAAACCCAGAGTATTACAGACCAAGGCCAGCAGCCACCCAAACCGAAAAAATAAGCAGAATAGGGGACAAACCCAACACAGACCGAAAGCCAAAAAATAGGGCATAGCACTCTTGACTAAGAGAGTGTATCAATTCAGTATTTTTTTGAATAATACTTATTAATTTTCTCCAAATCCTCCATGGTGAATCTGGAGGTTCCCTGGTCCTAGTTCCGAGTCTTGGTTCTAGTACAAACGACCTGAGCTAGTCTTCCCACCAGCAGCACTCTGTCCACCCTCTGATGCAATCTTTTTCTGCTTTTCCCCCAAGGGAGAGTCATTGGCAATGGTCTTGGTTCTATAATCAGTCATCATGGAATTATTTTTTTCCAAACAATCAGCACTATTGTTCATTGCCTGACTACTGATTTCCACCAGATTGTTCAAGTTTTCCTTGATTGCGCTCTTGGTCAACCTTCATATTTTCCACATCCTGAGAAATTTTCTGGATCATACTCATGATCTTCTCATTTTTATTGGGCCTAGGGGATTCCATGAAAGTGTCAACAATTCCTTTAATCCCATCTTTTAGGGATCCAATTTTCTTCTCCACCCACTTCCAGTAGTTCTCCTGACTTCTAGCTAGAATCTATGTTGTTAGCATGAACAACATCATGATTATTATCATCATATAAATTAATAAAAATAGGATCTCTAATATGAAAAGAACTTGAACCATCATTTTTCTTAAGCATTTTTAATCTTGATAATTTAAGTTGAACTTCCTCCCTAGGGTTAGATGAAGGTTGAAAAAATGGGACCAAGTACAGATTTGGTCTTCGGGGATGAAATGGTTTGGGAAGAAAGCTCACGAGCCTTGGCATGGTGTCTTTGTCGGTGTTCTCTCGCACAACAGTTCCTTTTAGTTTTAGCCAAGGGTTACGAAGGTTGAGGATCAATGGACATAGGCTTCTTTTCTTCCCTTAGAGTGAGAGGAATAGAAGAAAGCCCACTAGGTTGAGATTTAAAAGATGCCAAGCACTTTCCTTTGTAACATGTAGGACATGGAAATGAGGCATATATAGAAGGAATAGGAGTAGGATGAATACTAGGTCCATTATGAGGAGGAGGAATTGATGGTATGATGAAAGAATAAGTATTTGGTAGAATAATGAGAGAGGGGGTGAATCAGTATACTAAAAAACTGATACAAAGTTCCCAAACTCAAATTCAATCACACAAAGTAAACATATCTCAGTCAAGATCAATATTCATAAGAATACTTGACATCAATTGGTTTGACTGTTATGACAACTTAATAATAAACAACTTCAATCTTGTAAACATCAATAATACTTAATTAAAACTCAACATATTCATCTCTCAATACTTTTAGTTATCATGCCTAATAGAAGTTAATCAAATCAACAAATAGATCATAACCACAAAAAAATTCACCACTTGACACAAATGTTTATACGTGGAAAACCCAAATAGGTAAAAACCACGGTGAGATGAGACTCACAAGGATAGCTATCTGAACTCTTCTGAAGTTTGCCCTTTTAGGAGCCAAGCCTGTTAAAGCTTTACAATAAGTCCTATTAAGAACTAATTCCGGTTAGGAATCACCTGTTTAAGGGATTTACAAATATGCCTTGATGAAAAGCACAATACCCTGGTAGGAGTAACCTCGCTAGAGGATTTAAGAATCCAGGCTAATGGACCACCTTGTTAGAGGATTTAATGAGTAACCAAGCTTGTTAGAGCTTACCTGGTTAAGGGATTTAACAACTGATAGGGTTTACCGATTACATTGCATAGAAAGGTTTAACCCTTTATACCAATTTACTGGTTCAACTCACAAACTTAACACACCGGTTTACAACATCTTCCACAAAGCTCTTCTTACCGGTTACTAGCCAATATCAAAAACAACAATATCATCAATAACATGAATACCATTACCGGTTCAATTGACATCAATGACAACATATCATTAATGCAATCTCTATGCAACATGCCAACAAACTCAAAATGCCAATAATATCCCCCTTTGGCATTGATGGCAATACAAATATCAATGGCTTTGATTGCTGCTAAGATTGGTGAATAGGAATCCTGGTTTATGTTACCAAGTATTCACCTTTCTCTGTTTGTCTTTAGCCTACCGCTGGTTCACCTAATCAGACACATAATTCTTCTCCTCAATCACATAATTCTTCTCCCCCTTTGACAGTAATGCCAAAGTGAAATTAAAAACATGTAATTCTACTCTCACTGTGCATCAACATCATACTGCAACTTGATGCTCCCCTTGTGGAATACATCCACTTCTTCATCAATGCATGTAAAATTCTATAAGTAATTCAGGGACAGATGCAATCATCATCATGCTCAGCTAACTTCATGAAGAGGGACAACCCCCAATTGACTTCTAAGATACTCAAAAGTGGTCTTAGGTAGAAGTTTGGTAAATATATCTGCAAGCTGCTTCTTGGTAGAAACATGCTCCAAGATAACATCTTTACTTTGAACTTTTTCCCTCAAGAAGTGATACTTCAATTCAATGTGCTTAGTCCTTGCATGCAAAACGGGATTTTTAGAAATGTTTATTGCACTTGTATTATCACACAAAATCTTTATAGGTTTTGAGATTTTCATCTTCAAACCTTCCAAAATGTTCCTCATCCACATAGCTTGTGTGCAATTCATATAAGTTTCTACATACTCAGCTTCAGCCGTAGATTGTGAAGTACAACTCTTCTTGTTACTACTCCATGAAACTGACCTTCCTCCTAGAAAGAATGCTCCACCGGTAGTACTCTTTCGGTCATCAATATTTCTTGCCCAATGTCAAAATTTCTACCATATGGATACCATAACCCATAGTCAACAGTACCTTTCAGATATCTAAAAATTCTCTTGGTTGCCATCAGATGTGCTTCCTTTGGATTCTTCTGAAATCTAGCAACAATACCAACTGCATGGGCAATATTCGGTTGACCGTGAACAACATAGTGTAATTTGTCAATCATTGACCTGTATTCCTTTTCATCTACAGACTTAGATGCATCTTCCTTGGACAACTTACAACCTGTAACCATTGGGGTTCCAACTGGTTTACAGTCACTCATACCGAAAGTCTTCAAAACCTCTTTCACATACTTGGATTGAGTAATGAAATACCATTCTTCATTTGCTATATCTGCAAGCCTACGAAATTTTGTATTTCCCCTACTAATGGCATCTCAAACTCATTCTTCATTTCATCTGCAAAACAATTACTCATGTCATCATTACCTCCAAATATAATATCATCAACAAATACTTCACTGACCAATATATGATCTCCTTCATACTTGAGATAAATGTTGTTGTCATCACTGGTTCTAGCAAAGCCTATCTTCATCAGATGAGTATGAAGCCATTCATACCATGCTCTGGGTGCCTTCTTTAATCCATACAAATCTTTATGCAGTTTGCATACCATGTCTTCCTTATCTGTCAATGCATAACCATCAGGCTACTCTATATAAACCTCTTCTTCCAATATCCCATTCAAAAATGCAAACTTAACATCCATCTGGTATACCTTGAACTTCTTATGAGCTGCAAATGCAAGTAAAGTTCTGACACCTTCCATTCTTGCTACTGGTGCAAAAGTTTCTCCGTAATCTTCTCCTTCTTCTTGCGCATAACCTTTGCATACTAATTTTGCCTTGTTGCGAACTACAACACCATCTTCATTTAAGTTGTTTCTGAACACCCATTTAGTACCTATAACATTCTTGTTTATCGGTCAAGAAACCAAGGTCCAAGTGTTGTTCTTCTCAATTTGATCCAATTCCTCCCCCATAGCTTTCACCCAATGATCATCACCAAATGCCTCCTTAGCATTTCTAGGTTCAAAGGTGGAGATCATGCAATATTTCTCTCTTATTCTCCTTCTAGTTAGTACTCCAGCATCCTTATCTCCAATAATTTGTTCATGACTGTGATCCAGTCTCACATACCTAGGAATAACATGATCGTTCTCTTTAGGTTCACCTTCTTCATTATCATCTTCTTCTGAATTTATTTGTTCTGGTTGAACAAGTACATCAGGATTTGCTTTATCGGTTTCTGATTTAACAGTTTCAGGTTCCAAAAGAAAAATATAAGGATCTTCATCCTTCTTCTCAAATCTGGTTCCTTCTAAAACTTTAGGACATTCATCTACAAGAACATCAGCACTCTCAACAATTTTATGTGTCTGGTTGCTGAAGCATTTATAGGCCTTACTCTTGGTGGAATAGCCAAGAAATATGCCTTCATCAATATTAGCTTCAAACTTTCTTATGTAATCACCTCTTTTAATAAAACATTTTCTTCCAAATATCTTAAAATAGCTAACATCGGGTGATCTCCCATACCAGTATTAATAAGGGGTCTTGTCCTTACCTCTTTTCACCAAAACTCGGTTCATTGTGTAGACAGTTGTACTTACAGCTTCTTTCTAAAAATTTTTAGCTACACCTCCTTGTATCAACATTGTCCTAGCAGCTTCAACCAATGACCGGTTGTTTCTCTCTTCTATACCATTCTGTTGTGGTGTCCTTGGTGCGGAAAGTTGCCACTTGATACCATTCTCATCACAGTACTTAGTGAATTCCTCATAAGTAAATTCACCGACTTGATCTATTCTCAGACATTTTATCTTTTTGCCACTCTCTTTCTCAGCTAAGGGCCCTGAATTCCTTGAATTTACCAAAAGCTTCATTCTTATCCTTCAAGAATGTGACCCACATCATCCTTGAATAATCATCGGTGAAGATCATGAAATATCTGTCATCTTGAATGCTTCTTCTTCTTATTGGTCTGCATAGATCTGTATGAACCAAATCTAACAAGTGCTCTGCTAAGAAGGACTTGCTCTTGAAAGTTGAAGAAGTCATTTTTCCTAACTGACATTCTTTACAAAGAGCATTAACCGGTTTGTCTAGCTGAGGCAGACCTCTTACTGTCTTAAACTTGCTTACTTTAACTATATTGTCAAAATTTATATGAGAAAATCTCCTATGCCAAAGCCAGCTATCATCTATTTTTGCAATCAAACAGTTGCTAACTTTAGGATTAAGATGAAATAGATTACCTCTGGTATGTTTCCCTGTTGCAATCAATTCACCTTTGTTGTCAAAGATTTTGCACATAGCATTTCTAAACTCTAGTGGGTATCCTTTGTCATTAAGTTGTGCCACACTCAAAAGATTGTGTTAAATGCCTTCAACCCAATAGACATCATCATCACTTCTCTTCCCATTAAGAGAAATAAATCCCTTACCTTTAACCATATAGGGTGAGTCATTGCCAAATCTGACAACACCGCCATAAAATTCCTTCAGGGAAAGAAATTTGCTCCGATCACCGGTCATGTGATGTAAACAACCACTATCAATGATCCAATCATCAAAGTTATCCATCTTGGATACTAGTGCCTTCTGATCTGATATTTCTTCCTTAATAGCTACTCTATATAGTGAAAATGGATAACAACAATATTGAAAGACTAAACGAATTCAACCACAAAACCCTAGCCTAACAACAACAAAGATCCACCATAACATATGAAGATTACCTAAGACAATGCAAATCAAATGAAATCACAAAGATTATACCATCACATGTCCAATAGGTTTTGGATCTCCATTCTTCCTATCTCCATTGATCTTTCTTGATATATTTGCTCTCAGATTTTATGTGCACAAGAGCTCAACAAAGAAGGGAAATGTGGTTGCAAGTAGGATCGCATATGAAAGTGCAAAGGGCATAGTGTAGTCGAGTGCGTAATTGAGTTAGTTAGGGTTTGATAATGAAGGAAGTGTCCCCTTATAGAGAAGACACTATATAAAATGGAGGGATAAGATTGAGAGGTGTAAAAGATAAATGGTCGGCTATGATTAGAGGGTAGGTAGAGAAAATAATAAAATAATGAGAGGGTAGGTAGTGTAGGAATTAATAGATGAATGACATGTGTCATGGGTGGAAAAGGTTAATGAATTAATTAAATAAATAAAGATTTATTTAATTAATAGAAGAAGTGGGATCAATTAAATAAATAAGATATTTATTTAATTTAGGAAAAGGATAATTTAAATAAATAAATATTTATTTAAATGAGAAATAAGGCTAGAAGAGGATAAATGAATTAATTAAATAAATAAAGATTTATTCAATTAATAGAGGAATTAGGCTAAAGTAATTAAATAAATAAAATATTTATTTAATTAGATTGGACAATTTTAGGTGTCTACATTTTGCCCCTCTTTGAGACAATGCAACTTGTTGTGTTGTTTCAAAGAAGATGATATGAACTGATACAAAGTTTCCCCAAGATGGGAATGATATGCCTCCTCGAGAGATTGGATGAAAATTTTTGGAAAGATCGCAAACAATCTCTCGATAAGAAAGAAAGGCTAGAATGGACTGATCGGATAGAGTGACAGACTCACGGGATAAAGAAGACTGACTCGGGAGACTAGGACTAGGGCTAGGGCAGTCTATAAGATAGACCACGAGGGGAATACATCCTCATTGTCATCCACACACCTAAGAGATCAAAGTGCAGAGAGAGAATAGAGTAGCAACAGTCAGCAGCGATGGCATTGGTTCACAGATTCAATCGCGTTTGCCGATTTCAAAGGCCAACTGATGCAAGAGAGTCGGTGAGTACCACAAAACCTCCTTGTACTTTGTCACATTAATTGTTGTCATTAATGCATCTTAGGTAGTGCAATAAATGTGCTTTAGGATAATGTCAAAAATGTGTAGGCACGTCTATGTTGGTGTCAGGTGTGTCTATGCTGGGAAAAGCGTCTATGCCAGATGCGAGCGTGTCTACGTTGTGTTGTGAAATGTGGGCACGTCTGTGCAGGACAGTCACGTCTATGTAGAATAGAGGCACGTTTGTGTATTTCAGGTGCGTCTGTATAGAGCAGGCGCGTTTGTGCAGTCTATAAGCACATTTATGTCATGAAGGCATGTTTATGTCTTCAAGGTCAAATCGGCAGTTTTGTGATGAACATACGTTGTCGATTGGATAAGCTGCTGAGAGGATACACTCAAGAAGGTCCTCTAGGGAAGACTAGGATGGCAGATAGGGCTAGGATTGACAATTCTGTGATAGAACATACATTGCCAATTAGGAAACTACTCAAGAGGATACACTCAAGCAGAGGCCCTGAGATAGGATAGATAGAGGCACTTTGTGATGAATAGGGAGTACCAAGACATAGTACTTTGTGATGAACAGGGAGTACCAATAGGAGCAGCACTTTGTGATGGATAGGGAGTGCAAATATGAGCAGCACTTTGTGATGAACAAGGAGTGCAAATATGAGCAGCACTTTGTGATGAACAGGGAATGCAAGAACACATAGTACTTTGCGATGAACAATGAGTACCACTAGGATAAATAGCAACACTTTGTGATGAACAGTGAGTGTCACTAAGATAAATAACAACACTTTGTGATGAACAATGAGTGTCACTAGGATAGATAGCAACACTTTATGATGAACAGTGAGTGTCACTTTGACTCACATGATTGATTTGCTTGGTTGCAGGAGTACTTACCTATGCTGGAGTCACAGGAGAGATTCCCATCGACTCAGAGGTTATGACCAAAGTTGACATTCAAGGACAAGGCTGCCATTGAGGTTATGGGTCTGAGATATATTCTGTATGTGCCTGAGTTTCGGGCAAACATGGGATTGCTGACTGCACTGGTTGAGAGATGGCACTCAGAGACTTGTACATTCCATTTGCCGATGGGTGAGATGATAGTCACCTTGGAGGATGTATACAAGATTTTGAGGATACCGATCGATGGGGAGTTAGTTCCTTATGATCAAGACAGAGATAGGGATGCACTGAGATGAGTGTTTTAGGATCAAGGACTAGAGATGAGGGATGGACACGTGGCATGGGACACGATGACAGTGACAGGACTGGCACTACTAGCAGTGCTAGGAGGAGTGATCAATGGGTTCTTGTGTCCAGATAGGGTGACATGAGGGTTGGCTGTGGGCTGGGGGAGCACCTTGGAGACACTGGTTACACAGCATACTAGATATGTCTGGGGACCATGCGTGCTGGCACACTTGTACTATGAGCTTCATTAGTTTGTTTATCATGGATCCGTAGGATTGGGCTGTGGAGTTACATTGTTGCAGGTTTGGGCATATGAGCATCTGCCAGTCACATGACTGATACATTTTAGAGGTCGAGGTCATGGACGTAGTTTTGTTCATTTATATGATATGATTACCTCATAGCCACGGATTGGCAGGTTGGAGCACTGGCGTCGAGTGATTGATGAGATTGACACTGTGATATGGAGGTTGTACCACGAGTGCACGCAGTGGGAGGATGATGCACTGGATCTACCTGTAGCATCCTAAAATTGTGACATTTGCAATTTCGACTGCATTTGGGTCTTCACGATGGCGGCGCAATGTTGAACCTGAATGGAGACCCCGAAACCTATTTACAACATCAAAAACTGCATTTTTTCGCACCCTGGCCTGATCCCTCCTTGCACCCTGCTATCCCGGGAGGTGGGATTATGGTGCCCAGCGCCCTGGTCCTTCTGGACTAGGGCGCCCAACGCCCTGGTCCCCCAGGACCATGGCACCTAGCGCCCTGGTCCCTGGCCCTATTTTGGGCCCGGTCTCTTTTGGGCATCGGGTCTTTAAGTTTGCAAATTGGAAAATAATGTTTCCTGATCGGCCTAAGGTCGGGAAAATCAGTCTATCAACCCTAATTGACAAGTATATAAACTACATTTCCTCTCCCATTTGGGGAGGGAGAAAAAGAGAAAATAAGCAAGAGCAAGACACGGAAACGATATTCAAACATTCAAACATTCAAGCATTCAAGTATTCCTTCAAGCAATTGAGCATTCTAAGTCTCCATTCAAGGCTAGGTGTTGCATTCAAGACAAGGATTCAACCATTGAAGAGGAGATCACATACAACATACAACATACTACATACATTACACCTTCGCATGTGAGAATACAAACATTCTTACAACAAGGTATCAGTACTTGTTTACATTACAAACATTTACATTTACAGCATTCTCATTTCTTGGTTAATTCCAAAACTGGGGTTTGACCTAAAGGCAAACCCCTCATCCCTAACCCCCCAATCGTCCTCTCTTTTCTGTGTGTAGGTTGCAAGTACGCGGCTGTAATTGAAGATCTGGAATCCTTGTGCAGAGACAAAGAGATCCCCCTTCGTTTCGCGGATTTTTCGAAGGACCGTGTGCACGTCGGGCGCCATCGTCCCGTCATCTTTTGCTCAAATTTGCAGAACAGCACCGTCTCAACATTTTACTACTAATTCCAGGTCTGCAGCTTCATCCCATATCCCTATCTCTGTTTATAAGTGAATCTTTCCTACTTTACATGCATTCCTAGTTCAATCTTTCTATCTACATTCTTTACAAAAGAGGGTATCCTTGATGTCTTAACCCTTGAAACTCATTTAGAATCCAATCTTGTATTGCGTGGGATTGGATCTTGTGGGTTTCAACCCCTCTTTTGAATGTAAAGTCTCTCCTAAGTGAAAACCATCAACCCTAGTGACTCTCCCTTCTCTCTCCTTGGAGTTGGGGAGGGGAAAACAACTAGGGTTCGATTTTTCCGCTTTACATTTTGGTGAACCCAACGTAAACATCCTCATTCTGATTATTCATGGTCAGATCTGAAAATTTTGTTTCCTTAATTACATTTCCATGTTTGATCTTTTGCAAATTTTAGAGGCTAATTGCATAAAAACCCTAAAATTTTCTTTTTAGTAATTAAACTTGTGAAATGTTTAATTGTTAATGCTTGTTTAAGATCTACCCTTCTATTGCAAATTGTCAATTCATATTTGTGCTTTAATTCTGAAAATTAAGTGGTTAAATGTCAAAACCCTAATTTTTAAGACCTTCTTGATTCAACCTTTGACTGATAATTTCACTAATCAAAACACTTCCAAATCGGATGTAACTTTGGATTCCGCAATAAAATCACAATATCTTTCATCCCTGAAAACTTGGAAAAAAGTTGCGAGGACCGTGTGCACCCCGAGCGCCATCATCCCCGACATTTTTTCCGAAATTTCGGGAGCTAGATCTTACTGTATTTTTCTGCTAAAATCCAGAATTTTGGCTGATTTTATCAATTTTAACACCTTCAAAATTAAAGTCAAAGTTGGTCTAGCGATTGCTTGGATTGAGGCTTCTAATCATTCAAAAATTGTTGAAATTGAAATTCATATCAAAATTGTGTTTCTTACAGTCCTAAATCTGAAAAGTGTGTTAGCATTCATTCAAAATTTCAGTGTTTTATTCAAATTTTTGCAGTTTGTGACTTTTGAAATTAAGTGTCTAATTGCAACAACCTTGATTTCCACTTTCAAATTCGAATTTTGCATGAAATCGAGTCAACTTTTAAATTTCAAAGCCTGCATTGCTTTCAGTATTCCCTCTAAAATCATAAAATTCAAAATTTCAGTTTCCCCCTCTTTTTCAAAATTCAAATTTTGCATTTTTCAACAATCTTGGTAGGGTTCAATTTTGAGATTGCAACTTTAATTTGGCCTATCTATAGATCGTAAAATCACTCAATTTTTTCAGATTAGCTTTAAAATCATCATAACTTTCATCTCTGAAAATTTCGAAAAAAGTTGCGAGGACCATGTGCACTCCGTTCGCCATAGTCCCGGACATGTTTTTCGAAATTTCGGGAGATTGTCCTGATTGCATTTAACAGCTTAAATCTAGGAGATTGGCTGATTTTATTGAAATTTGCTACCTCTAAAATTCAAAATCTTCTCTCTCTCTTTAGTGCATGAGTTTTACAACAATAAGTCCTACTTACACTATTCCCGTTAGACGAAGCCTTAGAATTAAGTCTTTCCAAGGTGTAATTACCGAGGAGATGGAACCTAATTTGAATGGCCTATTTAACAAGGACATGGGTAATTCCTCTAATCCTCTTAATGATGAAGAAGCTCTCCATGAGGTTTCTGTAGAACAACTTTCAAAATTGGATAACCAATTTGATGATTTTCGACAATGGATGTCTCAAGAATACCCCGATAGTCAAGCTCTTTCATTAATTGAGGGTCTAAAACGTATGGTTCAAAGTGATAAGAATGGAGTTGATATTTTGCGTGGTATTGCACACATTGTGGATTTGAATGTGATGCCTATGAAGAGTTGTGCCGAAACTTTAGGTTATACACAACCTCCTACTCAAGTTAATCATTCTATTCCTTTGACAACTCCTATTGCTAGTATACCTACTTTTACATCAAACATAATGACTACTTCAATACAAGACATTCCTCCTATGATCACAAGTCATGGGGGCAATCCTTCTTCTTCAATCAACCCTCTTCCTTCATTCAATCCAACTTCTTCATTCATTCCTTCAATGAGTGTCCCTATTACATCCCTACAAATAAACATGACGCAAGGGGGCAATTCATTTAACCCTTCCATTCCTCCTTGTAGTGTTCCTCCTTTCCAATCATCTCCTATGACTAACTATCATAGTGTCCCACCACCTTACTCTCTACCTTCTTTCAATAACATAACACATCCATCACAATCTAACACGTCTAATATGAACTCTTCGACTGAAGCGACCATTAACAATCTTGCACAAACTGTCTCTTCTTTACAGCAACAAATTGCCTCTATGAATCAATCTAAGTTTAGTGTGCCCACATTTGATGTTGCAAGCCCACTTTCTCTTGACATTGTTCGAGCTATCCCCCCTAAACATGTTGAAATTCTGCATTTGGAGCTTTATAATGGTAAGGGTGATCCTCTAACACATGTTAAAACCTTTCAAACAATATGTACTGATTTTGCTTATGACCAAAGGTTGCTTGCAAAACTGTTTAATAGAACATTAAGAGATAAAGCCCTACAATGGTATTGCTCGTTGCCTTCCTATTCTATTACTTCTTTCGAACAACTTGCAAATGCTTTTATTCAACAATTTCAAAACAATATAAGTCCTAAAGTTACCTTGATTGATTTAATGCATTGTAAACAAGGTGTTAAAGAAAAAGTGACTGATTTCATTGGTAGATATAAGCATTTGTATGCTCAAATTTCTTTTCCAGTACCTGACAATGACATTCAAAGAATCTTTATTTCTAATTTACAAAAAGATATTAGAGAAAAACTTCTGTTTTCTGAGTTTACTTCTTTCCAACAGTTGTGCGCAACTCTTCACAATTATCAACTGACTGTGAGTCAAATGGAACAAGAAAATCCTATGGCTCCAAGTGATAAGGGTGATAGTAGTCAACAACCATTTGGGAAGTTTAAACCGAATAGAGAGTCCATTAAATTCAATGAAGACATCATCAACAACAATGTGAATGCGGCATCAGGTGTGCCTCCTATTTCTAAGTTTTTCAAGAAAGAAAGAAAGTTTACTCCTTTGAATGAATCATTGCATAGTATTATGAATAAATTATTGGAACAAAATGTGCTTACTCTTCGTCCTATAAGGCAAATAGATCCTGCAAAGATTAATTCACCCTATTTTGATAACAAATCTTTTTGTCAATTTCATCGTCAACCTGGGCATGATACTGAAAAATGTTTTGCTTTAAAGCGTAAAATTCAAGATTTGATTGATAATAATACTATCTTTGTTTCTAGTGTGAATGATAAAGGCAACACATCTGTAGCTCCTTCTAACCAAAATCTTCAGATTTTTACTGATCCATTGCCTTCTCATACCTCTAATGCGATTGATACTACTAATTCCTCTGTCTCACCTGATGATCTTGTGTCCATGACTCCGAATGTGATTAACTTTGTAGAGCAGAAGAAAATCCCTAAAGAACCTTCCATCACCTTTGATTCTAGTGAAATTATCAGGGCACCTGATGGTCTTTTATATATAGTTGCAAAAGTCAAGAATACACCTTGTCGTGGAGTGCTTATTAATCCTTCTTGTATGGCTAATATCATTACTGAAGAATTTCTTTTTACTTTGCAATTGAATCAAGTGATCTATGATGAAACAAATGTGGTTGTGAAACTATTTGATGCATTTTCTTCTCCTACAATTGGTTCTATTACATTACCTATTGAGGTCCATAACAAATCCTTTGATGTGGACTTTGCTATTATTCCATCATCTGAACAATTTCGTGTGAAGCTAGGCTATCCTTGGCTATCTTCCATGAAAGCTATTGCTTCTCCTATTCACAAGTGTTTGAAATTTCCCCATAATGGTGAAGTTGTTACTATCAATCATAGTCTCTTTAAACTAGCTGAAAGAATTTCTAGCGTTCCTATTGATTACTTTTGGCCTAAACAATTCCAATCTCTTCCTCCGCGAAGTGATCATCTTTTCAAATCTTATCAAAAATGGAAAAAAGACATGATCCTATCTCTAAGTGAACCTAGAACACCCAAACTTGACATTCCTATCATTCTTGAGAAGGAAGTTCTTCCTTTGAAAGATAAAACTAATGTCTTTCCTCAAGAAGATTCCCAACCCATCCCTATGGATGTGACTATGCCTATGACTAATAAACTCTCTAAAAGTAGACCTATACCCCCTCGTCATGATGGGCTTGGTCTCCTTCCTAAACCAAATATTCCTCCCTTATATGGAGCGGTTCCTCCTCCTTCCTCTTATGGAGAGAAGAGACCTTCCTCTTCTCCTATTGTTCAACCTAAGAGACCACAACCTAAACACCCAAGTGATAAGGATGAGAACATTCCTCCTCCTCAATCTTGGCAACTTCCTACTAAGACTAGATGAAATCGTTCTGCACGTGAACGCCGACGAAAGCGTCGTCTTAGAGCTCAGGCAACTGCTTCTCAAACTTTGCAATCCCCAAAAACACCTTCAGCCAGTATTATTCCATTTTCTCCTCGGCCGACGATTGAGCCGAAATCTCCTGAACATAAGATGCATGATGGTCTTGATCCTGTGCGAGTTAAAGATCCTTTTTTTATAAATCTTGATGATGATATAGATGAAAATGTTATTCATGATGAAAATGTTACTCCTGTTCATTCTGATAGTGAATATGAATATGTTGATGTTGATAACCATTTATCTAACAAATTTTCTAAAGAACTTATCCTAGCTCCTAGACAAGAACAACGTGGCTTGGGATATGAACATAACCCTTGTTTGGATCTTGTGATAGCTCCATCTGCTATGTTGGATGTTCCTCCTCTAGCATGTTTCCTACCTTCCCGAAATATTGATCAGCAAGATCGGGGGGTGGATGACGTGCTAGACTAGTTTCATTAGCATAGCAGACTCTCTCCTCCTCTCTTGATCTCTTTTGTTACTTCTTCTATGTGTTATTCTCATTCTTCTATTTGTTGTCCTTAGTGTTGTCTACTTGAGGACGATGCAAAACATTGAGATCTCTTTTGGTATCTCTCATGTTGACTCAAAAGACACATGTGTTCCCTTCTTCTAGGTGACCTTCCTTGATTGGGGAATGAAGAACAATTATGCATACATACATATGATATACATGAATTATCATACAGCATACTGACCCCGAGGAAAGCGAAGTCACCTTGTGCTTTGTGTTTTGTGTCTATTATCCTTGGGCTTATCTCACACTTGGGGGCTAAATCCTTGTGATAACGTGCTCCTTTCCCTTCTCATTTCTTATATGTATCACTACCTTAAAGCAATCACCCCCGGTGAGGCGTGTGCAATCGCTTTAACGTAGGGGGGCATACATCCCGTCCATATCTTTTCAAGATACTTGAAAATTTCTTGATAAATTTAGCTTTGCCTTGAAAATTTTTGATATCTTTCTTGCATGACTCATAGTGAGGGAACCTTACTACTGATAGTCATGGTTCTCCCTCATAATCTTCCCTTTTACTTTGTCAATCGAAGTCGTAAGATCCTTAGTCCACTGGGGGCTTGGTGTATCTTGCCTCCTTGACGTGGTGAAAGTTTTTCAATGTTGTTTCCTTGTACTTTACTAGAAGTATAAGCGTACGCTTATACTCCCACTAAAGTGGGGGCTAAATGTAGCATCCTAAAATTGTGACATTTGCAATTTCGACTACATTTGGGTCTTCACGATGGCGGCACAACGTTGAACCTGAATGGAGACCCCGAAACTTGTTTACAACATCAAAAACTGCATTTTTCCGCACCCTGGCCTGAGCCCTCCTTGCACCCTGTTGTCCCGGGAGGTGGGACCATGGTGCCCAGTGCCCTGGTCCTTCTGGACTAGGGTGCCCAGCGCCCTGGTCCCCCAGGACCATGGTGCCCAGCGCCCTGGTCCCTGGCCCTATTTTGGGCCCGGTCTCTTTTGGGCATCGGGTCTTTAAGTTTGCAAATTGGAAAATAATGTTTCCTGGTCGTCCTAAGGTCAAGAAAATCAGTCTATCAACCCTAATTGACAAGTATATAAACTACATTTCCTCTCCCATTTGGGGAGGGAGAAAAAGAGAAAATAAGCAAGAGCAAGACATGGAAACGATATTCAAACATTCAAACATTCAAGCATTCAAGTATTGCTTCAAGCAATTGAGCATTCTAAGTCTCCATTCAAGGCTAGGTGTTGCATTCAAGACAAGGATTCAACCATTGAAGAGGAGATCACATACAACATACAACATACTACATACATTACACCTTCGCATGTGAGAATACAAACATTCTTACAACAAGGTATCAGTACTTGTTTACATTACAAACATTTACATTTACAGCATTCTCATTTCTTGGTTAATTCCAAAACCGGGGTTTGACCTAAAGGAAAACCCCTCATCCCTAACCCCCCAATAATCCTCTCTTTTCTATGTGTAGGTTGCAGGTACACGGCTGTAATTGAAGATCTGGAATCCTTGTGCAGAGACGAACAGATCCCCCTTCGTTTCGCGGATTTTTCGGAGGACCGTGTGCACGTCGGGCGCCATCGTCCCGTCAACTTTCACTCAAATTTGCAGAACAGCACCGTCTCAACATTTTACTACTAATTCCAGGTCTGCAACTTCATCCCATATCCCTATCTCTATTTATAAGCGAATCTTTCCTACTTTACATGCATTCCTAGTTCAATCTTTCTATCTACATTCTTTACAAAAGAGGGTATCCTTGATGTCTTAACCCTTGAAACTCATTTAGAATCCAATCTTGCATTGCATGGGATTGGATCTTGTAGGTTTCAACCCCTCTTTTGAATGTAAAGTCTCTCCTAAGTGAAAACCATCAACCCTAGTGACTCTCCCTTCTCTCTCCATGGAGTTGGGGAGGGGAGAACAACTAGGGTTCGATTTTTCTGCTTTACACTACCCTATACCTTCAGGAGAAGATATCTAATTGGGTAGATGCCCTATGTACTGGAGAGGCAGTTAGTGGATAGGGTATGTAAGTAGTTTGGCAGGATCCAGCAGATGCCACAGGGTTCTGGTATGTATGCACGGACAGTGCAAGACTAGGCACACTTTGGGCCCCTGTTATCATATGATCAGGTCGTGATGCAGCTGGTAGAGATGGTGCCCATGCCATGGGATATGTGGCTTGAGATTGAGGATACAGGGATGGATGCAGAGTATATTGCATATTAGGCAGAGCATCCATTTCCACACCTAACAGACCCAGGTGAGCAGATAGATGGAGATGGTGGAGGGGATGAGGATGATGATGGAGATGGTGGAGGTAGAGTTCGACGGAGGAGGCGGGGCACGGTTGGAGAGAGGAGAGTGGCTCCACGGAGAGAGGGTGGGGAGGAGAGATAGGCTTGGGTGGTGAGGGGTCATGGTGGATTGCCATTATAGGTGCTAGCAGCACAGGGTCCTAAACAGGTGCAGGGACAGGGACAGAGGTAGGTACAGGTACAAGCAGATGCACAGGCACAGCCACAACCACCAGTACAGGGGGAGTCACAGGCACAGGGAGTCAAGGAGTAGGAGGATGAGCTATTTGAGTTGAGGGAGATCTGTAAGGGACAGGCAGATGAGATCCAGGATCTCGAGAGGGAGATAGCTGAGGGATACTGAGCGGGAGCGAGATCAGACTATCTAGCGCTACACTGAGGCTGAGATAGCACTGAGGGCTGGGAGGCAGGTGACAAAGGACATAGGGGCTGGATACGCCTATGTTCTATGGGTAGGGGAGGAGATAGGCTATTGGTGAGACCTATACTATGGGGCAGTGCCACCAGAGCAGCGGGTGAGGAGCTTCCGCAGACCATCATGGACAGCGACGGCTACTGGAGGGAGTCAAAGGAGACAGGCGTCCAGCGGTGGGGTTATGGGTCTTCCACCACCACCAGATAGAGGGGATAGGAGAGATGATCCTGGGGCGGGTCCTTCTAAGGCTCAGACTCCATCGAGGCCAGGTGGCTCCAAGGGAGGGAGTTCATCATAGCCATAGAGGGCTCCCTATGTATCAGTTTTGTACCATTTTGTATTATGATGTAGACACCTTCAGGTGATTGTAGCCATATGATTTTGACATCATTGTATCATGACACTTATGATTATATATAAATGAGATGATTCATCTTTGCGGTAGCTATATGCATGTGTACCTATGTGATGAGATGTTTTATGATGTATGTTTCTATGTGATGATTATGATATGGATGCAAATATGTACATGATGAAATGCAATATTTTTGTTCTTTTATGTCTTTAAATATTATGTATGATGCAAATGTGAATGTATGAAATGCAAATGAATATGAGAATGCAAATGACTATTTACATGATGAGAATGTAAGATGTGCTAACATGTGTTGCATGCAGGATGTGATGCAATTGTGATATCTATATGTATGTATGAAATGCTAATATGTGGTAATGTAGGTGCAACTACATGAAATGCAAATATTTTTGGTGTGTCATTATACTCAATCGTGTGATAGCAGGCTACACGGGCTCAAGAAGGACGATGGAAGTCAATCAAGAAATGGGGATGTAAGATAGAAGATATGAAAGTGAAAGAGCTTCTTGTGTGTTATCATCATTGAGCTTTATTATGGCAAGTAGGTTATGACAATCAAGGCATATGTTTGACCTAGAAAGTCATTGTACCTGTTTGCATGGAGATAAGACAGTCGCAAACAAAGAATGCCCCAGTTCATACTAGACTCACAGTGTCCTCATATTCTTGGACAAGTCATAGCATTACTAAGAGACAATCCATAGACAACAAAAGAAAAATAGGTGACGATACCCCATCCTCGTCTTTCTAGTCAAAGACATCCTAGAGATAGAATCTCTAGTCAGAGAAATCCTGGAAAAGCTAAAAGACATGTCACCAAAAAGATAGTGTCTCTTGTCACTTGTATAAGTCTTATTTGATTGTGCTCTCAATGTTTACTTTCACAAAAATGATAGATAGCATTGAACCATATGTTGTCTGAGTCTGTTGAAAAGATTTGATTTGTTGAAGCCCATTGTTACTGTTGTGTCTCATCTGAAACTGACTGAATCCATGAAACTGATACTTTATTGCAGAGAATACAAAACTTTATTGCAAACTAGTGATGCAAATGTTGCTTTATTGTGGATTGTGCGTGGATAGACTGAAGAAAATTGGAAGAAACTGTACTCCTCCAAACATGTGATGCTCTCAGTTCCACACCCATCACTAGACTTAAGATTAGCCTTAGCCACAGATAGGAGTTGATTTATTATGGACGGAAATGTTGAAAAGGGAGGTTTATTATGAATGGCTAACCAATCTTAGGTAGATCAATAACAAGCCATGATAGGAGTGGATAAGTTTATTATGAATGAACAAGTTGTGAGTGTGTGCAAGGTGAAAGATGAAATGGAGTCCTGAAGGAGGGAGGAGCAATGTCTCTACGCATGGCGCAGGTGACCCAATTTTCACCATGGTACTTGCCCAGGGCGCTACCGAAGTGGTTTTCACCATTGGACGAAATGCTTTTTTCTTTACTTTTTTTATTTTTCAATTTTTTTGTATCACAAGGCGCCTGTTTACCAGGTTTTCACCAAGTAATGATTTTTTATGTTTTATGATTTTTATTTTTTTTTGAATTTTTTGTATTTTTGAATTAGGATATTTGGAAGAGCTATGTGTAAAACTTGCAAAGGTGCATGTTGTTGATAGGATCCTCCAAAGGTTCGCCCTCTGTGGTTGAGAGTTGATATGCACCAGATCCATATGCTATTGTGATGATGTAAGGACCAAGCCAATTTGTTTCGAATTTGCCCTTATTTTCTCTGTCTTGCTGATTTTTAGGATTTTCTCTGAGAACCAAGGCACCCACCTCAAGTGTATGAGGCTTAACCTTGTGATTGTATTTGTATTGTTCCTGGACTGAATGATGTGTATCTCAAGTGACTGACTTCCTTGATAAAGGAATTGAGATAGAATTACTAGCGTGTAGACTACACAGGCCCGTATGCATGTCACCTAAAGAAGTTTGGGCATCCCTGATAACAAAGTCCTTTGAGGAAGTTCTATTAAAGGTCCATGATGTATCGCCAGAAGGGAAAGGATGTGCAAAACAAGTGGATGAGTTATGAAGGCTTATGACTATGAAAATAAGTGAAAGTAGGATAGCATGATGGAGACTTAGGATCAACAAGTATGCTTTTTGACTTGTAATTGTAGAACTTTTGCCCCCAGTTATTTTGATATTATGGGAGATCATCTCTTGCTCTTTTTCTTTCATAGGATTTTTATCCTTGACCTTAATTTTTGCAGAGTCCAATAGCTTTTGATTTTGATTTGGACTAAAGGACTTTTCTTTATTTTTAACTTTTAGATTTTTCTTTTCAAAGCTTGATTTTTGATCCCTAGTGAGTAAGGGATTTTGTAATTCTTGTTGATCCAAGTCTGGAAGTGGAGTGGAAATGGAATGAGTGGATGATATGGTAAGGCTATGTGAGTTCTCAAAAGGGTCAGCGATACACTCAATAGATTCTTTATTGGAACCACTCTTAGGAGTATTGATATCAAGAGTTGCTTGCACCACTAGAGGAGATTTGCATTTAGACTTAGTAGCCACAACACTAGGTGGTTCACACCCAATTCCTTGGTATTGCAAATTGTTTGTAGGATTTTCCTGTTGACTGAATACCTTAGGAGATAGTGAGATTTGATCAACATGAAATATATACTCACCACATCCCATGTCTTTAACTTTGAACTTTTTTTTTAGCTTTGCTTGTTTTCATGTAGAAGCTTTCAATGATTCTAGATCAACATATGCTAAAGATGGAACAACCTCTCGATTGACTGGTATTGTTATTTCTGATCTAGGTCGCAAATTGTTGCAATATATAAATGGATTTGGATCAGCTTTGATGATCAATTCAACTCCATTGTGTGGAAACTTGATACATCGATGATATGTAGATGGGACTACCCTCATTTCATGAATCCAAGGACGCCCTACTAATATATTGTATGTGAGATCTAGGTCTAGGACTTGACAAACCACATCCTTTGTAACTGGCCCAACTCTGAGAGGCAAGGTGATTGTGCCTTTGGATGAATGCTCTTCATCATCATATTCCTTGATGGTAATTTTGTTTGTAGAATTCACAGCTTTATCAGAATATCCCAATTGTTTAATAGTGCTCAATGTACAAATGTTCAGACCTGCTCCTCCATCTATCAGGACTTGTTTTATTTGATTTTTGTGTATGAAGGCTTCAATGTGTAACGATGCATTATGTGGCTGACTTACGAAGGCGTCATCGACTTCTGTGAATGTAAGGGAGTGTGGAATGGAAAGGTATCCCACCATGGCTTGAAACTGGTCCACGTTCAGATCAGTAGGGATAGAAGTGTCTATCAAGATTTTTTCAAGAATGGCTTTATGTGCGGGGGATATGCGTAAGAGCTCAAGGATGGAGATAAGCGCGGGTGTCTTCCCTAACTTCTCTACAAGGTCATACTCAGGTTTGGTTGATGAGGAAGCAGTGTTTTTAGCTGGAGCACCTTGCAAAGTAAATTTACCTCGATGAGTTGTAACATTACATTCAGAGGTAGGTTCGGAAGAAGATCCAATGCCTTTTAGGACAATCTTGGGTCTTTGGGTAGAATTCTTAGGCATTTTATCCTTGATGATAATGGTAGAGACATAATTGTCCATCGAGATGTGATTGATAGTTGAATCATAGTTATAAGATGCTCTGGTATAGTTGGTTTGGTCATCTGTGGCTTTAGGTTTTCCCTTGTCATGTTTTGGGAATGGTTCCTTAAACATCTCATGTTCTTGATTGGATGAGTGTCCTTCAATCTCAATGTCACCTCTATCAATAAGGTCTTGTATGATGTTCTTTAGTTGATGGCAATTTCCTGTTTTATGACCCTTGCTCTTATAAAATTCACAATACTCATCATCATTCCACCAATTTGGTTTAACCTTTGGCTCATATGGAGGAAAATCTGGAATTGTGATTATCTTATTTGCCACTAGCTTTTTGAAAACTGACTCTAGTGGTTCTCCCAATGGAGTGTACTTCCTTCGTGACTTGGAAGTTGTTTGAGTATTCACCTAATTATTTGTAGAGCTTGATCTAGAAAAAATGATTTTAGGTCACACTCTATTGGCATCCACAACACCATCATTGACTGTGTTCTTGTTTTTATTCCAAAATCTTGGCTTGTCTTTTCCTTTAAAGTCCTCTTTGTTTTCTTTGAATATCTTTATGACTCCTTGTTCAATTAGGACCTTTTCTATCGCTAAGCCTTTTTCAATGATGTCCTTGAAGGTGGACAAACAAGCTTTTCTTAAGTCATAACCAATGTCTTTGTTAACATTTTAGGTGAACATTTCTACCATTTGTTTTTGTGGAATTTCACAAGAGCATCTGCTAGCTAAATTCCTCCATCTTTGTAAAAATGATGAAAAATATTCTCCATCCTTTTGCTTGGTGTTGCACAAAGTAGTGACTGATATGTTTGTCTCTATGTTGTAAGAGAAATGTTGGACAAATGCCTCTGCTAAGTCACCCCAAGACTTAATTCCAGGTGGGAGTTGAGAGAACCATTCCATAGCTTAATCGCCTAAGCTTTGTGGGAATAATCTCATCAAATATGTCTCTTTTGCTGCTACTTCAATGCAAGTTGTGAAAAATTGTCTTATGTGTGCCTTAGGATCCCCTTTTCCTCTATACTTATCAAACTTAGGTGTCACAAAGTGTGTAGGAAATAGAGGCATTGGAATTCTTTTGTCAAATGGATAGGGACATATGTCTCTCATTGTGTAAGTTGGCTTCGGTGTATTTATGTCCTCCATTTTCTTTTGTAAATCCTTGATTTGCTGTTCCAAATTGTTCTTAGGTGGAGACCGACTTCTTGGACCATACCCCATGCCTGAACCACCGGGTGGAGGAGGAGCATGTTGCATATATGGATGATATTGATCATACACATGTTCATATGGAGGGGGTCTATAATGATGCTGCGTATATGGACCACTTGGTATAGAGTCATAATGAGGAATGGAATATCTGTTTTGTCCATGTATACCATACTCTATAGGCATCTCATGAGTTTGTTCTAATGTGTTGCCCCCAAATTTGACGCAAGGTTTCCTTGTGTCCAAATTTTGAGCATGCTTTTGAATATCCAATTACTTTGGTGATTGGTCCTTAGCATTGGTATGTGATTGAGTATATTTTTCTGCATAAGACTTCCATAATGGTCTGCGAAGGTGAGTATCATATGCTTGACCATGTGTGTATGGGACCTCTGGTTTTTGAAACAAAGATGATGGTGATTCAGGCACCATATGTGGTCCTCTATTTCCTCCACTATTAGGCCTCCTTTGATCCATGTTGGATTGAGATTGTTGTAAAGGTCGATTTTCCATTATTTGAGACATGTCAAAATCATGAGGAATCTTGGCTCCACTAGGTGCCATCACTTGTAAGAAATATTGTCTATCTCTCCTCCTTATTTCCTCAACCAATCGATTGAAATGGGGATTCATAATGGTGTCTTCCACTTCTTTCGAATGTACTAAAATATTGTCCATATTGTCATTGTGTGTACTGTTGTTGTTTGTAGTGTCCATGTTCTCAACATTTGGAATGTTTCTATAGGCATCCATGTCAGGTAATGTAGTATGATCAGAATTGAAAAAGATATCATTGTCATATTCATAGGAACTCATGTTTGTGAACTCTTGAGCCTCTTTAGCTTCTCTCCTAGATTTTTGGGAACGGGTTTCAACCATGAACTAGGTATTGACCAAGATGTGTGAGACTAGATGAAAATGGAAAGAGTATAGAAGACTAAGAGTTGGATGAAATGTAAATGAATATGAGGTGTACTTCCAATGTCCAACGTATAAGACCAAGTATGTATGTAGTAGAGTAGGTGTGACTTCCAAAGAGAGGATAGTTTCTCTTGATGAGGTAAGTTGACCTTGACTCTAAGTAAGACCAAATGAGACCCAAAGGTGATAGACCTTGATGAGGGACCACTTAGCAAAATGTTGTATGTATGTAGTGTGTTGACAAAATAAGATGAGGGCAAGCAAGTGACCTTTTCACTCAAGTTTAGACAAATGTGAATGTAATGTAAGGTGTAAAGCAATGATGGACTTTGTGAGACCCAAAGATAGGTTGAATGCTAGATGAAAAAACCCAGAGAGATAACCTAGGAAGCTCAATAAGTCTAAAACTGACTATTCTTGTTTGCTGAATTATGAAAGCTTTCAATCTTGAACATAGACCTGCCTATATACTTCACAGACACGCTTAAAGGACATAGACAGTATGGGTCAGTGCAAGAAGATGAGTCCACTTTTTGGCCAAAAAGTGGAAGTGTTTTCCCTGTTTTTCAGATTTTGTCTCACTTGAGCTTAAATTTTGAAACACTTAGAGATTGAATCTTGGAAAAAGTCATTAATATAAAAGATAGCTCTCTGAGTGTACTTTTCAAATATGTAATTTATTTTAATACCCACATAATAAAAAATAACTTTTTGAATGGAGTTCTAAAAACTATGTTTTAAAAATGCCTGTTTCAGGACCATACCATGCATGTGTACGACCCACACTTTTTGACACAATTAAAATTATTTTCTCAAACCATTTTGGGAAATGGTTTGTAACACACTGAAGATTGATGAGCATATTTTTCTGTATTTTTTTTTCAAATATTTTTTTTTTAATTAATTTTTTAATGGTCGTAATTATCTTTTTAAAAATTTGATGTGTACGACCCACATAATTTGACGTAAACTTAGCATTTTTTGAAAAAAAAAAATTTAAATTGAAAAGAATTTTGTGTAGATTGATGACATATAATTTTTTTTTTCAAAATTCATTAAAATAAATAAGTTATTAAATTAAGAAAATTAGTTAATATTTCAAATTTATGAACCTGATTTAGTATAAATTAAATGAAAAATAGTTAAAATAATCAATTTTTAAATTAATTTACATATTTAGAATCTAGATAGTGTAATCTAAAATGGGTTTCAATTCCGTATAAAAATTCTTTGATTACAGGCACATAAACTATTTCATTTCATCATATTTGTGCTTTCATTCATGGAGCTTTGAATTTGCAGGGTCATGTCTCAGGTGTGGCCATCCCAGGCCTATCTCGGGCCTAATCCCGAGGCAAGTGGTGGGTTGTGAATTCAAATTTTGCATAACAGGCCCCCATTTTATAAACGGGGGCCCGTTTCATTATTTGCCCGTTGGATTTAACAACGGGCCCCCGTTTCTAAATAACCGTTACAGTTTCGCATATGCAAGAACACATTTCCAGTTGGAACAATAGTATCAGTTGTGGATTTTGCAAAAAATTATACTCTAAAACCACAAGAGGAAACTCAATCACAATACTACAACTCAATGCAAGTGGCCATATTTGTGCACATTATATATAGACATGACCATGATAGTACAGAAGATAACAGAAAATTTTTGAGGGCGTATCATTTCTATGTTAGTGATAATCGATTACACTCTTCAAAGTTTGTCCAACATTGCTTCGAGGTATTTTATGATAATCTTAAGGAAAGAGAAATTGACATGAAACAACATATGATATGGTCAGATAACTACACTGGACAATTCAAAAATGCAAGAATGTTTTATTGGCTATGCAAAGTTCACAAGATAACCAATGTCCAACATTTATGGAGTTTTTTTGAAGCGGGACATGGTAAGGGGGAACACGATGGAGCCGGTGCCTGTATAAAAAGAGCTCTTGCTAGAGAACAATTGAAATTCGAGGATGCAGTGAAATTCAGAGATGCTCGTGTAGTTGTAGATTGGTGCAATTCAAAGTTGTCAAAAGGATCAACTGAAAACTCTGCAATTCGACATTTCTTCTGGTTGATAGAGGAAGATAATATTCCTATTCGGCATGATTGTAATACCATCACTGGATCAGCTAAATGGCATTCGTTTAAGAGTTCTAATTCAAACACATGGACTATATTCACAAGGCAACTTGCTTGCTTTTGTCAGTTTTGTGTTTCCGGAGATTGGGAATTTTGTGAGAATAAAGAATGGGTTGAAGAATGGCAACAAAGATCATTGACACCCATAGATGCAAATGATCCGCATGAAAGAACTGATGAAGATATGGATCAAATGTTTGCATCAAATGACTATGATCGCATTTCAAATCTTATACAACAAGGTAAAATTATTTTTAAAATTTCTTTTGATTTATTAAATAGTACATAAATTTATGAAATCTTACAGTGTATATTTTTGTTTTTATTTCTCATTAAATATTAAAATAAAATTGTTTTGTGCACAGGACATGTCTATGATGTTGTTGCACCAGAGGACAATGAAGAGGGGACAGAGTATTGGTTGGCTCGATGTGTAGGGCCAAAACATAAGCTAACTACTCCTCGAGTAGATGATGATGGTTATGACTATCCAACAGGATCTGTGGTTGTTGTTGGCACTTGGCTACGCAAATATCTAACAAGAAAGAATGGATTGCCCGCATTTGAAGATTATGAATTAGAGAAGAAGATTATACATTACTCGTATTTGGTAGTGGCAACTAATATAAAATTGGATAGATATCGTGGTAGGCCTGCTAATAAACAATTATGGACTCTCTCTATGGAAGAGCACGAGACAATTATAGATGCTTTGCAAAAGAGAGAGGATGCAGATGGTATAACGGAATGAATCTAGTAAAATTTTGTTTCAGGTCTACCACAAGTAGAAGGCATCAATGAAAACAAAGTTATTTAAATAGACTGTTTATTTTATTTTAGATATGTCTTCTTGATTACATTTTGTGTACAATATACATAAATGAGAGACTATTGGTCAAATTTATGAATGAGATAATTATGTTTTAATCAAGTTCTATTCATTATATTTGTTAAATGATACTTTTTAATTTAGAATATATGTTATAATTATAAGATATGTTTCGATACTTATTTCATGATGTATGCACATTTAGTTTATCTAATCACAAGAACTATTTAAATGAAATTCCAAAAATAAAAAAACAAGTCCACATAATTCCTATAAAGTTGTTTAAGCACAACTTCCATAAATAAAATTTCAAGTCCACATAATATATAAAGTATGCACAAAATTTCAAGTCCACATAATTTCAAGTCAATATATATGATCTAATGTGCACATAATTTCAAGTCCACATAATATCTAATGGGCACAATACACATAAAGTATGCACATAATATATATGATCTAATCCTATTATGAAACTATCCATATATATAAAGTATGTGTGTGCAAGTGTAAACAAATATGTAAAGCCTGTAAAATAGTACATATCATAGCCAAATAAATAGTAAAATTTCAAGTCCACATAATCCATATAATATCTAATCCATATATATGTCTAGATGGTAACATGATGTTCACTCCACATAATATCTAATGTGCACAAAATATATAAAGTATGCACAAAATATATATGATCTAATCCTATTATGCAACTATCCATATATATAAAGTATGTGCACGTGTAAACAAATGTGTAAAGTCCATAAAAAAGTACATATCAAAGCCAAATAAACAGTAAAATCTAAGTGCTATCATCAATAACATCTCGTGGTCTCTTGTCCCCGGGATGTGGTCCAGATCCACCTGTCTCATGCTGTACAATAAAAAAATAATATTAAAATATTAATTGAAATTAACTATTAAAAGAATCATTTATCAAATATAGTAGAATTCGTAAATTAAGTTACAAACTTACCATATGCTCATCAGATCCTCTAGCAGTATCTCTCTTGTCCCTAGGACGTGGCCCAGATCCACCTGTCTCATGCTATACAATAAAAAAATAATATTAAAATATTACTTAAAATTAACTTTTAAAAGAATCATTTATCAAATATAGTAGAATTCATAAATTAAGTGACAAACTTACCATATGCTCATCAGATCCTGTAGCAGTATCTCTCTTGTCCCCGGGACGTGGTCCAGATCCACCTGTCTCATGTTGTACAATAAAAAAATAATATTAAAATATTACTTGAAATTAACTATTAAAAGAATCATTTATCAAATATAGTAGAATTCATAGTTTAAGTTACAAACTTACCATATGCTCATCAGACCCTCTAGCAGTATCTCCTCTAGCAGTATCTTGTGCAGTATCAACACCAAATGTAGTGCTAGCTAACTCCTGTACAAGGTCAAATTCAAAGTGTCCAATTAAATCTTAAATTAAGAGTCAAAATAAGATCAAATTAAGTATTACATATTAATACCTCAAAGGATGTCGATGTGCGTTCAAATTGGCTCTGATCAAAATTATGAGGATAACCTATCCTAATGGTAGTGTCCACCTGCATACATGCATTTAATGAAATCATATTTAGTGAACATATATATGTGTACTAAATAATTTCAAGTTAAGTTACAATATTGTAAGAGTTCATATTTAATTTAAGAATTATAAGATACATACCATAGATGGTGTCACAATAGTCAGACCTTCTTCTCGATGTGATGTAGAGGGTCCCTCATGACCTGAATCCTGGAGAAAGAAGCATTCAATGTATCAACATGAAAATTTATATAGTATACGATGATAACATATTAACTTAAAAAGATCTAGTACAATGTCTAGATAGAAATTTATACTATACCCCATAAGGTGTGTCGAGTTGTGTTCCAGTAGATGCAATATTGACTCTAATAATAGGCGTAGTCCTTATCTACATAAACAAAATTTATTTAATGAAGTATTAGATTGTATAAAAAAAGAGATGCACTTAGTTTATACCTATATTTAATGAAGTACATAAAAAGATTGACATGTACATGTATATATATCTATACCTAGTCAAGATGAACATCCGAGCAAAGAAAATCCATATAAGATGTCATCATACTATCATCTGCTGCATCATGCTCATCAGGAACTGAAGTAGATCCTGCAGCAGTAGTAGGACCTACACACATCTCATGACAACTCGAACACATATGTGGCATCCATCGAGGAGCAGATGCCATGTGAGCAGCTTGCTCACTCAGGTTACCTGTGAGGGAAGTCAAAGCATCTAATGTCGAAATGAATGATGTATTTTGGACATCTGCAGGAATCGATGGAGCAACAAGTGGAACTATGGGTGGATCCGGTAGGGGATTATTACTCCGTGCCCCTAATCTATGCTGTGGCATTCCACGACCAACACCCTAGAATGACTTAATATCAAAATAATTTGGTTTTTGGTTCATTACAAACTCACAGTATAATTTCTTCAAAAAATAAAAAGGGACCTCATAATTACGATGTGGTGGATAATCAAAAACCATCCACCATCTATCCCAAAAGTATCTAGCCATTTCTGGATGCACACACCACCTAATTGAAATTCTTTTCTGGTTAGGTTGCATTGGTTCTCTTGTTTTTGGGTTGGTAAAATATGGACATAAATGAGCTTTGGTTATTTTCAAATCAGTGATTTGTCTATAAGTTAAACCATCAGCATAAAAATCACGCAACTCTTGTCGTCATCTATGAAATTGATCTAATTGAGAATCAACAGATCTAACTGACTCGACAACAGTTTGCATTGATTTTGCAAACTCTACAAGATGGGGTGGCGTGACTTGCTCATTTTGGATAGCAGCAATGTTTTGTTCAATCACTTGTAGGTTTTCATTAATTCGTTCTCTTAAACAAATTTCATCTAATCTAGGGGGTTGTGGTGGTGGTGGTGGTGGTGGTGGTGGTGGTGGTGGTGGTGGTGGTGGTGGTGGTGGTGGTGGTGGTGGTGGTGGTGGTGGAGGTGGAGGAGGAGGAGGAGGGGGTTGTGGTGGGGGATTTTCACCTAATAGTTCATCTATGTCAAAGACATCCATGATAGCAAAGAACTCCTGCATATATAAAGATATACATGAATTATATACAACTCTATGTCAAAGAAGAATCTATTTTACTAAATTAAAAAAAAACATTTATAAATAGTAACATTTCTATGTTGTTGAATGAGATACACATGAAATATATAATATAATATTGAACTTAAAAAAATATACATGTACATACTATTGAATCTTGAAATATAAATTTGCGCACAAAACTTAATAAAAACTTTCAATGAAACATCATAAATCTATTATATATTCAATTTAATAAATTCATTTCTTGTAAAATGCATCAACTATTAAAATCAATATAAAATATTTCATACATAAGATCAATAAAGAAGTGAGAAATAAGATGATCCTCCTTCTAGTGTAAGAATATATAGCATGGAAACAATATTACTAAGACAACATAATATTTTGTTAAATTTAACTTAAAGTTATTTTGAAAAATGCACATGTGTGTTTGGATGCTCCATATTTCTAGTGTTTTAGTGTACACATGATAATTTATTAGAATTCAATTACATAGTTTTGAGATAATTGCCATCAATTCATATTACATTGATTAGTCTTCAGACAATCTTAAAAAAAAACTAATCTCCCATGACTATAAATGACATACTTAAAACATATTATATTCTAAGTGGTTGTCATGTAAAGACAAAACTTCAAAACTTTTGAAGAGTTAAGCATATTTCACCATTAAATTTCTCCCATAATCAAATCTACACAAGATTATAATTTACAAAACCTTCAAAAAATATTATTTCCTATAAATCATTTATTATAAAACTCCGCAATCATTTGTTTTCATATATAATCTTTCTATAAAATTTAAGATATCAATCCATACACAAATTCTCTTACAAAGTTGAATAAGAAATGAAACTCTTACATAAAAATCAACACAACATGCCAACAATTAAAAACAAAATTAACCTTGCAATATTTACTTTTAAAATAATCAATTTCAACAATATTTTACACATGCATTTATAATTATCAACTAGAATATTATTTTGACTAACATTCCAAATAAAATTCCTAACATACTATATGATCCTCATTAATACGCATCCATAATATTTCTTTAACGGATACATCTCCTTCAAATCATCACATCATAATACTTTTTATTTTAATAATTGAAAGCTTTAGGAATGCGGTCACGCACAAAGGGGTCCACTATCATACTTGCAAGCACTTAATTATTAAGTCAATGAACAAACTACAACTCAATGAAGCTAAAAAAGTGATGCAAGCCTATTTTTAAATATCCCAATTCCTTTCGTTGACCTAATACTTTTAGTGGCAACCATTTTAAAATTTCGTATTAATCAAAGAGAATATTTTAGGGAAAAAATGCAATGTTGGCACTTTATGAAAATAAAGGTTTTTAAGACTCTAGAGACTTGTTCATCACAATATTTTATTGTTTAATATGCAAAATTTTGAAAGATTTTGATATGTATAGACAAATTAAATTTTTCATATAATTAGAGGTGAAATCAATTTTGAATTCTACCTCAATGATTGAGGGGATCTTACAATTTTGACTTTAAATATAGCTTCATTTATACTCTTTCATAAATAAACTAAAATAGAAGCTATAAAGAATTGCTAAATTCTAGCAATATATGTGTATGCAAGCAAGCATAAAAAATAAGATGTAAGGTGCTTAAATTGGCAAGATAGGATGTAAGGTGCTTAAATTGGCAACATAACATTGCATTACAAGAGTTCTTGAAAATAGCTCATATAATGATTTATTTATAGTCATGAAGGATAGAGGATTAAATACTAAGATTGTTTTGAGAGATCAATGGAGTAGATTGATTGAAAGGATTGTGTGCATTAGAAGCTTCCAAGTGGCAACTTATGTTTGGTGCACATGAGGAGTTCATGATCCAAGAAATTTTTGAGGAAAAGGTCTTCTTAGGGGCGTATACACCAAGATGTTGTAAAAAAAGGTAGCCAAATGACCAAAAAAAGATAAACAAGAGTGCATTATTGGGAAATTCATTTAACGCATTTGAGGTCTTTTTTGTAGTGATTTTTTCTTACACTATCCTAGGCTTGTTTACACTATCGTAGGTTCATTAGGACTATCCTAGGTTCATTAGGATTGTCCCAAGTTCATTATGGCTTTCTTAGGCTCATTAGGACTTTCTTAGGTTCATTAAGACTACCCTACATTCATTAGGATCATTTGAGGCTCATTGGGACTATCATATGTTCATTGTGATTGTCCTAGGTTCATTAATTTAATTCGTGTGTTCATTAGGACTATCTCACATTCTCAAATAGCTTCAACTAATATCTTAAATTAACTATTTTAAAAAAAAATAGCTCCTTAACAATAATAGGACCTTAATATAATAGGACCATAATAGGACCTTTATGCCATGACATGGCATAAACCTAAGCCTAAACTTTCATATCTAAAATTTGAAGAGTAATGTTAATTACTTTTAAGGTTATACTAATTTAGTGGTAACTTTTGTATTGCCTAATGAGGATTAAGAACAATTTAGGTACATATGTTCGGTTTTATTTCAATTTCATTTTTGAACGTTTTTGTTTTTGTTTCCATTTCATTTTCGGTTTTTTGTTTGTGTCGATTTCATTTTGTTAATTATCTAGGTTTGGTTTTGGTTTCTAAATTTGTTGATTACGGTTTAGGGTTAATTGTTCAAAAATATTTTAGATCAAAATCAAGAATTTACAAATATAAAAAATAATTTATTTATATGCTACTATTAAAAAAAACTAAATAATACACAAAAAAAAAAAAATATATATACAAGAAAATTATGAAATGTGAAAATAGATGACTGAATGTGTACCTGGGATAGTGGTGGAGGCTTGAAGTGGAAACCACAGCACAGGGACCCGTTTTTGATCACTTCTTGTCAACTCACTATAACGGTGAAAATGAAAAATTGTCCAAAAAAAGGGTAAAAATAGAATTTCAAAACGGGCCCCCATTTTTTAAAAACGGGCCCCCGTTTGGTTTGTAAACGGGGGCCCGTTTTATTTGGCTTCGGCACCCTGTGACCTTTCGGCTCGGGAGGCCGAACCATTAACGGGCCCCTATTTTTTAGAACGGGCCCCTGTTTTTTAGAATGGGCCCCCGTTTTGTGGAGCGCGTTTTCCAACGCGTAGACTTCCGCAAATTTGTGACTCATTAGCTTGCACATACCCCTATTCTGTCAGACATAGATGCGCTTAAATGACACAGACGTGATTCTGCCAGACACAGACGCGTTTCTGAGATGCTGCAATGTTGCTCAAAAGACACAGACGTGTTTCTGCCCTTCACAGATGCGTTTAGATGACACTGACACGGGTTTGTCAGACACAGACGCGTTTCTGCAAACTTTGTGCAATTTTTCCAATCTGTGAAGTTATTTTGTTGTGACCAAATCTGAATGTTTGACTGTTTTTCATGACAAGAGGACACAGTGTTGATGAGGACTCAATGCTTGCAAGTGTTTAGACTCAAAATGACTCAAAGAAAGTGTGTTGTTTGATCTAAAATTGTTTTGCATACACTTGAAGACATAAAAGACACAATATTTTGGTGTTTGGTCTTGAATGTTTGATTGTTCAAAATAAGTCAAGCACAATTATTATGGCTAGCCAAGACAATAGTTGTTGATCCCACATGGAGTTTCCCCTGAAGCTGGGCTATTCAAAGTGGATACTTAGATGCTTGACCCCACTAGCTCCACCCTCAGCACTCACTTCTCGGAGTAGCCAAGCATCAGTCCCCATGAAAACTCTTCGTGGTGAACTTTGTATCTCTACTAAGAACCGTATGTGTGTGGGCCGCTACCAGAGATCCGACCTCCTGCCCCAACAACAAGAAGGATTTTGGCTTCTAAAATTAAAAGGTGCTAGTAAGGGCATCCGCTCGTGTGGCCATACATGCGGCACTTTTAGCTCTGTAAATATAGAAGGCTCCCAGACAGTAGGGGTTACACCCTATAAATGATCAAATAAATTTGATCAAACATGTTTATGGGGAGACATAGTGTCGATATGAACTAATCAGCACACGTTATCCATAGTTTTCACCATGGATACAGTTATTTATAGTGGTTTGGAAGAAGATGTCTTTTCTTTTACTACCACTTGGGTCCTTCTCTCCTCACTAGTAGTCCTAATGACCACACGGAGAGACAGGCCCTCTAAAGATTAAATAAAAAGAGCCTATTGCTCAAGACACAAAAGATAATGGTTCAATTTTAGTGCACCAATTGAAGTGTTTGCTAATCTATGAAAACAAGGCACACAATAAAGATCAAAAACCCTTGCCAAGGTCCTGCAACAAAGATCTATTAGTAGTTTGGATTGTTTCAAATAATCACCCCTTCCTGCAAGCACACAAGTTAGGTAAATTTTAGATCCAAAAGACTTTTTGAAATAGGGGCCTTCAACAAAACAATTTTGCTTTCCAAGACAAGCTGCACCAATTTTGCTAGCTAGATCTAAAGATGTTAGCTCAATATAAACCAAATCTAAAATCTGAATGATGCAAAACCGAATCAAAGAAAAAACCCAAAATGTAACAAATTCACACAGACGCGGTTATCAAAAACACAAATGCTATAAAATTTTGTAGACGCGCCTAAAGCCGACACAGACGCGGTTCCAAAACACAGATGCGGCTCCTGGACACAAATGCACCTGAAAACTCCACAGACACAACTAGGCAACACAGACGTGACTTTCGGAATCTGCAAAAAAAAAAAAATACTGTCGAGGACACAAACGCGGTTCCAAATGTCACAGACATGGCAAAAAATCAAAATGTTGTCGAAAATGTCAGATCTGCAACTTCAAAACATAAAATTTGCAAAAAAAGATGTTAAATGCAAAAAAAAAAGGACAAGAGTCCCACCGGGCGTGCCAAAATGTATACGGTGAAAATGGATAACAACAATATTGAAAGACTAAACGAATTCAACCACAAAACCCTAGCCTAACAACAACAAAGATCCACCATAACATATGAAGATTACCTAAGACAATGCAAATCAAATGAAATCACAAAGATTATACCATCACATGTCCAATAGGGTTTGGATCTCCATTCTTCCTATCTCCATTGAGCTTGCTTGATATATTTGCTCTTAGATTTTATGTGCACAAGAGCTCAACAAAGAATGGAAATGTGGTTGCAAGTAGGATCGCATATGAAAGTGCAAAGGGCGTAGTGTAGTCGAGTGTGTAATTGAGTTAGTTAGGGTTTGCTAATGAAGGAAGTATCCCCTTATATAGAAGACACTATATAAAATGGAGGGATAAGATTGAGAGGTGTAAAAGATAAATGGTCGGCTATGATTAGAGGGTAGGTAGAGAAAATAATAAAATAATGAGAGGGTAGGTAGTGTAGGAATTAAGAGATGAATGACATGTGTCATAGGTGGAAAAGGTTAATGAATTAATTAAATAAATAAAGATTTATTTAATTAATAGAAGAAGTGGGATCAATTAAATAAATAAGATATTTATTTAATTTAGGAAAAGGATAATTTAAATAAATAAATATTTATTTAAATGAGAATTAAGGCTAGAAGAGGATAAATGAATTAATTAAATAAATAAAGATTTAGTTAATTAATAGAAGAATTAGGCTAAAGTAATTAAATAAATAAAATATTTATTTAATTAGATTGGACAATTTTAGGTGTCTACAACTACAAACACAATATCTTCACTAGCATCATCATCAGATTCTTCATCAGTAATACCACTATCAATAGCTACAAGACAATCTCTC
Organism: Cryptomeria japonica; assembly: GCF_030272615.1. Taxonomy (NCBI): domain Eukaryota; kingdom Viridiplantae; phylum Streptophyta; class Pinopsida; order Cupressales; family Cupressaceae; genus Cryptomeria; species Cryptomeria japonica. The sequence goes on from NC_081412.1 coordinate 23,142,824, forward strand.
TTGCCTTTACCCTTATACTTCTTAAATTTGTCTCTCTTGTATTCATTTTCACCATTAGGGCAATTAGCTACTATATGACCAATCTTGTTGCATGCAAAACATTTTAAAGGTAGCTTACCTCTATATTTACCAGTGCCTCTAGGCAGTCGTTTTGCCAACAATGCTTCAAGTTCCACTAAGTTGTCTTCATCATCAACATCTCTGCAGGATCTAGATTCATAACCATGGCCGGTATCTCTACTTCTTCTCACAGGTGGGTTAGAAACAGAAGTTCTGAATGCAAATTCTGATTTCTGTACACTACCATCATAGCCATTTAATTCAAAGGCAGTAAGTTTGCAAATAATAGAGTCAAGAGTTACCTTAGTCTTGTTAATAGATTTCAGCTCCTGAATAGATGCAACTCGGATAGCATAGATCGGTAGCAGGGTTCTCAGTACCTTACTGATTACTGTGGTATCTTCCACTTTCCCTCCTGCACTCTTTATTTCACCAACTATCTCTTTAATCCTTTGACCATACTGCTAGATATTCTCACCTTCAAACATTCTCATGTCATCAAACTTTCCTCTTGGACTCTCCTCTTTAGCAATCTTAACATGTTCATCACCGCTATAAATCTCTTCAAGTTTTTGCCACACTTCATATGCAGTTTCAAGACCATGAACATCTACATATTCAGCATCAGATAGGGAACTAATAATAGCCTCTAATACTTGGTGATTTTCTCGTTGTTCTTTCTTCTGATCATTAGTCAAGATTCCAGTAGGTGCAATATACTTAGTTCCTATATGATCCCAATACTGACTACCAACACTCTTAATGTAAATCTTCATTTTGTCAATCCATATTCTATAGTTATCTTTGTTGAACTTTGGACCTTCTTTCTTCATCGTGATCTACAAGATTTTTTCCTTTAGATTAAAGAGGACTTGAGATGCTCTGATACCAATTGATGGTATGATGATGGAATAAGTATCCGATAGAATACTGAGAGGGGGAGAGGGTGAATCAGTATACTGAAAAACTGATACAAAGTTCCCAAACTCAAATTCAATCACACAAAGTAAACATATCTCAGTCAAAATCAATATTCATAAGAATACTTGACATCAACCGGTTTGATTGTTATAACAACTTAACAGTAAACAAATTCAATCTTATAAACATCAACAATACTTAATCATAACTCAACATATTCATCTCTCAATTCTTCTAGTTATCATGCCTTATTAGAATTTAATCAAATCAACAAATAAGATCATAACCACAAAAACATTCACCACTTGACACAAATTTTTATACATGGAAAACCCAAATAAGTAAAAACCCTGGTGAGATGAGACTCACAAGGATAGTTATCTAAACTCTTCTGAAGTTTTCCCTATTAGGAGCCAAACCTGTTAAAGCTTTACAATAAGTCCTGTTAAGAACTAATTCCAGTTAGGAATCGCCCGGTTAAGGGATTTACAAATATGCCTTGATGAAAATCACAATACCCTGTTAGGAGTAACCTCACTAGAGGATTTAAGAATCCAAGCTAATGGACCACCTTGTTAGAGAATTTCATGAGTAACCAAGCTTGTTAGAGCTTACCCGGTTAAGGGATTTCACTTCTGTTGTAATTGTTAGAAAACAATGGGTTTTCTTGATCTGTCTGAATAGCACTACATTTTCTTGATCAAATCCTTTTAAGCTTCAATCTTCCTTCACTCAAAGTGTAGATCCATTCAGTGGTTAGGCAACTACACACTCAATAGGTTTCTGCCAATCTTGCCAACAACCTTTACAAACAACTTCATTGACCTTAAATACAAATCAATTCGATCGGTAACACAACAAAAACCTAATTCTCATCATCAAGATTACAAACAAGTCGTTACAATCTTGACCATTAGAAATCATGAAAATCTCTTCACATTCTTCAAGAAAATTCCAACCGCTCCATTGTACTTTGTAACTCATCAAGCATTGTGCATTAGATGCAATCCACTTTTCTCCTTCCCTAGACAACAAACAAACATGCCAAAACAATTTGAACTTATCCTCATACAATGATCACACGTGTCTCCATCATTATTGCTCATCAGATAATAAACCAACAAACTTGATTGGTTAGGGTTTAATAACTGATAGGGTTTACCGGTTACATTGCATAGAAAGGTTTAACCCTTTATACCGGTTTGCCGGTTCAACTCACAAACTTAACACACTGGTTTACAACATCTTCCACAAAGCTCTTCTTACCGGTTACTAGCCAATATAAAAATAACAATATCAGCAATAACATGAATACCATTACCGATTCAATTGACATCATTGACAACATATCATTAATGCAATCTCTATGCACTATGCCAATAGACTCAAAATGCCAATAGGAATATTCATAGTCATACGGTCTCTAGGCTTACTCAAGGACATGAGCATCTCATTTTGCCACTTTTGGTAAGATAAGAAAAATATATCTCTCTGAGGCTTAAGAAATTCAAGTTGTTTAGGCAAAATGTAATTAAGGGTGAAATTACCACGCTTCACTGTGAGTTAGTAAAGGCTATGATGAATAGTTACGATAGTGCCATTATGAGAGAATTTTGAACATTTATGAATTGTAGAAGGAATAGATTTCATGGAAGAAAGCCAAGGATGTGCCAACTTCACACCAAATTGATCTAATGTAAGTCACATCTAAGCACTTAGTACCAACCTCAATGAGAAGAGTAATAAAAGAAATAGTAGGGCAAGATAACTATCATACACCTTAACCATAACATCAAATTTATCGTATGTTACTTGATGCAATTGTAAGATACAAAGATATTCTTTAGTAATCATATTCACCATACACATTGGATCAATGCTCAAGCACCCCTCGTGAGAGTTTGTCTTTGATCTTTGTAGTGATATACAATGGGTCATCAGGTGCAAAAATAGTCTCACTAGGATCAAAAGTAATTCATAGGTATTTAGGAGATGTAGGTTTGTCAACAAGATTCTCAAAATTGTTAGATTCTACACCAATGTCATTAGGAGAAAAGGCTAGAAACTCAAACTTAACAACATTGGTAGAGTGAGAAGATATTGGTGATGCTATCAGGAGCTAGGTTAGGCTTCCTTACCTTCCTCTACACTTGTGGGTTGATTCTCTCTTTGAGGATATTGGTGATGCTATCGAGAGCTTCATTATGGTAGATAATGAATCCTATGTGATTTATCATACTATGTTTGCTCACATTCTGGTTGTGCTAGATGTTTTTAAGGGTGTGCCAGCAGAAATTGTTATTAACTCCTCTTTTGGCAGCTGGGTCTAGACCTTGGAGTATGAGGGTATTTTGTTTCGGTGTCGTAGATGTTTCAAAACTGGTCATGTGACAAGGAATTGTGGGATTGAGAAGAAAAATTATTCGTCTTCTTGGTGGTCAGGGGCCTCTCACTAGCATTATACGGTTAGGAAATATCTTAATGATGTTGGGGTTTCTACTTTGGCTGGATCGAACTCTTTGGTGGCAATGAAAGAATCTTCAGTTGCCACTAAGGATTCTTCTTTGATTCATGTTGTTGTGATACCGAATGTTGTTGTCCCCTCTACTGAAAATGGATTGCTACCTCTTACCCCACCGGTTTCTTTGTGCGTTGATACAAATTTTGTCCCTCCTGTTAGTGGTGATCCTGTGTCCGCGACGGTGGTACCTCTTACCTTGCCAACTGCTTCAAAGGGTGTTGGCACAACTTCTGTTGGTTGTGTCTCTTTGCCCGTGATGGTCGTTGCTCCCTCTTCTGGCACTATTTTTCCCACTCTGAAAAGATCGGTGTTGGGCCCTTCGGATTGGTATGTTGCGGCAGCTAAAGTTGAAGATGGTTGGATTACTGTTAAGTGAAAGCATTCAAAGACGTCCAAGTGCTCTTTTGATACGACTCTTCATTCCCACAAGGCCAAATGAGGGCCTTTAGAGTTGGTTGTTTGGGCTGGTTTTACTGGCCCTACTATCTTTTGGGGCAATCCTTGTCTTTGTTTTTAGTTTTTCTATCTAGTCAGGCTTTCAAAGCTTTATCTTTCTTTTAATCTGATGTAAAGGGTTTCGGGCCCACTTCAAAACCTGTTTTCACTTAATCAAAAAAATTGGTAGAGTGAGAAGGCAAAGAATTGGTCAAAATTTAGAGATTTTGATTAGGAGGAGCTATGTACTTCTTTCCTTTGTCATTCACACCAGCTATGAATATATTATTATATTCAATGAAGTCTTGAATCTTATTTCTCAACGTATAACATTTCTTGATACCATGGCTAGCTTGATGATTATATTGACAAAAGGCTTTGGGATCATGTTATGTTGGAAATGGTTTAGAAGTGTCAATTGGCTTGATGGGAGAAATTTTTAACACATTAGCATTTATCAACCTCAAAAATATACTATGCAAAGACTCAAAAAGAGGAGTTAATTCTTTTATTAAGTATTTGGATGAAGGGGCCATACCTCATGTTGTGGCTGCCACTTGAGTGTTGATCTTGTCATTTATCTTCATGTAACCTTTGTTAGGTTTAAAATTCACAAATAATTGTTGAGCACCCTCATTCTTATCAATTGGAGTCATTGAAGAGGATGATTGAAATGGACTCACTTGAAGCTGGTAATTATGAAGCACTAGACACAATTGCATAAAGAAAGTAAACTCAAAAAATAGAGGCTTATCTCTAATATCTATTTATAAATTAGCAATACAAATTCTTCAAAAATCAAGATCAGACAATGATAAGCAATTTGAGAATGCAAATGTTTATATCTACCAATAAAATCAATCACTTTTTCTTTAACTCCTTGCTTAGAATGAATCAAATTAGTCAAAGTAATCTTAGGACCAATATTATTCAAAATAAATTAAATGAAAGCATTAGCCAATTATTGAAATGAAGTAATAGAATACGAAGACAAAGAATAATACCATTCCAAAGCTTTATCTCTAAAAGTTCTAGTAAACAATTTAGCCAGAAGCCTTTGGTCATGAGCAAAATCACCACACAAAATTTGAAATGTCTTCACATGAGTCAAGGGTCACCTTTTCTATTATACAAGTCTAATTCAGGGACTTCCATATGTTTAGGAGGAACCACATAGACAATGTCATTAGATAGTGGGCTCGCTAAATCAAATGTGGGAACATTGAACTTGGATTTAGTTATGCAAGCCAATTGATGTTGTAAGGATGTAACAGTTTGGGCTAGGTTATTTATGGTTGCTTCAGTGGATGGATTGAAATTGGACATGTTGGATTTGGATGGAGGAATAAAATTGTTATATGTAGGTGGAGGTTGAGAATAAGGAGGTGGAACATTGTGATATGTTTGTATGAGAGATGGTTGTGAAACAAATGAAAGACTCACGAAAGGATGTATGTAATAATATTGATTAATAGGAATTGTGTCCCCATGACTATCATGTGTAGGATTAACATTTTGTGTGGAAGTAGTCATCATAGAAGATGTAAATGTAGGCACACTAGGCATAGGAATGGAATGATTGACTTGACTAGCGGTTTGAGAGTAACCAAGGAATTCGGCACAACTTTTGATGGGCATGATATTAGTGTCAACAATATGAGGAAAGTCACGCAACAAAATAACACCAATTTTATCTCTTTGCACCATTCTTTTTAATCCTTCAAACAAAGGGATTGCCTCACTTCTTCAGGTATTATTGACTCATCTATTGTTGAAGATTTTAAAATTCATTTTCAATCTTCTCTAATTGGTCAATAGTAACCCTAGTTACCGATTCATCCACATCATGAGAAGTATGAAGAGAAAGGGGATAAACGATTTCATTTGTTGGATTTTAGAGGAAACACCAACATTCTCATGGAACAAGTTATCCAACTGAGGTTCCATGTCCTTAATGTTTAAACCTTGGGAAGCCTTAAGTATACAACTTCTTCTCACTATAATATTGTAGGTAGGACTAATGGTAACAAAAGTCATGCACAAAGGAGGGAAATTTGAATGCCAAAATTGAAAACTATGATTAAGCAATGCAATTTTTTATAAAAATGATTGATTAACCAAAAAATTACACAATGTGAATTATGAATTTGAAAAAAAAAAGTGTTTTTAAATCATAATATAACATGTCATAACAATCAACTCTGAAAGTACACTTGAAAAAATTTGCAACCCATAAGTTAATTTTAGAATAATAAATTGGGGTATTTGTGAATTTAACTTCCCAAATTATGCAACTCAAATGAAAATAAAAACTGAGTGCAAACTTGAATTTTAAGATGCATACAAAATAAGATCTGAGACAAGAAATCAAAATTAAGCTTGAAAGTTGTTGAGCTCACCAAACTATAATGGTGAAAATTAGGAATTAGGGTTTCACCAATTGAGAAGTAAAACCATTAAATATCTAAAATAACCCAATACATTGAAAAAGGACTGAACCCAATAGATCTATCCTCAATCCAAATATTGAAAGGGATAGGATTCTAATTGGATTCACCGGTTGGAATTGGTAATCCTCTTTCTTAGTTGAATGTGGAATGCAGTTGTGAAATTAAGGCAAATTAATGAATAATCGAAGTAAATCATCACAAACAGACTGCTACAAATATCCCAGGGAGTCATAGGCTAAGATCTGGGCCAAAAAAAGATGAATAGAACCTATTCCCAGAAGTTTGACCTATTTTTTTGGACCAGGTAGCATAGATCCACCCTGGTCCTCTAAATTTTCCGTCATCGAAAGTTGAACTTGTTCATCACTAGATCGACTCTGTCGGAATTCCTAAGTACAACTCATGCACCTATTCCCTGCACACAAAAAAAAAGGAAATAGGTTGGTAATAGGGGTTTGCATTAGGTCAAACCACGGTTTTTGAATTAACCATGAAATTGAATTGAAAAATGTAATGAAAGACTATAATAAATACTTTCCTTTTGAACGAAAGGCTATATCTAAAATGAAATGCTTGAAACATTAATGTATCCGTTGATGAATTTTTTTTTTACCTTCACACAAAGATTTTAGGGATTCATGTAGAATGCCTTCATAAAACATTGATCATGGATGTCATCTTTAATACTTGAAATTGACTTCACTTCTCCTTCAATGCTTGAATGAATGATTGATTGATTGCTTGTTCACTTGAATTTGCTAGAGAGTAATTTAGATCTTGATTTCGATTAGGTTTCAAATGAGAGGGGTAGACCTCCTTTTATACTTGATTGCCCAAAAAAAAATTAAATATTTAGAGTAGGCCAACATGGGATCCAATTTCCTTCTCATTTGAGGTGATCATTGTAGGGCCCAAAAATGGGTCCTGATTAGGTGGACCAAGGCGCTAAGTGCTCTATTCCTCAAGAATCGAGACTCGGCATGAGTGGGGAGATAGGGGAAATGTTGAAAATGTAAGTCTGATAGGGGGTACATGAGTAGAATCAACACAGTTATCAAGCATTGAAAGATAGAACACCAAAGTGAGGCCTAGGTGAGAACAAAATTGTAAACAAGTACAATTTACAATGCTACAAAAAGGAAACTGAATTTAACACAAAGGAATACAAAGAGTAATTAGAAACGTCATAAAAAAGGTAAAGAGCTCATTTATGTCATAAGGTGTCAATGACATATGAAATACTAACCAACTAAAATTACTTAAGAGATAGAAATAAAAAATAATAGAATGATCAATTATATATGATTAAGACACAAATGGATAAAGTGTAATGACAAAACACATAAATAATGTTACGTGTAAAAACTAACAAACTAAGATAATAATGCAATGAGTATTTATAAATAATACATAAAAACACATGCAAAAGTAAACACTAAGATTAAACAAGACCCTTAATAAAAATAGAAGACATTCAAATAATTGCACTACCAACTATTTATGATAAGAAAGTAAAAGAACCAAAAAGAGAGGAAACTAAGACGATCAATTTAACAACTGGAAAGGAAAATGAAGAAAGGAGTTGAAGCTATGAAGTAAAAACTTACTATTTAGGATAATGACCTGGAAAGGAAAAGAGCAAAAATGAGGTGTTGGTGCCCAAAACCGCAAATTGGAAAACCCAAAGACTTTCCAACTCCTTAGGAAATCCAATCAGCCTTGGCCAACGAACAGGGATGGTCGAAGACCAAATCCCTCCGCACTTCAGGCTCCACAAGACCTAGGTGGGTGTACCCTTCCCTCTCAAGCACAAAAGAGTTATTTAAATGTGGATTTAAGCCTCTAAGCAAGTTTACACAACTAGCAAATTAGTGTTCTGCAACTATGCTATATCATGTGCTTTAGCTAAATACTTTGAAAACTGAAAACTGAATATGAATAAAAGTGTATGTTAAAGATATTGTATATTGAAAATGAAATGCTTTCAGGACTTGAATGAAATCTGCAAGGATTAGTTCAAATAGGATATGGAAGAATGTTTCTTTGTAAGGACCTTATGCATACAAATCAAAATCTTAGAAATAAATAACAGACCAGTGCCTCTATCTAGGAATATGCACGATACTTTGTGGACAAATAATTTAATTAAACTCTTGAGACAGTTTTCAGGCAACTTGTAACACAAGACTATCAATACAGAGGTTCCTTTAAGTGCTATAAGAACATGAAGAAGCCAATCTTATATTCAATTATAACAGCTTGTGGTGGCACACTGTATTAAACCCTTTATCAGATTTATCAAGAGGACAAAATGAAATTCATCAACACAAAAGTATACACAAATTCTAGAATTGAAACAGCGAATCTTGTATATTAATTTTTGGAGAGTGAATGCATACAATAGTTACACTTACAGATACTCCATTACATAGTGATTGCTCAAAATGATACTTTCATTCCTACAGACTTCTCCAATGTCTCCCCTTTTTTTTTTAATTGAAAAAGACTCCCTATAAATACCTGATCCAAAAGACATATGTGAAAGGACACACCCTTTCGCATACAGGAGGGAGTTACAGACAGTTGTTTTTCCAAAGGACACACCCTTTGGTTTACAGAGATAATTACATTTGAATCCCTAAAATACACACTAAATAAAGCTTTAATAATATATCCTTTATCCTCGGCTTTGATAATACTTCCCATAAATATTCAATATCTCCTGCACATAAAATAAACCAATCAAATCCCTTATTAATTAAAGATTAAATATATTCCACTTTAGATTAGGCAATAATCATTTTACTCTATGTAAAATACTTATTTACAATAATTCACTTAAATCAAAGTATTAAACACTTGTAAATATTTATTCCAATAATAGTTTTTATTAAATAACATAAGGTAAAAGATTTTGTATAGTAAGTAAAAGAAAATACTTCCCTTCCGATAATGTTACAATACATTCTCACCTTTTGGTAATCTTTAATTTGGGTTGGAAATATTGTATCATATGAAGTAACCTTTACAAAAACCAATCAAGCATTAAATGACTCACCCTAATGAATATGTTCAAATTATTTACCTAGGGTATGGAAGGATCACTTAAATAAATAAATGCTTTTCATCATTTTACTTATGGTAAAAGTACATTTTCTCCAAAATAATAATAATCATTCTTTGATCTTGCATAAAATCAACCCTAATATATACATGTTCCATTTTATTCACTTAGGGTGAAAAATATAAATGATCAAATGATAATATCAAAATGCTAAAATTTATTAGGTCATCAAATTAAAGAATTAACCATGGTAAAAGAACTTATAAAATATAACTTCCTTTGTGATAAAATATATCCCTTTATAACCTCTCAAAAGGTAATTTCAAAAGATAATATTGAAAACTATTATTATCATATCAAATGTTGTAAACAAGATTTCTTTTACCAAGGTCATCAAATTATAATATCAAAACATTAAATTAAATTTCTTGAGTAAGGGATACTTCTTGTTAATATACACTCAAGAAATATAATTTTTGCCTATAGCATCCTGCACAAAACATAAAAAAAATCAACTAGCTTGATAGGTCATATGTTCCTATTTCATAGGGATATATATTTAATAAAATCAATGATAATATTTTCCCCATGCAGATAAAAATATTTTCCCCATAAAGAGACATATGATCTTTGCACACAATTAGGGTAAAATATTTCTAATAAAATATGATATTAACATAAAACTCCAAAAGTAAATGGAAACTTCTTAAGTAAACATTCAAATAAGGATATTAAAGATTTGGGTAAAATATTTCTAATAAAATATGATATTAACATAAAACTCCAAAAGTAAATGGAAACTTCTTAAGTAAACATTTAAATAAGGATATTAAAGATTTGAGAGTGTTTTTACTTTCACTTGAATAATTTCCAAAGTAACAAAGAATTTGCCATAATAACCTTTTGAAATTAATTTTACCTTTAAAATAATAAATCAAAAGCAAATGATTAAAACATACCTACCTCCGCTTGATAAAAATACATTACCTTGGCAAATATTCCAGAATAGATTTTCATCTTGAAGGCAAACTCAATTTGGTTGGAAATAGTTTAGCACGTGGGATGCATACTTGCAACGAACCAATCAAACCATTAACTACATGATAAAATGGTTTACCCTAATATAAATTATTCAATTTATTAACTCTAGGGAGAATAATATGCATATGAAAAGATTAAAAATCCACTTAAATAAACAAATGCTTTTTATTATCTCCACTTGTGATTTGAAACATTTCACACCTTTGAAATATTTTTCAAAATAAGATCCATTTATATGAAATAACATTTTACCTTAATATATATTTTACCAATGTTTTAGGGTAAAAATAATTTATTTAAATCACATATTTCAAAATGTATTTCCACATTTCAAGATTACTTTAATAAATTAAAATCTTGTGGAAATATTTGCAAATTATTATCCATAGTAATTTACCCTAATAAACATTTTCAAGTAATACAATAGAGCAATTGGTAAAAGGGGAGGGTAGGTATGGGTAGTTAGGAAGGTTGGGTTGAGAGGTTGAGTGTTCAACTCCCTCTCCCTGCCTTTTTGTAAAAATATATTTTATTTTTAAATCATTTATATGCAAAAAATATTCTTGGGTAAGATATACTCCCTCTAGAATAATTTTTTGATTGTCCAACCTGAGCAATCCGGTTATCAATTACCAAATTGTTTGCCTGTAATTTTAGGTTCCACCAGTGGCTCTGATTAGGGATGTTGGCTCTGATTGGGGACATGCATTCATACCTGGACACGCAAGAATCCAGCTATTTCTGGGAGAGTAGACCATCCTTGAAATTCTCAGTAAATACGTTCCAATTGAGATGTATTATCTCTTTCAATTATCGAGTCCCACTTAATTTTTCATCAACATAGCTATGTCTCAAAGGATGCATTGTTTCGAAACTTTCCTCAGCTGTTACAAAATCTGCTGGCCGCTTTTGGACATATCTAGGCAATTTTGAGGTTGTTGGCACCTCATAAACATGTAAATCTGCAATAAACTTATCTTTTATCCATGGGATAAGGTCTGAAAGCTTTTTTACAAGCACAAACAATCATTTAGAGCCCCAAAACAACTTCAAAACTCCACCGGAAAATTAAAAACGTGATTTCATCTCTTGACCAACAACAAAAATTATTTACTCTCTATCATTTTAATATTTCACATAATGGATTACATTTAGATTTACATATGATAACGTAACATAATAATGTAAACCTAAATGAGAATGTATCCTACTTTCAAATGAAACATTAGGGTTGTGAGAGAGCGCACCTGGCATGATTTAAATTTATGAAATATACACATACCTGGAGTTAATTGCCTGACGTGTGAATCAAACTCGGGTGGCCCAAGGCCCCCACAATTCAACATTTTCTCTTTCCTCTATCAAATACCTGATTTTGGTTATGTAACAATATGTTCTTCCTGAAAATATTAACATTTGCTTCGCCATTCTTTAATATATTATTCTTTTTCATTTGGACTAGAATATGATACACATAGTTTCCTTCACACTCCTTTATCCACCTTAATTGAGATAAATTATATCTCAATAATATTTTACCCTTACTCTGAAACCCTATTACTTCATTGTATCCTTTCTCTTTTAGGCAATTTTGGAAATCAACCTTGTCATCCCATGAGGAATTTACTTGCCAATGGTAATGAAAACTTCCAATTTTATAAACTTGATTACCTTTTTCACCAAGCATAACATTTTTTGGAAGATAAATATTTGGTAAATTTCCTTTGCAACTTTGCTCTTTGGAAATATTTATGCCTCCCAACATAATGTCCAGATTTAATTCCAGACAACCTTTATTGCAGTATTCTAAAAAATTTATCCTTTTTAGATTGTGTTCCATTATTTTTACCATCTCCTTATTTTGGAAAAATATTTCACTTTTCTCAAATAATAGATTAGGGCACTCATCACATATGAGTTTACTATAATGTAAATTTGATAAAAAAATTATACCATCTTTAAACATATTTTCTTTTTCCTCGTGTTCTGGAAATAACTTATCCTTTTCACATAAAAACTTAGGGCATGTATCATTCTTGGCAATATTTGGCAAAAATACTATTTCTTTTTCCCCTAAAACTTTATCATGTAATATTTCTGTAATATTGATGAGATAGCAGTAATGTACGCAAGGCTTGACCCCGAAGTACAAGAGCGCATCCCTTTTAAAGAATATTACGAAGTTCAGAAACAAGCCAACCCGAATACGAGGAAGAGGCATGTTGACAAAGATCTCCAGGTTAGGTTGAGTAAAATGACATTACCATACTTTGATGGGACTGGAAAATCTTCAGCGCAATCGTGGGTTCAAAAATTGGATACATATTTGTCACTCAGCCCAATGACAGAAGATAATGCCATCAAATTTGCTACCCTTCATCTAACAGGGATAGCACATGATTGGTGGCACCATGGTCTTGTTACTCAAGATCACCGAAACATTACTACTTATGGTGAATTCACTCAAAGGCTCACCTATTTATTTGTAGAAGGGCTCAAAGACTCCATCAAGAAGATCGTCAATCCATTGGAGCCTCAAAATTTAAGTGAGGCAATACAAAGGGCCATCAAGGTTGAAGATAATTTCTCAAAGGAAAGAAGATGTTGAAGCACTCCAACAGAAGAGTTGTACTCATATGTAAAATTTACACCATTGTATATTAATTGTAAATGGGCTCAATAAAGTCAGCACCTCTCTAGACATTAAGGCTCAAGGAAGCCAAAGATGGGCAGCTTGACTCAAGGAAGTGAGCACCCTAAGTAAGAATAAGGGCTCAAGGAAGCCAAATGTGGGCAGCTTGACTCAAGGAAGTCAGCACCCTAAGAATAAGGGCTCAAGGAAGCCAAAGATAGGTAGTTTGACTCAAGGAAGTCAACACCCTATGTAAGAATAAGGGCTCAAGGAAGCCAAATTTGGGCAGCTTGACTCAAGGAAGTCAGCACCCTAAGAATAAGGGCTCAAGGAAGCCAAATGTGGGTAGCTTGGCTCAAGGAAGTCAGTACCCAGATGATTCAAAGGAAGTCAATCCATTTTAGACTGAGATGGCTCAAGGAAGTCAGTCTCTAGAGATTGGGTAGAGATTGCTCAAGGAAGCCAATCTCTCACATATGGACAAGATGGCTCAAAGAAGCCAGTCCCCCTTAAGTTGGGCAATGGCTCAAGAAAGCTAACCCCTCTAAGTTGCAATATATGCAATATAAATTAAGTAGTAATCTCGCTAATATTTATTATTACTTTGGTTTATATATATTACTGTTACTAATCTATGTGCAGGTACATTCAAGAACAAGGAGACAAAGTATAATAAGACAAGGAGCAATTGCTTGGGGACAAGCAAATTCAAGAGGGGGAGATTTGTCATGTCCCCATTGAGGAGTTATACGATCAGCATAATAAAGTTAATAATGCAATTATCCTAAACTAATATGTGCCATTAAGTATATTGAAGGAGAACGGTCAACAAGAGACACGAGATGCGTCTCATCCTTGTGACCTTCCACACTAGCACAGGGTATATAGAGGCACAAGTATCACGTCAACAAGGGGGGGGGAGATAGATCATTTTTCAGGCAATTATATACAGTGGCCTATTATTGTTATTCTTATCAAACGTAGCACAGTTGCAGAAAATATCATGTACGGACATTAATAGCATAATTATATCAGACAACTACGAATTATAATATCAGATTCAGACAGTTCAAATCTATTTCCTTCACAATAGTATTTCAGTTAGCGATTGTGAGCAAATATATTAGGACAAGAGCGTAGTCCACATCTAGAGGCGAAGAGAGACCCAGGGGCATGTGTATTAGACAAGCATTCGATTAATTCGCCAACAGTTCAAGACAACATAAATCATTTCGAGCAAATAAATATAGCGGCCTAGTAACGCGATACATCAGAAATTACAGTTACTGTTAAAAGCCATATTACCAGTGGCATATTCCTTCTGCTCTTATCAGTTGTAATGTTGTTATAGCAAACATCATATACATAATTTGTCCCTTAATATCATTATTGTTATCAGAACATTACATTCCAAAATCTCTGCGTGTACTACTGATTTACATCAGAAATAATAATTAACAGATCTGAGTTACATCCAATACAAGTCCAAGTACAAGTATCAAATAGGAGTAAGTCCCAGATCAGGAAGGGGACATTACAGTGGTATCAGAGCATAATCCTGTCAACCTGTGCAAAATAGTTAATGCAAAACTTTCGACGCAGAAGAAGTACGTCAGCCATGGCAGAACAGTTAGCAACTGAATTTAGAACATTCATGGAGCAAACTAATGAGAAGTTTGAGAAGACCAATCAACTAATCCAACAAGCTATTCAAAGTATTAACAAAAATAATCATGAGAGACCTATCTCAAATTCGGGAAGAGACACTCATTCAAACCATTCCGAGAATCAACATTCAACTCAAAGCTCCATCCTTAGACCTACTATGCCCTCATTCTTACCAAGAGAAGAGCCCATGATGGAAGTGGAGGAATCAATAATCGAAAACATTGATGAGATAGCAGTAATGTACGCAAGGCTTGACCCCGAAGTACAAGAGCGCATCCCTTTTAAAGAATATTACGAAGTTCAGAAACAAGCCAACCCGAATACGAGGAAGAGGCATGTTGACAAAGATCTCCAGGTTAGGTTGAGTAAAATGACATTACCATACTTTGATGGGACTGGAAAATCTTCAGCGCAATCGTGGGTTCAAAAATTGGATACATATTTGTCACTCAGCCCAATGACAGAAGATAATGCCATCAAATTTGCTACCCTTCATCTAACAGGGATAGCACATGATTGGTGGCACCATGGTCTTGTTACTCAAGATCACCGAAACATTACTACTTATGGTGAATTCACTCAAAGGCTCACCTATTTATTTGTAGAAGGGCTCAAAGACTCCATCAAGAAGATCGTCAATCCATTGGAGCCTCAAAATTTAAGTGAGGCAATACAAAGGGCCATCAAGGTTGAAGATAATTTCTCAAAGGAAAGAAGATGTTGAAGCACTCCAACAGAAGAGTTGTACTCATATGTAAAATTTACACCATTGTATATTAATTGTAAATGGGCTCAATAAAGTCAGCACCTCTCTAGACATTAAGGCTCAAGGAAGCCAAAGATGGGCAGCTTGACTCAAGGAAGTGAGCACCCTAAGTAAGAATAAGGGCTCAAGGAAGCCAAATGTGGGCAGCTTGACTCAAGGAAGTCAGCACCCTAAGAATAAGGGCTCAAGGAAGCCAAAGATAGGTAGTTTGACTCAAGGAAGTCAACACCCTATGTAAGAATAAGGGCTCAAGGAAGCCAAATTTGGGCAGCTTGACTCAAGGAAGTCAGCACCCTAAGAATAAGGGCTCAAGGAAGCCAAATGTGGGTAGCTTGGCTCAAGGAAGTCAGTACCCAGATGATTCAAAGGAAGTCAATCCATTTTAGACTGAGATGGCTCAAGGAAGTCAGTCTCTAGAGATTGGGTAGAGATTGCTCAAGGAAGCCAATCTCTCACATATGGACAAGATGGCTCAAAGAAGCCAGTCCCCCTTAAGTTGGGCAATGGCTCAAGAAAGCTAACCCCTCTAAGTTGCAATATATGCAATATAAATTAAGTAGTAATCTCGCTAATATTTATTATTACTTTGGTTTATATATATTACTGTTACTAATCTATGTGCAGGTACATTCAAGAACAAGGAGACAAAGTATAATAAGACAAGGAGCAATTGCTTGGGGACAAGCAAATTCAAGAGGGGGAGATTTGTCATGTCCCCATTGAGGAGTTATACGATCAGCATAATAAAGTTAATAATGCAATTATCCTAAACTAATATGTGCCATTAAGTATATTGAAGGAGAACGGTCAACAAGAGACACGAGATGCGTCTCATCCTTGTGACCTTCCACACTAGCACAGGGTATATAGAGGCACAAGTATCACGTCAACAAGGGGGGGGGAGATAGATCATTTTTCAGGCAATTATATACAGTGGCCTATTATTGTTATTCTTATCAAACGTAGCACAGTTGCAGAAAATATCATGTACGGACATTAATAGCATAATTATATCAGACAACTACGAATTATAATATCAGATTCAGACAGTTCAAATCTATTTCCTTCACAATAGTATTTCAGTTAGCGATTGTGAGCAAATATATTAGGACAAGAGCGTAGTCCACATCTAGAGGCGAAGAGAGACCCAGGGGCATGTGTATTAGACAAGCATTCGATTAATTCGCCAACAGTTCAAGACAACATAAATCATTTCGAGCAAATAAATATAGCGGCCTAGTAACGCGATACATCAGAAATTACAGTTACTGTTAAAAGCCATATTACCAGTGGCATATTCCTTCTGCTCTTATCAGTTGTAATGTTGTTATAGCAAACATCATATACATAATTTGTCCCTTAATATCATTATTGTTATCAGAACATTACATTCCAAAATCTCTGCGTGTACTACTGATTTACATCAGAAATAATAATTAACAGATCTGAGTTACATCCAATACAAGTCCAAGTACAAGTATCAAATAGGAGTAAGTCCCAGATCAGGAAGGGGACATTACAGTCGATGTTAAGTTGCTTGCAAAACTTTTGATAATAATTGACTCTGCTACTCACAGCTCCAGAATTTCCTCCATTACATTCCATACCATTAATGGCTCTGATTGTGGCTCCGAAGCCCTGTCCATTAGTAATTGCCTTATGACAGTTGCTATTCACCATCCAAAACCACACTGCTGTCTTAAATGAGATAGTGGAATCAGATGCCACAATCTCTGGATTGTTCAACCCATCAAATTTCAAGTAGTTTCCTGCTGTTCCATAGTTGTAGTTCCTGTCATCAACTTACATTATCTTTGTTACCATTTCAGTGATTGAAAACAATCATGTAGAAAATGAAAACAATTATTACTCACCATGAAAGTTGGAGGGGGCCTCTACCATAATAACGCTTTCCAGCTTTGCAAGGATAGTGGGTGTTGGAAGAATCACAGTAGTCGCTACCAGGATTTTGCTCTTAAATGTAGCAAAATGCTGAGATATATATGAAAGAAAAAGGGAAAAAGTGAGTAAGTGACTAAATCTCCTGGCCAAGCTTCTAACAGCATACAATTAGTATTATCTGTTCAATGAAAAAAAAGAGTTTTAAGAATGGACTAGTATATGCAATGTATACTTCACCTCCAGTCTCATGGCCAGCATTAGCAAAATAGGCAGCCAATTCTCTCTTATTAACATCAGAAGACCCAGATGTTCCAAATCCTTTGAAAGCATTGGCAGCATTAATAAAAGCATTATAGTTGTAAAACCCCTTTCCTTTACACCCACTGCCTGCTCCTCCAACTATAGAGTTAAAAACACCAGCAGTAACTATGGAACCCACACTTCCACCACCACCAGTAGATGGAGAAGAATAACAAGGGCCTTCTTTGCAACCTTCTCCACAGTAAGGATTGCCTGTTCCACAGTAGCCATATTTACTGCAACACAGTCCATTGGAACACCCACAATTCTGACAAACTCCCACACCCACTAATAATAATAGAATAAGCAGTAAAGATACTGAACAAGACGAGGGCATGTTGCTCATATTGTTTTTCAGAGCCGTGATTTCATTTCCTTGGTGTTTATCCTCTATCTGGTACACAATTATATAGGGGTTATTGTTTGCATCAGTATCATACTGGTTGAAGAGGCGTGCATTTTCAATGCTTTTTGGGATTGTTGCGTATCATTCACGCATGTTTAGCCTCTGGGATCAAGTCTAGACTCCATAAACTAGGCTCATATGCAGAGCACCTACTTCATTTATGGGGAGCAGATTTCGTCAAACATCAAAGATTCTGAAACTCAGATCATCCAGATTAACTTTGCTTGACCTGTATGAAAGGCTTTTTTAAGATATAATTTTTTTAATTTTCTTTTTATGAAAACGAGTCGGATATACTTGTCTTTCTATAGCAAATTATAACAGTGTGAGATGTCAATATACTTGTCTTTCTATAGCAAATTGTGTCAGTGTGAATTAGGATATAATGTCTTTCTATACCAAAGTATGACAGTGTGAATTAGGATATAATGTACATTCAAATTAGAAAGTTGTCTTTCATTAAGCAGTTATGTGTAGGGGATTCAGTCTGAATGTAATGTGTTTCTGAGAGTTTGAATTTTGATGGATGGTCTTTTTATTTCATATTATTTTCTATTAATTGTATTCAATCAATTGAATTACAATATTTCGATTTTTTTAATAATTTTATATATAAATTATATGAATTATTTGAAATTCGATTAGACCACATATATAAAGATACTGAACAAAGAGCTTAGTCATATACTGGATACAAACATGCTTCCCTGTGAACAGTAAAGATGTTAATAAAGCTATGTATACTTCAAGAGCATGGTAGGAATAGTGCCGCTAACAAAAATATTAGGAACCTAAAGATTTCCCATGTCACTCAATCCCAAGA
This sequence comes from Cryptomeria japonica, assembly GCF_030272615.1. NCBI lineage: Eukaryota > Viridiplantae > Streptophyta > Pinopsida > Cupressales > Cupressaceae > Cryptomeria > Cryptomeria japonica. The sequence continues at coordinate 23,161,813 of NC_081412.1, forward strand.
ATAGAGACGTTTAAAGTCCACAGACATGGAAGACTTCTACTTAAGGAAGGTTGAGCATAAGCCAACTCACATAAGTAAAATCCTTAGGCAATCGGATGATCCAAACATGCTTCCCTGTGAACAGTAAAGATGTTAATAAAGCTATGTATACTTCAAGAGCATGGTAGGAATAGTGCCGCTAACAAAAATATTAGGAACCTAAAGATTTCCCATGTCACTCAATCCCAAGAATAGAGACGTTTAAAGTCCACAGACATGGAAGACTTCTACTTAAGGAAGGTTGAGCATAAGCCAACTCACATAAGTAAAATCCTTAGGCAATCGGATGATCCAAACAATAAATAGACAACAAATGAATCATTTAATCTTGATGTTAGCCTTCAACTGTCAACATGTCAACTGGGAACCAAATTGTGATACTGTCTTATAGTCTGCTATAATATGATGAATATAAATGATATGAATCGTTTGAAGTTTGATTAGAACATATATATATATATATAAAGATATTACCCAATAATTTATTCTGTATATAGCTAACTCTATAGGTATGCTCCCTGTGAACAGTAAAGATTTTAATATTCTTCCACCATAGTTTATATTGTCTGAACAAAAATACTCTATAAATGCCTTGAATAAATATCAGAATTCTAAAGATTTTCTATGCCACTTAATCCCAGGAATAGAGACGTTTAAGTCCAAAAGAAACTTGAAGGCTTCTACTTAAAGAAAGATCACCATAAGCCAACTCTCATAACCTAAAATCCTTAGGCAAACAGATAATCCAAACAATAAATAAACAACAAATGGATAATTAAGCTTGATGTTATCCTTTAACTGTCAACCACAATAGAGGAATCAAAATGCCAACCAGGAACCAGATTGTGGTACTGTTTTGTTATGTGCTCGTCTTTGAGAAGTTATGGTTGTTTTTATGTACTTCCATCATGAAGTGATAAAGTGATAGTTGAAATTTATTTTGTTTTGATAACTGTTTTTTTTTTAATGTGTTTGTTATTTGTTTTTTATTAAAATAAACAGTAAAATAAGGGTGCTAGTACTGTATACAAACATTTCATGAGTGGCAAAAAGAAGGTAGCCAAATAAGGGTGCTGACTCTGTACAAGCTTAGGTCGAACAGGTCAAAAACAGTCAATCAAAAACAGTCAATCAGAGAACCACTACCATAGGCCTACCTAACCAAAAACAGCACAATAGCAGAAAGCTATGATCCCAACTCAATAGAGGGGAGAATTACCCCCAACCTGACACGGAGATTGGGAGGTGCAGGACTTACCTTTATGCCTATGACAAAGTAATGTTATACATGAAATGTGATTGTAGGGAGTAAATGATTTAATTAATAATAATGTAAAATTTGAAGTTAATTAAGACATGTTAATGTTTGAAAGATTAAATTTATTTGGATAAATATATTTTAAAGAATGATTTTGTTTGGGTAAATAGACACATTTCATATTAATATTTATCTTTTAATAATATTTTAATATATTTGTGCTAGTTTTAATAGTTTTTAATTAGTAAATTGTGGTCTTGTGAACTACTCTTATTATATTCATATTATGAAAAACAACATTGTCTTACAATATTTCATTCTAGAGTGTGATATGGAAGAAAACAATTTTTTTACTTACCATGGAAACAAAAGCCAACATAAAGATTTAACTCCTACCCTGCTATATTATTTTTTTAGCTATATCATGTACTCAATCCTACCTATCCCCACACCCACACATTACTATGTCTAGTGTTTGTCAATAATATTTCCATAGTCAACAACATCTAGCAAAACTAATCCTACTATGCTCTTGATGAAATTGATGGCATTGTTACCTTTCATATGATCAGACTAAAAAGAAAACTAGAAACATAGAGAGAAATAGAGAAGAACAATGTCAATTGGAGCACAACGATAATTGATTTATGCATTTAATTTATAATTAAATACACAATAAATTTTATATATATTGCAGCATAGAGTTAGTTTAGATATTTATAATGGATAGATGAAAGAGAGCAATATGGATAGTTGTAGGCAATGTTAGGCGACTGGTCTATGTCATCTTGTACATTTAATATATTTATTCTAACCACCCTCAAAAATTAATCATATTAATTATTTTAATTAATATTCCCCCATAATCTAGAAAAGATCATTCATGATAATATCCCTAAGTAACAACCATCAAACATTCATGTGAGTTTTCATAATCATAAAAGACTCTTATTATATACAAACTTAGTCTCACATAAATATTTGATGGTTGTCATTCAAGGTGGATTGTTGTGAATTATTACCGCTGTATTAGTGAATAAGTGATTGCAAATGGTACCTACATGATAAGGCTTTGTTCCAAGATTCATCTTTTCTAGATTATAAGTGTATTTAAAAATAATTAGTATAATTAAGTTAGGTTGAGGATGTTAGAATAGATATAGATGACTTGACATACACATGTTTCCTTGTCGACGACGCTCTCTTTTAGAGCACTATAAAGCCTTTGCTTTACACTCACTTCTATCTATAGGAAAGCATATTGGGTATGACTTCAAAATATTAAGTTTGGCTCCTCACGTATCTTACTAGTGAAACATCAAAAAAATTACAAGCTCAAACTCTTTATTATAGATAGAATAGAATCCTTCAATCTCTACTATCATGAAAAGAAAAAGAGAAATACTTAAGATAGAGAAAAACTTTGCAAATTAGAGCACACCAATAATAGGCTTTTGTATATAATTTATGAAAAAATACATAATGGATTTTATAGATAATATGGCATAGATTTAGTTCAGGCACTTATATTTGATAGGTGAAAGAGAACGACATGGACAATTGTAGGAACAATTAGGAGACTGGTTTGTTTTAACTTGTATTATTAATTTATTTATTCTAATAAAAGCACCATTAGATGCCAAGAGAGAAGTATTAATCAATAAAAAATCTTGTCGAGGCAATGTGATCTCTAATACTTCATTCATGACCCCAACATAAGTATTTTGTAATAGAAATGCATCATTATTTTTACACATTATTTATCATCCCTTGCATCTAACATAACTCCAATAAACATTAAAATAATGTGTGTACCAACACAATCATATTAATTTAATTAGGAAGATTAAAATATATACAATTAATAATTAATAAATTTATTTTTTTATAAATTTCATTTAGTTACAAAATTTTATAATTAAAAAATAGCTATAATATTATAATATAAAGAAAATGGGAAAGACATGAAACAAATAGATAAAGAAATTAATTACTTTACCTTGTCTTTGACTTTCTCATATCATGGAATGATCTAAAATACCCTCGTCTAATTGTTTTTTTTTTTCTTTAGATGATTTTTGCATGGGTGGAATATGGTTACTTATAGAAGTTGCATGATGTTGATATGATGATTGATAGGTTGAAGAAAATAGCAGGGTAAGGATAAGATAAGAGAAAATGGTAAAAATGAGAGCAAGGGCTTTCATTTATAATTTTTTTATGGAGAAAATCAATGAACAAGATGTCATATCCAATGGATCATGGATAGGATTGAAAGACAGTGAGAGCATGGATTAAGGGATTAGCCTTGTGAAAAGTGTCACGAGGTGGAGGCATGATAATAACAAGTGTCATATAAATAAGAGCTAGTTGTGCTCACACATATGTGGGAACATATGGGAAAGCTTGTGAAAGGGACAAGTGTAAGAGATAGGGTGCCTATTTCATGATCTTTTCATGCTCAGACATGTGTGATCATGAGAAGGTAGGGACACTTCTCACATGATGGCAAGTTTAGAACTTGATTCATATAGATGGATTTATTGGCTAGGATTAATTGTAAAAGGATTAAAAGGTGAGGTCAAATTAAATATTAGGAAAATGGTAATGAAGGTTAATTAGCCTAAGTTAATTAATCAAGTAGGTATTAATTTATTAATTTAGTGAGAGGATTTGAGGGATAAAAGTGTAGACTTAATTAACAATATAAATTTATTTAATTAAAGGTAAATAGAAAGATAAAGAAAAAATTAAATAAATGACAAATATTTATTTAATTGGATTCGATGGGGTAAATTTAAGTGTGGTTAGGTATGAATAAATTTAGGTGTTTACATATTTCCATCTTTGATATTGTGTAATGATTGTAAGAAGTAATGTTATATTAAAGAAGAAAAAATATAATGGGTAGGAAGGGATAAGGAATAGTTGCATGATGCCCTAGTCATTCCAATAGTATGAGGAAGGATGAGGAGGAGATAGTGGCATGCCCCATTAAGAGGACAAACAAGTTCCAAGAAAATGGATATGCTCTCAAAATTTATAGGATGGCTATAGGATGAAAGGTAAAAGAATGTGGAGAGTAAATAGATAGAAAGGATATATGGATGATGGATAGATGGAGGAGAATCATTTTATGGTGGTATAGAGAAACCCGATAGAGGAGAATAATTTTGTGGTAGTACAGGGAACCTAGATCTTTGAAATTGTGCTTAATGTTATGCACCAACCCATAAGGAACCAATTGGGCTTAAATTGGCTCTTCGAGGAGGCTTCAAAAAGGTCTGGCTGGAAAGTGGTTCTCTAAACATAATAAATTCTTTGATTAAAAAGACAACCCCTAGCTAGATGATTAATAATATAATGCAGGAATGCTTTGAGATGATTGCAAAACTTGAAGAAATTTAAATTTTTTACGTTTTTAGGGAGGGCAATATGCCTACGGACCACGTGGAAAATCTTGGTGTTGCAACTAGCGTGGAAGGCCATCGAAAATCTCTCTCCAATAGAGCATTAATTATGATGGCTTTTCACATGTGTAAATCCATTCCTAGAAAGAAGTGGAAGCAACATTCCAGACTATTCCTATCGGCCTGGTTTTTTATCATCTGGTTGAAGCCTGGTTTTAGTGTAAATGCTAAAATTTGCAGAGGTAACAATTATATGGGTGGAGAGAAGAATAGAATGGAATCCTTGTCGTGTGAGCTATGGGAGATAAACAAAGAGCTATGGGGGGAAGTTGTGAATGGTAGTCTGGAACCTTATGTAAGAAGACTCCATGGCCAGAACCACAAGCTCACAAAAATGTTTGTTAAAAACTAGAGCCATGGAGTGCTAAGTGTGTATGGTGTTGAATTTAGGATAGATGAACCCTTCATATCTAAGATTACAAGTCTAAGTATGGAGGGAAAAAAATTCTACAAAGAAAGGAAAAACTCGGAAGAAGCCCTATCGATTTTTTATGACAAAAAGAGCGCGCGAGAGAAGCAGAGTCAAGAAGAACATGGATGGAGGCTACAGCCGAAAGGATCTTCTGAGGCTTTGGGTGGATATGGCAGAGTTCATTATGAGGTACATAACCCTTGATGGTCGCTTTGCTAGTATTTTTACTTATCATTTCACTATTTTGAATCACTTCAGGCATGATAAAAAAATCTCGATATTGTTTTATTTATTGTCATCTCTTGAGCATACCATTCACAAGTATTTTGAGAATGATGAAAATTTGGTTTTGCATGAGGGGTTAATACTCCTAATTATGGAGTATGATAAGGTTCATGAGGTTAAACCCTCCCCTATTTTGATAAACCCCAAACCCTTAGCCAGCCAGGATGTGCATAATGTTTCAAATATGAAATTTGGTGAGAAGGAGGGCAGGATGGCCATGGACTAGAATGATCCATGTATTAGATGACTCTAAATACAAGCCCTCGGAGGATGAGGGCCCCTCGTAGAAGCCCTGGTCCTCTGAATTTTCCATTGGTGAAAGCTAAACATGTTCATCACTGTCAACTCTATCGGAATTCCTGAGTATAGCTCATACATCTATTCCCTACACACAAAACGATAAGAAATTGGTTGGGAATAGGGGTTTGCCTTGGGTCAAACCCCAGTTTTGGAATTAACCATGAAATTGAATTGATAAATGTAATAAAATACTTTCATTTTGAAGGAAAGGCTAGATCTAAAATAAAATGCTTGAAACATTAATGTATACCTTGATAAAGTTTTATTTGACCTTCATACAAAGTTTTTAGGGTTTCATGTAGAATGCCTTCATAAAACATTGATCATGGATGCCATCTTCAATAGTTGAACTTGACTTCACTTCTACTCCAATGCTTGAAGAATGAATGACTGATTGATTGCTTCCTCACTAGAATTTGCTAGAGAGTAATTAAGATCTTGATTTTGATTGGGTTTCAAATGAGAAGGATACACCTTTTATACTTGATTGCCTAATAACAAATTAAATTTTTGGAGTAGGCCAACATGGGATTCAATTTCCTGCTCATTTGAGATGAGCATTGTAGGGCCAAAAAATGGGTCCTTATTATGTGGACTAAGGCACTAAGCACTCCTAAAGAATTGGGACTCGACATGAGGGGAGAAATAGGGGAAATGTTGAAAATGTAAGTTTGATATAGGGTGTGAGTAGAATCAACACAAATATTAGGCATCGAAAGGTAGAATGCCAAAGTGAGGCCTAGGTGAGAACAAAATTGTAAGCAAGTACAATTTATGATTCTACACAAAGGAAACTGAATTTAACACAAAACAATAAAAAGAGTAATTAGAAACACCATACAAAAGGTAAAGACCTTATTTGTGCCATAAGGTGTTGATGATATATGAAATACTAACGAACTAAAATTACTTAAGAGAAACTAGAAATAAAAAACAATAGAACGCCCAATTATATATGATTAAGATACAAATGGATAAAGTTTAATGACAAAACACATAAATAATGTTCTATGCAAAAACTAACAAACTATGATAAGAAGACAATGAGTACTTATAAATTTTACATAAAAGCATATGCAAAAGTAAACACTAAGATTAAACACAGCCCTTATTAAAAATAGAAGACATTAGAATAATTGCACTACCAACTATTTATGATAAGAAAGTAAAAGAACCAAAAAGAGAGGAAGCTAAGATGTTCAAATTACCAACTATAATGGAAAATGAAGAAAGGAAGAAACTATGAAGTAAAAACTTACTAGTTAGGATAATGAGGAAAGGAAAAGAACAAAAAGGAGGAAAACATGTAATTCTAACTAATATTAGTAAGACAACCTAAATACTTAAAATACAATACCAAAACTAACAAGAAAATAGTAAATAGATTATAAGAACCAAAAAAAAAGGAGAGAGGAAAAATGCAAGAGTGAGAAATAATAGCAAGAGCAAGGGGACACACAAAAGAAAGACAAACAATCTCAAATAAAAGACAAAAGGAGAAGAAAGAGATAATTGTTTTGGGATAAAACTTGAATGAAGAGGGAAGGAAAGAAGCCAATAATGAAAAAAGACTCTAGGAAGGAGGGTCGAAAGGAAATGAGTTAAGAAGGAGTTGCCAAGTAGGGTTAAGATGTCATCCTTCATCTCGATTGAGATTGGTAGTGTGGTTTTTAATGCTAATGGCCCCTTTGAGTTTGCATTTGAATAAATTGTCTTCTTTGGTTACAACTTGTGTTTTCTCAAGGCAAATATGGTGCTTGGTATGGTATGAGTGTTTGACAAAAGCAGATTTGGAGATTCTAACATGTTTAATATCAGCACTATGTTCTTTGATCCTAGTGCTAATGGACCAACCAGTTTCTCCTATCTAGGGGGTGTCATAGGAGCAATCAATCTTGTACACTCCAAAATGGAGGAGAGGAGATAAGGGGTCTTTGACAGAGGGAATGGACCTTCTGGTAGTGGAGATGGGTTTAAACATTTATTATTTAGATGGAGGCAAGTGTTGATAAACAACTATTATAGCTTGTTTACTATTTAAAATTTGTTATATTATACAATCAATTATTTTACTCTCATGTGACTATTATTTACAAGTGCGTATATGTATATGTATATGTAAATGTATATGTAAATGTATATGAATACGCATACGTGTATGTGTATGTGTGTGTTGAAAAGGAAGATAATTTAAACATATGCTCAAACATATATTTTGGATTGTACAAAAATCTATTTATTTCTAGTTGATCTATTAATATTAAAAACAATAATGTCTCTTGCAATTTAAATATATAACCTATAATACAAAATTGGGAGTTTCACTAAATAGACAATATCAAAGCACAAGGATTTGTAATAGGATCTTCAATATCATAAAGAAATAGATCGATGTATCTTTAAGTACTGTGTAGTAAAAGGAATTTTTCAAATGTATTAGAGGTTGGGTGAAAAAGAAATGTCCCTTTTTCATTTGGTTTTCATAAGAGTGCAGAAAAGAATTGTATAGTACTTTCAGATGGTGGTGTGTATACTCCAAAAATGATATAAAAAGATGCAATATTTACACTATATTGAAGTATATATAAAATAACAAAGATGATGGCATATATATAAAATTGATCTCACTTGACAATAAAAGGAAAACATTATTTTAAATAGTTTTTAGTATTCCCATCAACATATTTCAATAGGAAAGCATAAATGAAAACTGAAAATTTAAAAATGGCTGAAGTAAACGAGGAAGTTACGAATGGAAGACTTATATGTATTCTAATCACCTTCAAGTTCTGAAACATATATTATTTACATAAAGGCAAATCTGAATAAGTCTAGCTATTTTAGCTTGTTGCCTTCTTATTTTAAGTACTTCTAATGAAAAAAAAAAGTAGAATGCAAATTAGCATCGAAGATTCGATCCTGGATCGATGTTAAGTTGCTTGCAAAACTTTTGATAATAATTGACTCTGCTACTCACAGCTCCAGAATTTCCTCCATTACATTCCATACCATTAATGGCTCTGATTGTGGCTCCGAAGCCTTGCCCATTAGTAATTGCCTTATGACAGTTGCTATTCACCATCCAAAACCACACTGCTGTCTTAAATGAGATAGTGGAATCAGATGCCACAATCTCTGGATTGTTCAACCCATCAAATTTCAAGTAGTTTCCTGCTGCTCCGTAGTTGTAGTTCCTATCATCAACTTCCATTATCTTTGTTACCGTTATATACAAAAATGAAAACTGTTATGTACAAAATGAAAATAGTTCTTACTCACCATGAGATTTGAAGAGGGCCTCTACCATAATAACGCTTTCCAGCTTTGCAAGGATATTGGGTGTTGGAAGAATCACAGTAGTCGCTACCAGGATTTTGCTCTTCAATGTAGCAAAATGCTGAGATATATATGAAAGAAAAAGGGAAAAAGTGAGTAAGTGACTAAATCTCCTGGCCAAGCTTCTAACAGCATACAATTAGTATTATCTGCTCAATGAAAAAAAAAGAGTTTTAAGAATGGACTAGTATATGCAATGTATACTTTACCTCCAGTCTCATGGGCAGCATTAGCAAAGAAGGCAGCCAATTCTCTCTTATTAACATCAGAAGACCCAGATGTTCCAAATCCTTTGAAAGCATTGGCAGCATTAATAAAAGCATTATAGTTGTAAAACCCCTTTCCTTTACACCCACTGCCTGCTCCTCCAACTATAGAGTTAAAAACACCAGCAGTAACTATGGAACCCACGCTTCCACCACCTCCAGTAGATGGAGAAGAATAACAAGGGCCTTCTTTGCAACCTTCTCCACAGTAAGCATTGCCTGATCCACAGTATCCATATTTACTGCAACACAGTCCATTGGAACACCCACAATTCTGACAAACTCCCACACCCACTAATACTAATAGAATAAGCAGTAAAGATACTGAATAAGATGAGGGCATGTTGCTCTTATTGTTTTTCAGAGCCGTGATTTCATTTCCTTGGTGTTTATCCTCTATATGGTACCCAATTTTATAGGGGTTATTGTTTGCATCAGTATCATACTAGTTGAAGAGGCGTGCATTTTCAATGCTTTTTGGGATTGTTGCGTATCATTCACGCATGTTTAGCCTCTGGGATCAAGTCTAGACTCCATAAACTAGGCTCATATGCAGAGCACCTACTTCATTTATGGGGAGCAGATTTCGTCAAACATCAAAGATTCTGAAACTCAGATCATCCAGATTAACTTTGCTTGACCTGTATGAAAGGCTTTTTTAAGATATAGTTTTTTTTATTTTCTTTTTATGAAAACGAGTCGGATATACTTGTCTTTCTATAGCAAAATATAACAGTGTGAGATGTCAATATGCTTGTCTTTCTAGAGCAAATTGTGTCAGTGTGAATTAGGATATAATGTACATTCAAATTAGACTTTCATTAAGCAGTTATGTGTAGGGGGATTCAGTCTGTTAAAGTTGTCCAATCTGGTCAGAATGTGTTTCTGATAGTTTGAATTTTGATGAATGGTTTTTTTATTTCATATTATTGTTCTCATCAATTGTGTTCAATCAACGGAATTATAATATTTTTATTTTTTTTAATAATTTTATAATATTTTTATTTTTTTTAATAATTTTATATATAAATTATATGAAATTCGATTAGACCACATATATAAAGATACTGAACAAAGAGCTTAGTTATATACTGCATACAAAAATGCTTCCCTGTGAACAGTAAAGATGTTAATAAAGCTATGTATACTTCAAGAGCATGGTAGGAATAGTGCCGCTAACAAAAATAGTATATGGTTTGGAGGGCTTTTTAACATCGAATAAATATCAGGAACCTAAAGATTTCCCATGTCACTTTATCCCAAGAATAGAGACGTTTAAAGTCCAAAGACATGGAAAACTTCTACTTAAAGAAGGTTGAGCATAAGTAAAAGCCTTAGGCAGCAGATAATCCAAACAATATATAGACAACAAATGAATCATTTAATCTTGATGTTAGCCTTCAACTGTTGACTGAAAAACAGGAATCAGTATGTCAACTGGGAACCAAATTGTGGTACTGTCTTATAGTCTGCTATAATATGATGAATATAAATGATATGAATCTTTTGAAGTTTGATTAGAGTATATATATATAAAAAGATATTACCCAATAGTTTATTCTGTATATAGCTAACTGTATAGGTACGCTCCCTGTGAACAGTAAAGATGTTAATATTCTTCCACCATAGTTTATGTTGTCTGAACAAAAATAGTCTATAAATGCCTTGAATAAATATTAGAATTCTAAAGATTTTCCATGCCACTTAATCCCAGGAATAGAGACGTTTAAAATCCATAAGCCAACTCTCATAACCTAAAATCCTTAGGCAAACAGATAATCCAAACGATAAATAGACAACAAATGGATAATTAAGCTTGATGTTAGCCTTCAACTGTCAACCACAATAGAGGAATCAAAATGTCCACCAGGAACCCGATTGTGGTACTGTTTTGTTGGGTGCTCGTCTATGAGAATTTTTTTTTTTTTTTCATGTACTTCCATCATGTGATAAAGTGTGAGCTGAAATTTATTTTGTTTTGATAATTGTTTTTTTTTTAAATGTGTTTGTTACTTGTTTTTTATTAAAATAAACAGTAAAATAAGGGTGCTATTTCTGTATACAAACAGTTCATGAGTGGTAAAAAGAAGGCAGCAAAATAAGGGTGCTGACCCTGTACAAGCTTAGGTCGAATAGGTCAAAAACAGCAGATCAGAGGACCACTGCCAAAAGCCTACCTAACCAAAAACAACACAATAGCAGAAAGCTACGATCCCAACTCAAGAGGGGAGAATTACCCCCAACCTGACACAGAGATTGGGAGGGGCAGGACTTACCATTATGCCTACGACAAAGTAATGACATGCATTAAATGTGATTGTAGAGAGTAAATGATTTAATTAATAATGTTGTAAAATTTGAGGTTAATTAAGACATGTTAATGTTTGAAAGATTAAATTTATTTGGATAAATATATTTTAAAGAATGATTTTGTTTGGGTAAATAGACACATTTCATATTAATATTTATCTTTTAATAATATTTTAATATATTTGTGCTAGTTTTTTTTTTTTTTCAATAAAAGTGGATTATTCCACTAAACTTTTTTTATTAATATTTTTTTTATTTTTTACACAAGATTCGAAGAGCATACCAGAGGAAAGAACCCTGGGAAGAAAACCTCCAGTCACAGCTCATAAAATAAACCTATAGTATCTAACGGATTAATTTATACACCCGGCCCAAAACCACATACAAAATGCGGGCACAACACATAATATCAGTTTTGCATAGAGCCCATATGACAATTTGCCAAAAAACCCCATCAGATAATTTTCAAATGTAGACTCCATAGCTGCTATCAATGGAAGAAGACAAAATTTTCCAAAGCCCTATGCCAAATCCCATGAGCCAAAAACCTTCCTGCCAAAAAAGAAAGTATCAAAAAACCTTTGAAAAAACACTATTATATCAAATACCATGACCTCGAACTCTTCTCTAGACAACGAACATGAATACTTGAAATGAATGGGGAAAACGTGAATAATTATCATCATAAAATTCTACATCGACGTTACTCAAGAAAATCATATGACTATTGCTGCAAACATTCTCATACCCTAGAAGGAATTTCCTCAAAACCCACCTCTCGCTGATTAGCATTGCTATCATTGGCTAAATTTGCCAAATAATTTGCAATCTTATTAACTTCTCTGTAACAATGGGATACCAAGAAAGATTCAAACAATTCTAATTTTTGTAAAATGGAATCAAGTATATACTGCAAATTCCAACAATTCGATTTATTTTTCATAACACATTGAATAATCACCATAGAATCACCTTCAATTATTAAGTCCTTAATTCCCAAAGAGATTGCCATATCCAATCCAAAAGACAAAGCATGAAATTCCGCATAATTGTTAGTTTTAAAACCAATAGCATGACACTTAGCTCAAATAAAATTTGCATTGTGATCATAAATTACCATGCCTACCCCAGCCGGCCCAGGGTTACCACGAGAGGCCCCATAAAAATTCAGTTTAAAGTGCCCCTGCGGAGGAGGTTTCCATCTAGCAGAGCATCTCTTACCTATTGCATCATTATTTTTTAAAATTGAACCATGAGAGGGTAAAACTGACAGCAACTTCCAAACTCTAGTAACTCTACTATCCCAGTGCGAAAAAGAAGATTTTCCAAATTCTTATAAATAAATGACAAAACAACCTTAGAGATTGAAGACTCAATTTTTAATAGAACCTTAGACACAGGAGACCTTTTTTTTTAAAATATCATGTTGTTTCTCTCTAGCCAAACATTCCAAATCACAATAGATGGAGATATGATCCAAAGGCATGCATAAAAAGATGAGGCAAACATAAAGGGCCAAGATCTAAAATGGGAAATGAGATCCTTACCAATAACAAAGGATATATTTAACTTCTCAAACAACCACTGCCAACATTCATAAGCATAATCACAATGTAGGAACAGGTGTAAAGAAGATTCCAAAATTTTGTTACAAAGGACACAAGGGAAAACAACAGTAATACCAAGCCTATCTAGTCTCATACCTGCAAGGACTCTATCCTGAACTGCCAACCAAGCAAAGGCTCCAACTTTGGGAAGACAAGCCGAATGCCAAAACAACTTATAAGGCCAAGAAGATAAATCTTTAGCAACCATAAGAGAGTTGTAACCATCTTTAATAGTGTACTTACCAGAAATATTCTTTGTCCAAATAAGTTCATCCTCAGAATCAGAAAGAAATACAATTCTATCCCCCAAAATCTTTTCAAAATCTAATTTCATGCTTTGATCAACATATAAGAAATCAATCGACTTCCATCTAGCTAGCTTAAGGGGTCCACTAGTCACAATTTCAAAATAATCTGCTACAAAAACACCCCAAAGGGAGGAAAGAACAGTGATCAGAGGAGACCAATCCCTAATATTCACCAAAGGTATATTTGTGCTAGTTTTAATAGTTTTTAATTAGTAAATTGTGGTCTTGTGAACTACTCTTATTATATTCATATTATGAAAAACAACATTGTCTTACAATATTTCATTCTAGAGTGTGATATGAAAGAAAACATTTTTTTTACTTACCATGGAAACAAAAGCCAACATAAAGATTTAACTCCTACCCAACAATATTATTTTTTTAGCTATATCATGTACTCAATCCTACCTATCCCCACACCCACGCATTACTATGTCTAGTGTTTGTCAATAATATTTCCATAGTCAACAACATCTAGCAGAACTAATCCTACTATGCTCTTGATGAAATTGATGGCATTCTTACCTTTCATATGATCAGACTGAAAAAGAAAACTAGAAACATAGAGAGAAATAAAATAGAGAAGAACTATGTCAATTGGAGCACAACGATAATTGATTTATGCATTTAATTTATAATTAAATACACAATAAATTTTATATATATTGCAGCATAGAGTTAGTTTAGACATTTATAATGGATAGATGAAAGAGAGCAATATGGATAGTTGTAGGCAATGTTAGGCGACTAGTCTATGTCATCTTGTACAGTTAATATATTTATTCTAACCACCCTCATAAATTAATCATATTAATAATTTTAATTAATATCTCCCCATAATCTAGAAAAGATCATTCATGATAATATCCCTAAATAACAACCATCAAACATTCATGTGACTTTTCCTAATCATAAAAGACTTTTATTATATACAAACTTAGTCTCACATAAATATTTGATGGTTGTCATTCAAGGTGGATTGTTGTGAATTATTACCACCGTATTAGTGAATAAGTGATTGCAAATGGTACCTACCTGATAAGGCTTTGTTCCAAGATTCATCTTTTCTAGATTATAAATGTATTTAAAAATAATTAGTATAATTAAGTTAGGTTGAGGATGTTAGAATAGATAAACTATAGATCACTTGACATACACATGTTTCCTTGTCCACGACACTCTCTTTTAGAGCACTATAAAGCCTTTGCTTCACACTCACTTCTATCTGTAGGAAAGCATATTGAGTACATGACTTCAAAATATTAAGTTTGGCTCCTCACATATCTTACTAGTGAAACATCAAAAAAATTACAAGCTCAAACTCTTTATTATAGATAGAATAGAATCCTTCAATCTCTACTATCATGAAAAGAAAAAGAGAAATAAGATAGAGCAAAACTTTGCAAATTAGAGCACACCAATAATAGGCTTTTGTATATAATTTATGAAAAAATACATAATGGATTTTATAGATAATATGGCATAGATTTAGTTCAAGCACTTATATTTGATAGGTGAAAGAGAATGACATGGACAATTGTAGGAAACATTAGGAGACTGGTTTGTTTTAACTTGTATTATTAATTTATTTATTCTAATAGAAGCACCTCTAGATGCCAAGAGAGAAGTATTAATCAATAAAAAATGTTGTCTAGGCAATGTGATCTCTAATACTTCATTCATGACCCCAACATAAGTATTTTTTAATAGAGATGTCATCATTATTTTTACACATTATTTATCATCCCTTGCATCTAACATAACTCCAATAAACATTAAAATAATGTGTGTACCAACACGATCATATTACTTTAATTAGGAAGATTAAAATATTTATAATTAATAATTAATAAATTTAAGTTTTTATAAATTTCATGTTAGTTACAAAAGTTCATAATTAAAAAATAGATTTTTATTATAATATAAAGAAAATGGGAAAGACATGAAACAAATAGATAAAGAAATTAATTACTTTTACCTTGTCTTTGACTTTCTCATATCATGGAATGATCTAAAGTACCCTCGTCTAATTGTTTTTTTTTTCTTTAGATGATTTTTGCATGGGTGGAATATGGTTACTTATAGAAGTTGCATGATGTTGAGATGATGATAGATAGGTGAAGAAAATAGTAGCGTAAGGATAAGATAAGAGAAAATGGTAAAAATGAGAGCAAGGGCTTTCATTTATAATTTTTTTATGGAGAAGATCAATGGCCAAGATGTCATATCCAATGGAACGTGGATAGGATTGAAAGACAGTGAGAGCATGGATTAAGGGATTAGCCTTGTGAAAAGTGTCACAAGGTGGAGGCATGATAATAACAAGTGTCATATAAATAAGAGCTAGTTGTGCTCACACATATGTGGGAACATATGGGAAAGCTTGTGAAAGGGACGAGTGTAAGAGATAGGGTTCCTATAACATGACCTTTTCATGCTCAGACATGTGTGATCATGAGTGGGTAGGGACACTTCTCACATGATGGCAAGTTTAGAACTTGATTCATATAGATGGATTTATTGGCTAGGATTAATTGTAAAAGGATTAAAAGGTGAGGTCAAATTAAATATTAGGAAAATGGTAATGAAGGTTAATTAGCCTAAGTCAATTAATCAAGTAGGTATTAATTTATTAATTTAGTGAGAGGATTTGAGGGATAAAAGTGTAGACTTAATTAACAATATAAATTTATATAATTAAAGGTAAAGATAAAGATAAAGAAAAAATTAAATAAATGATAAATATTTATTTAATTGGATTCGATAGGGTAAATTTAAGTGTGGTTAGGTATGAATAAATTTAGGTGTTTACATATTTCCATCTTTGATATTGTGTAATGATTGTAAGAAGTAATGTTATATTAAAGAAGAAAAAATATAATGGGTAGGAAGGGATAAGGAATAGTTGCATGATTCCCTAGTCATTCCAATAGTATGAGGAAGGAGGAGGAGGAGATAGTGGCATGCCCCATTAAGAGGACAAACAAGTTCCAAGAAAATGGGTATGCTCTCAAATTTATAGGATGGCTATAGGATGAAAGGTAAAAGAATGTGGAGAGTAAATAGATAGAAAGGATATATGGATGATGGATAGATGGAGGAGAATCATTTTATGGTGGTATTGGAAACCCGATAGAGGAAAATAATTTTGTGGTAGTACAGGTAACCTAGATCTTTGAAATTGTGCTTAACGTTATGCACCAACCCATAAGGAACCAATTGGGCTTAAATTGGCTCTTCGAGGAGGGTTCAAAAAGGTCTAGCTGGAAAGTGATTCTCTAAACATAATAAATTGTTTGATTAAAAAGACAACCCTTAGCTAGATGATTAATAATATAATGTAGGAATGCTTTCAGATGATTGCCAAACTTGAAGAAATTCAAATTTTGCACGTTTTTAGGGAGGGCAATATGCCTACAGACCACGTGGAAAATCTTGGTGTTGCTAGGGATGATGAAAATGGTGGTGGGAAGGAGAATCCTTTTCATTTCATTTATGCGAACTGGCGTGGAAGGCTGTCGAAAATCTCTCTCCAATAGAGCATTAATTATGACATCTTTTCACATGTGTAAAACCATTCCTAGAAAGAAGTGGAAGCGACCTTCCAGACTATTCCTATGGGCTTGGTTTTTTATCACCTAGTTGAAGCCTGGTTTTAGTGTAAATGCTAAAATTTGCAGAGGTAACAATTATATCGGTGGAGAGAAGAATTGAATGAACCCTCATCATGTGAGATATGGGAGATAAACAAAGAGCTATGGGCGGAAGTTGTGAATGGTGGTCTCGAACCTTATGTAAGAAGACTCCATGGCCATAACCACAAGCTCACAGAAATGTTTGTTAAAAACTAGAGCAATGGGGTGCTAAGTGTGTATGGTGTTGAATTCAGGATAGATGACCCCTTCATAGCTGAGATTGCAGGTCTAAGTATGGAGGGAAAAAAATTCTACAGAGAAAGGAAAAACTCGGAAGAAGCCCTATCAATTTTTTATGACAAAAAGAGCAAGAGAAGCAGAGTCTAGAAGAACCTGGATGGAGACTACAATTGAAAGGATCTTATGAGGCTTTGGGTGGATATGGCAGAGTTCATTATGAGGTACATAACCCTTGATGGTTGCTTCGCTAGTATTTTTACTTATCATTTCACTATTTTGAATCACTTTAGGAATGATAAAAAAATATCAATATTGTTTTATTTACTGTCATCTCTTGAGCATACCATTCACAAGTATTTTGAGAATGATGAAAATTTGGTTTTGCATGAGGGGTTAATACTCATAATTATGGAGTATTCTAAGGCTCATGAGGTTAAACCCTCCCCTATTTTGATAAACCCCAAACCCTTAGCCAGCTAGGATGTGCATAATGTTTCCAATACAGAATTTGGTGAGAAGGAGGGTGGGATGGCCATGGACTAGAATGAAATCCTTGTATTAGATGACTCTAAATACAAGCCCTAGGAGGATGAGGGCCCCCCACAGAAGCCCACACCCGACAGTACTAGTAGTAGGAAAAGAAAAATCCCACCTAGATGGGCAGCAAAAAAGTTGAAAACCCTTGTTTCTCAACCCCAAAATTTGGGCCCACAAAATCTAAAAAGGCTAAAAACTGGGAAAACTTGGGCAGAGACTCAGGATAAAGGGGAGGATGAAATTAAACTTGACATTTCCCTTACTGTGGACCCCAAGGAGCTTAAAAGTGATGAGATGGATGTTGGCAGGCTACTAAGTAATTCATTTTCTAACCAGGAGAAATGTTTCCATTGGGTTTTTGATGAAATTAATTTTTTTAAACAAGGTATCAAGGACATTATAGACTCTTTCACTGAGAATTCGGTAACTGATAAAACTGATAAACTTCTGAAGCTGATTCAAAAAATTATGAAAGATATTAAGGTTATGAAAACAAATCATGAGGCTAGGATTGACAGGCTAGAGAATGATATACGGGATTTAAAGGGAAAACTCAAGGGTTTGGTGGACATTAGTAAAGAGGAAATCTTTAACAGTGCGGTGTTGGCATAATGTGAACCGGCATGAAGACATAATGATATTGTATGTTGTCATTGATGTCAATATGAGACATGGTGAGAACCGGCACATGTGATAGGTGAAGAGAGAGGAACCAGCATATGTATGAACTGGTTTATATGCCAAAGTGAAGCGGCACATTTGTTCAAGGTGAATCGGCATGTAGTTATGTGAACCAGCACATTGAAGCATTGTATGGTTACCGGTTGGTAGGTAGCTTCCACTTCAAGGTTTCCGGTTGGAGCAACTCAAGTGACTCAATCGGTAATCTTTGTGTGATGAGTTAGCAGTATGATGGAAGACAGATCGTGTTGCCACGTAAGCTCTATGCGCATGAAGGATCTTGCATGAAGAAGACTATTCCTATCCACCTCAGGAAAGTGCGAAGTCTATCAAACGGTGATAATGCGTGATGGGTTATCAGCCGCCATGAAAAAGGTGGATAATGGATGATGGAGAATGTCTTGAGATCAATTCAAGATTGTTGCATTTAATGCAGTATGATTCAACAATCAAGATCAAACCGTTTGAATTGCTTAACCTAACAGGTTTAGGGTTTAGGGTTTTTGCTACCGACCTGTATGTTTCCTATAAGGTCGATGTTGTGTTTCTTTCTGAGATTGTTGGCAAAATTTGTGAGTGTGTATCCAAGAGAAGTGATACGTGATTCTTGCCAGACCAAAGGAGAGAAGAGATATCTGCAAAGTGAATGTGCAAAAGGTGAAGAGGAGCTAAAACGGATCTGCATTAGCATTGAGTGTTGTTAACAGATCATTGTAATACCTGTTGATCTCTAACCACTTCAACAGTTGTAAAATCCCCTAATAGGGTAGCCTTAACTGGCTTGATTCAAAATCCCTTAAATCGGGTGGTCTTAACCGGCTTGTTTCAAATCCCTTAACCGGGTAACTCGAGGCTAATGAGTTTTGAGAAGCTTGAGAAGCTTAGGAGATCCTTTCAGCTATTGAGTTCTTGAAATCCTCTAACAAGGTGACCCTACCAGGTTTAACCCTTAACCGGGTATCCCTTAACCTGGTGATCCCTAATAAGATAGGTTCCTACCAGAAACTATTGTAATGTCCTTAACCGGACAAGGCTCCTAACAGAACGGACTTCTAAATAGTTCAAAAAGTAGCTTGTGGGTATTCATCCCCACCGTGGTTTTTCCCAGTTGGGTTTCCACATGAAAAATATGTGTGTCATGTGAAATGCTTTTGTCTTGTGATGCTTTGTTTTACTTGTTAAGCACATGAAGGTTCTATGTTTTATGTCTGTCTATAAAATATATTGAACTCACTATTGTGAAGATCTGATGGTTAAGTTTACTTGTTTATGCATAAGAATATAATGATATTGTGGTATTGAGCCAAGAGGAAAGCTTATTGAGTGATCGGTTCATGACTAGTTGAGCTATATTGGATGTTGTCAGTTGCACTCTATTTTACCGGTATCCTTGTTTGTTAGTCTTTTGGAGTATTTGTTGTCAAACCGGTTTTGGACTGTATTGGTGTTTGTACTGATTCACCCCCCCCTCTTAGTACCGGTTTGGTACTAGTGGTTCATCATTGAGTTATCAATTGGTATCAGAGCTCCTCCAGGTCCTCTGTGTTGTAAGCCTAACTGCTTGAGGAAAAGATCTTAGACAAATGATGAAGAGAGAAGGTCCAAAGTTTAACAGAGAAAATTTTGGTATATGGAAAGATAGGATGAAGATATTCATCAAAAGCATGGGTGTTCAACACTGGAGTTATGTTGAAAATGTATATGTTGTTCCTACCGGTACTCTCACTGATGACCAAAAGAGAGAGATACAAGAAAATGGGCAAGTCATGGAAGCCCTCATCAGTAGTTTATCTGACATTGAGTTTATTGATGTTCAGGACAAGGCAAACCCCAAAGAGGTATGGGATGCTCTTGAAAATATCTATGGTGGTGATGAGCATGTAAAATACGCTAAGGAAGAAAGCCTGAGAGGGAAATTTGAAGACATGCAGATGGTTGAAGGAGAGACCATTCAGCAGTATGGAATAAGAATCAAAACAGTTGTTGGAGAAATAAAGAGTGCAGGTGGCAAAATAGAAGATTCCACTATGGTAAGTAAAGTCCTAAGATCCCTGTTGTCGGTCTATGCAATAAGGGTTGCTGCTATTTAGGAGCTAAGATCAATAGACAAGTGTAAGGCATCCTTGGACTCCATCATAGCCAAGTTGATAGCCTATGACTGAATAGTTTTGATGGTAGTGTTCAAAAGTCAGAATTAGCTTTTAAAGCTTCTGCCATACCATTCAGAAAAGGAAAAGAGGCTAGCACTAGTAGGGAACCCAGTCATAACAGAGAAATGAAGGATGAAGAGTTTCTGATGGAATTTGAAGCTCTTCTAGCCAGGAGATTCCCAAAAGGGACTGGTAAATACAAAGGTAAGCTTCCTTTGAAATGTTTCTCTTATAACTAGATAGGACATATTGCTATGAACTGCCCTAATAGTGACAACAAGGATAAACCAGAAAGGTCCAAGAAATTCAGAGGAGGAAGCCAGAGAAATTGTTTTGTGGCAGTTGATGAAGGTGTCACAGATGAGGAATCAGAAGATGAAGAGAATGAAGACATCGTGTTTGTTGCTGTAAAGGAAGATGTGGTAGACAAGAAGGCTCTTGTCTCTCGGTTTGATGATTCCAATGAGTGGATCATTGACAGCGGTTGTTCTCACCATATGACTGGTGATCGGAGCAAGTTTCTATCCTTAGAGGATTATGATGGTGGTGTGGTTCGCTTTGGCAATGATGCACCATTTATGGTCAAAGGAAGAGGGTCCATCTCTTTGAATGGAAAGAGTAGTGCTGACAATGTGTACTGGGTTGATGGTCTCAGACACAACCTTCTAAGTGTTGCCCAGCTAAATGACAGTGGTCTCACTCTGCAATTCAAGAATGGAGTTTAAAGAATCAAAGGTAAAGATGGTAAATTGGTAGCCACCGGCATGTAGACTAAAGGTAACCTATTTCATCTAAATGCTAATATAAGTACATGTCTTATGGCTAAGCTTGATGATAGCTGGATATGGCATAGGAGATTCTGTCATGTGAACTTTGACAACATTATGAAGGCTAGTAAGATCAAGGTAGTTAGAGGGTTGCCGGTGCTGAGCAAACCAGATAATACCTTGTGTAGAGAATGTCAATTGGGGAAAATGTCTTCCTCAACCTTTAAAGGTAAATCTTTCACTGCTGACAACTTGCTTGATCTTGTGCATACTGATCTATGTGGTCCTATGAAAACTAGAAGTGTGCAGGGTGATAGGTACTTCATGATTCTCATTGATGACTACTCAAGAATGATGTGGGTCACATTCTTGAAAGACAAGTCTGAAGCTTTTGGGAAATTCAAAGCATTCAGAGCATTAGTGGAGAAGGAAAGCGGTAAAAGGATCAAGTGTCTCAGAACTGATCAAGGAGGGGAATTCACTTCTAGTGAATTCAACAAGTATTGTGAAGAGTTTGGCATCAAGAGACAGTTGTCTGCCCCCCAGACTCCACAGCAGAATGGCCTAGCAGAGAGGAATAACCGGACTGTGGTTGAAGCAGCTAGAACCATGTTGATCCAAGGAAAGGTTTCTCACACCTTCTGTAGAGAAGTGGTGAGCACTGCAGTCTACACTATGAATCAGGTACTCATCAAAAAGAGTAAGGACAAAACTCCTTATGAGTATTGGACCGGTAAGACACTTGTGGTTAACTACTTTAAGGTATTTGGTAGCAAATGTTACATCAAGAGGAGTGATCATCAAGGTAAATTTGAAGCTAAATGTGAAGAGGGAATATTTCTAGGATATTCCACCAAGAGTAAAGCTTACAAGTGCTATAACAATAGGACTCGGAGAATTGTGGAAACTATCAATGTAAAAGTTGATGAATCCTTTGAGAAGACTAAGGAAACTGGTAGTGAGCAAGTTGTAAATAAAACGGTTGCAACCTTCTGGGAACCAGTTGTCAGTCAACCTAGTACCAGTAACAGTGTTCTTGAACTGATGAATGTTGATACTAATGAAGATGAGGATGAAGAAGAAAAGCAAGAAGAACCAATTAAGACCATTCCTCGGTATGTCAAGTTGAATCATGATCCCAAGAAGATCATAGGTGATAAGGATACAAGAATCCTTACTAGAAGAAAGATCAGAAAAAACTTATGTATGATCTCTAAACTTGAGCCTAAGTCATTCAAAGAGGCTCATAAAGATGAAGACTGGATCAAGGCAATGGAAGAAGAACTTGACCAGATAGAGAAAAATGGTACATGGTCCTTGGTACCCAGACCAAAGCATAAAAATGTCATTGGCACCAAATGGGTGTTCAGAAATAAGTTGAATGAGGATGGCATAGTGATTAGGAATAAAGCCAGCCTGGTATGTAAAGGATATGCTCAAGAAGAAGGTGAAGACTATGGGGAAACCTTTTCTCCTGTAGCCAGACTGGAAGGAGTTCGGATGCTTCTTGCATATGCAGCTTTTAAGAGATTCAAGGTATATCAAATGAATGTAAAATCTGCATTTCTAAATGGTGTACTTGAAGAGGAGGTGTATATTGAGCAACCAGATGGGTTTGCCCTACCTGAAGACAGTGACATGGTATGTAGGCTACATAAAGCATTATATGGTCTAAAGCAAGCACCTAGGGCATGGTATGAGCACCTACATTCCCATCTTGTGAAGATTGGATTTGAGAGAACAAGTGAAGATGGCAACATCTACTTGAAATCTGAAGGAGATCAGATCTTGATTTGTGAAGTTTTTGTTGATGACATCATCTTTGGTGGAGATGATAAGATGAGTCATGAGTTTGCTGATGAGATGAAGAAAGAGTTTGAGATGTCACTCATAGGGGAGATTAAGTTCTTCATTGGACTGCAGATCCAGCAGATGGAAGATGGAATCTTCATCACTCAGTCCAAATATGTCAAAGAGGTGTTGAAGACTTTTGGCATGGAAGATAGCAAACTGGTTGGTACACCAATGGTGACTGGTTGCAAATTGACAAAGGAAGATGATTCCGCACTGGTTGATGAGAAGGAATACCGATCAATGATTGGTAAGTTGCATTATGTAGTGCATAGTAGACCAGATATTGCCCATGCAGTTGGCATCACTGCAAGGTTCCAGAAGAGTCCAAGAGAGTCTCACTTAAGTGCAGTCAAGCGGATTCTTAGGTATCTAAAGGGAACAGTTGACTATGGATTGTGGTACCCATACAGCAATAATTTCAATCTGAAAGTATTCACAGATGCTGATTAGGCTGGTAATGTGGATGACCCAAAGAGCACAACCGGTGGTGCATTCTTTCTCGGTGGTAGACTAGTCTCATGGATGAGTAAAAAATAGAGTTGCATCTCTCAGTCTACAGTGGAAGTGGAGTATGTTGCAGCTTTCATGAACTTCACTCAGACAATCTGGATGAAGCATGTACTGGAAGGCTTCAAGATCCCTGTATCTGAACCAGTAAGTATATTCTGTGATAACACAAGTGCTATCAATATATCAAATAATCCGGTTTTACATTCTAGAACCAAGCATTTTGAGCTTAAGTATCATTTCTTGAGGGAAAAGGTTCAGAATAAAGAGATTGCACTAGAGCATGTGTCTAGTAAGGAGCAGTTAGCAGATATATTCACCAAGCCTCTCCAAAAACAACATTTGTGCATTTGAGAGGTGAATTAGGGGTATTGCCCCTTCAGGAGGTGAACTAAAACTGATTGTTCCACATTAGTCAGGTACTGGAAAAACAAAGTTTTGGTTGATTGGTGTGTTGAAGGATGCTACTCCTCAGGGGCAGCAGCATGATGAAACATAAATGTTTGTACCTCCACTGTGGCATTATTGTCAAAGGGGGAGAAGGAGTGAAGCGAAAAGATATCTTCAGCAAATGGGGAGAAGATGTGAAGAAGAGAAGATATCTTTTGTATATTGGCATCAATGCCAAAGGGGGAGATTGTTGGCATTATGTGAACTGGCATGAAGACATAATGATATTGTATGTTGTCATTGATGTCAATATGAGACATGGTGAGAACCGACACATGTGATAGGTGAAGAGAGAGGAACCGGCATATGTATAAACTAGTTTATATGCCAAAGTGAAGCGGCACATTTGTTCAAGGTGAACCAGCACATGGAAGCATTGTATGGTTACCGGTTGGTAGGTAGCTTCCACTTCAAGGTTTCCGGTTGGAGCAACTCAAGTGACTCAATCGGTAATCTTCATGTGATGAGTTATCAGTATGATGGAGGATAGGTCGTGTTGCCACGTAAGCTCTATGTGCATGAAGGATCTTGCATGAAGAAGACTATTCCTATCCACCTCGGGAAAGTGCGAAGTCTGTCAAATGGTGATAATGCGTGATGGGTTATTAGCCGCCATGAAAATGATGGATAATGGATGATGGAGAATGTCTTGAGATCGATTCAAGATTGTTGCATTTAATGCAGTATGATTCAACGGTCAGGATCGAACCGTTTGAATTGCTTAACCTAACAGGTTTAGGGTTTAGGGTTTTTGCTACCGACCTGTATGTTTCCTATAAGGTCGATGTTGTGTTTCTTTCTGAGATTGTTGGCAAAAGTTGTGAGTGTGTATCCAAGGGAAGTGATACGTGATTCTTGCCAAACCAAAGGAGAGAAGAGATATCTGCAAAGTGAATGTGCAGAAGGTGAAGAGGAGCCAAAATGGATCTGCATTAGCATTGAGTGTTGTTAACAGATCATTGTAATACCTGTTGATCTCTAACCACTTCAACAGTTGTAAAATCCCCTAACAGGGTAGCCTTAACTGGCTTGATTCAAAATCCCTTAAATCGGGTGGTCTTAACCGGCTTGTTTCAAATCCCTTAACTGGGTAACTCAAGTCTAATGAGTTCTGAGAAGCTTGAGAAGCTTAGGAGATCCTTTCAGCTATTGAGTTCTTGAAATCCTCTAACAAGGTGACCCTACCGGGTTTAACCCTTAACCAGGTATCCCTTAACTGGGTGATCCCTAACAGGATCGGTTCCTACCAGAACCTATTGTAATGTCCTTAACCGGACATGGCTCCTAACAGAGTGGACTTCTAAATAGTTCAAAAAGCAGCTTGTGGGTATTCATCCCCACCGTGGTTTTTCCCAGTTGGGTTTCCATGTGAAAAATATGTGTGTCCATGTTTTATGCCTGTCTATAAAACATATTGAACTCATTGTTGTGAAGATCTGATGGTTAATTTTACTTGTTTATGCATGAGAATATAATGATACTGTGGTATTGAGCCAAGAGGAAAGCTTATTGAGTGACCGGTTCATGACTGGTTGAGCTATACTGGACGTTGCCGGTTGCACTCTGTTTTACCGGTATCCCTGTTTGTTAGTCTTTTGGAGTATTTGTTGTCAAACTAGTTTTGGACTGTATTGGTGTTTGTACTGATTCACCCCCCCCTCTCAGTACCGGTTTGGTACTAGTGGTTCATCATTGAGTTATCATGCGGAAGGACTCAAAAGAGTTAACGAGAAAATTGCCATTGAGATTGCTCAATCGGTTAGATCCGATTTGTCCTCAGATGTCAATGTGGACAAGAAGAACCGGAATATACAAACCTCTATGGGGCCCTCTACCAGGACTAGGAGAAAAAACCAAGAAAGAGGCAGTTTGAGATTTATCATGGAAGAGTTCCAGGAGATCAACAACGGGATGATCCAGAAGAATGTCGAGCTCCTGAAAGCTCACAGTTAGTTGTTTTTAGCTTGTGTTTTTTGCTATCATTTTGTTTTTTGTTTATTAAACTTTGAAGGGTGCTTCCCTTATTTCTGTTGTTGTTCAGTTGTTATTTAGACTCTAGTTTATCTTTGTTTATGTTTTGATGGATTTGGGTTTCGGTTCCTTGTAAAACCCATTTATCTTAATCAAAAATGCATAAGGAACCAAGATGACAATGTGTCAAGTATGTGATCAAGAATGTCAAATATAAACATATATGCCTTATGACACCATGACATGTAATACCATGATGCCTTTGTGGCAATGGGGTGTAAATATTATGATAAATGCAAAAAATGATAACACACAAGAAACAATCATGCACAACAAAACAAAAACTAAATTAAGATTTTGCCCCTAGCAAGCTGAAATTGACTAATTGATTAATGGATTGATGAGAATAAAAAAGTTAACAATAAGAAATATATATATTTAAAGGATTGAAAAGGATACATCCCTCTAATGATAATTAAATCCTAGAGGATCAATGGATTGCTAGCCAATTTGGATAAAAATTATGGATGTTTTGGGATGATTGGGTAGATTGCAAGATTGGATTGCATGTGCTAGGATTGGTTGCACTTGAATGGATTTCTTTTAGATTTTTTGGATTGGATGGATGAAAGGAGGATAAATGGATTTCATAGAGGATATGAAGGATAAGATAGAGTGATGGATAAGAAACAATGAAAAGGAAGGATTGACGCTTGGTAAATTTTGGGGGGATGGATGAATTTATTCAATAGAAAATAAGGGGATTGAGTGGATGGATAGTGATAGGATATGGAGGATAGAATTGTGGAGCTCCAACAAGTATGTTGCAAAGAATTTAAATGATCCACACTAGGTGTTTTGAAATTAAGAATTGGTGGATGGGAGATGCATGAAAAGAGAGGATTATAGTTAAGGAGGGAGTGTATGGTAGAGGAAGTAAGGTTTTAATTGTTCAAAATGTGCATGGATATTTTTCCCTTAAGTTCATTGTCAATATAAAAGGTGGCAAGGGAGGATTAATTTAGGTAGGATAGAAGAATATAAGATAAGAAATACAGTGAGGGATGTGAGATGGAAGATATGGATAAAGTGAGATAGATAGGATGCATGATGTTTATGAAGGTCCTTTGTCTTATCAAGATAAAAGGTGGAAAAGGGAGGATAGGGTTAGATAGGATGAAAGAGAGGGTGGACTTAGATAAAAGGTGGAAAAGGGAGGATGGAATGTGTTAGCAAGAAATATAAGGCATATAGATTGAAGTTTTGTTCCTAAAGGATTTCTATAGTTACATAGTCTTAATGCCTCAGACTCAATCCTATTGAGGTAGAAAATAGAGTTTTATAAATCCTACTTAAGTAATAAATTATAAAGAAACATAATATACACATATTAGACCCAAAATAAAATGTATCTATATTCATTATAATCAATATATATAAAGTACATTCCTTATATCTCCTTTATATTGTATATCTCCTCTATATGTTCTCTATTATTTTGAATAGATATGTCCCCTCTATATATATCTTCTAAAGGGCATGTATCCCTTAGATAGTAACCCTAAATAAAATCCTATCTTCTAAGTTATACATTCTAGAACCCCTATATCTGATTTACAACTTTACATCTCAAGATCAATGTGTGTACTCCCTTTTTTGTCAACTTCATCCCCTTGATAAAACCTTGACTTTTTCCTCAGGTCAACTAGTCTAAGGAAGAATATCTTTCTAAATGGTCTATAGGGAATCAAATTGATCATCTCATTGCTTCTTTTCTAATTCTAGTCGATTGATATGGATATGCAGCTAAACCAGTTGACTATCTATTTCTAGAAATGAGTTGGGTATTTGTATGTTTTAGAGGAAGGCTTGTGTCTATCCTTAATTAGGCTAATGATATGATTCATTTGAAGAATTAAAACTCCCTCAACCACCTAATTTTTCTTCGTTCTTTGTCATTCTCATCTTGGGCCTTCTAGTGTTGATCATGGAGGTCCTCAATGTTTACCTGTTCTACTCCATCTTGATCTTTCATTGCACCATGTTGCTGGGAATTTTATAGAATTTGCACTTCCAACTGCTCCATTTGAACTTTGACAGGTATCAATAGATTTGGCCATTGTAGGAAGTATTGGTACAATTGATTAATCTCCACCTCAATATTCTTGATGTTTGTAGCCTATTCTTCCAAGGTGGTTTGTGTGGTTGCATATTGATGTCTTGCTTCATCCTCCTTATTCTTCTCAAATTCATTTTGTATCTAAATTATTTGTTTGCAAGCCTAGATATTGAAGGAGTTCATTGATGACTATCCTTGGGTGTATTGGGGTCAGTTGAGAGAGGTCCCCCTTTGCATATGGATAAGTATCTAAATTTTTAGGGTTTCAAGCAGATCCGAAGCAAATATGAACTAACAATTATATGCAAATTTAAATTCAAAAGATAAAAGAATAAAATAGGACACAGATAACACAGAGGTTTAACGTGGTTCACCCAGAATGGGTTATGTCCACCATACACAGCCATCCAATATTTCTTATTATCCAGCAAAAATAGTACATCAACCTCTCAATGCCTTAAGCATCCCAGCCACTTATAACATGCCTTTTTAGGGCACCAAACAAAGCCGGCCTTTTTAGGGTTTTATTACAATGTCGGTTTTCATCAACAAAAACATCCAAAAAAAAAATCCTCGAGGGTTGCCATCCCCGGACCCTGGCAAGGATACGTGCTGAGTGTACAGTACTTTGTTGATCAGTCACCACATATCAACATAAATATCCTTAATAATTTCTTCAACCTTCTTAGTTGTCTGTAAATTTTCTTTAAGAACATCCTCCTTGGCTAAACATTGTATAATATTCCCCTATTTCAAAATTTTGGAGGGGAGTGATATTGTTGATGTCAACTTGGTTTCCAGCCACTAAGATGTGAAGTGTCTAGGTAGAGGATTCTTATTGTTGATGTGTTTGGATGAGATAATTTCAAATGTGTGCCATGGTGGAGGAACCTACTGAAGATGCAGTAGAGGCAGAGGCTCCATTGTCAATCTAGGAGTTGCGGAAACTATTATTTCCTTCAGTTTCTCTATCTTCTCTTCTTCAAAAAGTTAGTGTAAGCCTTGGTGATGGCCTTTGTGATCTCCATCTGAACTTGTTGAATTATTTCCAATTTATCCAACATTAGTTTATCAATTTGTTGCTTTTTTTGGAGCTCTATGCTCTATTTCTCCTTAAGTTTGTCTAGTTGTGGGGGTGTAAGGTCTGGAGCAATTGTCTAGATAGAAGTATCTTTCAGTTTCTCCTCCTCTTGTTATGATTTTCCTCTTTGGCCCCTTATGACAATTATTAAAGGGCCTAGGAGGTTTCAGATGAATTCATCCATTGTATACTTTTGTAGTGTCATAAAATGTACACCTTTAATTAGGGTGTCCAATTCCATGCTTAGTTAGCAATCATTTTAATATATCTCATTATACTATGCATTATAGGACTTTCATAAGAATTTTAATTAATTCATTAAAATTTGAGTCCTTTATTAATTCAAATCACATCACTCTTTATAGATTGGGTCCTTGATTCTAAGTGTGCCCTTTTATCATTTCATCTGATTTATCCCTAATTCTACCCCAATTGCAACTTTCAAAATACATCTCACATATCTATACATCTTATCTTGAGCCATTAGGTTGGAATCGGTATTAAAATCCCGTTATCTTGCATTACTAAAAAATTGAAAAAAAAACAAAAACTGTTGGGACCAAGATGACCATTCCCCCTTTGTCCCACACTTTTTTACCTAAATTTCAAGAGAATAATTTGGCAGTCCTAATAAATATAAATCATGCTCCATGCAAATAAATAACTAACTTAAGTCAGCTTTTCATCAAATTCAAATCTAGGATTTCATATATAAGACAATTCACTTCCTCATCTATGATGATGTTCTGGCATCTTTGGAGAGAAACCATTATGCAATAGAATATATCCTAATGAAATCAAAGGGTTGCTTTAGAGGAGTCTTACAGATCTAGAAATAATTACTTATTCATCAACAATCATTCAACCACGGAAGCTTCAAGATACATTGGAGGATGATAGGGAATCACTTATTGATGATTGGCTTGTACCTCTTCCTAAGGGAATTGGTATGGTTTCATGTTGTTCTTATATTTCTACCATTGACCTTCAGATATACATCATTTTTAGCTTCATATTTGCATTCCAATGTTGTAGTTTTAAGCATTTCAATTCAATCATTTAGGGTTTTGTTCTAACACACTTGACTAGACTCTAGTTTGCATATTAGGCATTTTAGCTCATATGCAATCTTAGACACACTTAATATTCAAGAGCACGGTGCACAATATTCTAAATTCAATATCAACTATTTGTGGAAGTAGAAAACCCCTATATATCCACCACCATATCATTTTCCATCTTGCAAGTGCAGTTACAAGTACTTGGCAAAGCCAGCAAGTCCAAATATGCATCAAGGGAATATCCCACACCTATTCCCAATTCAAACCTCTTTCCTCAAGACCAAGGTTTTGGGGGAACCATTGTCCTTATGTTTCTATAGAAAATTTGGTAGGTGGCTCCCAAACAAGTTCAGGTTGCAAGTTTTCCAACAACAGCTCATACTTAGCATACCAGGGCATTCTGAGTGTCCCAGACCTATAGAATCAGCTTCAATTTTTAATCATGGGTATGCAATCAAATTTACTATTCATTTCTATATCTCATTGTGTTTATCAATCAACTACAGTACCACAAGTGTTCATTTACTTCATACTTTAGTCATAGTTTTGCATTGTTTCAACCTATTTCCATAGTTCATTCATTTTCTAAAGCACCAAGAATACAAACTCTAGAAATGTTATTTGACTCTCTTTTATAGGATTTAGCCAAATACGATCACTCCTCTAGGTGATTTTGTATTCCAATGTATGTATGAAAGTGGATCTTGGTCTTATCCTTACCTAATTCTATTTTCACACTCTACATTTTGGTGAACCCAACCTTCTTGCATTGCATTTTCTGATTTGCCTGTGAATTTCATTTCAAAATAATAATAATAATAAATCAAAATATAATTGATATCATGTAAATGGGGACAAGGCAACAACAAAGTTCAATGTTAATAAGTTAGTTTCAACCATAAAACCAAAACAAAGAACTAAAAACCATTCCAAACATATCAAAAGAGATTTCAAAAAGCATGAAAGAAGTTTAACAAAACAAAAGAAAGGAGAAGAGCCTCCCTAAGATGCTTCCATGATGCCTTTTTATGCTTCTCCCTTGTTTCTCCCCTCTCCAAGTTCCAAATGAGTGTAGCTCTCAACTTTTAGCACTAGCCATGGATGCCATATGGAGATTCAAGATGGTTGGATGTGATAAACAAATACTATGCAAGTGTAGATAGTGATACTATAAAAAATCTCTATGCTAATACTAG
The DNA here is from genome assembly GCF_030272615.1 of Cryptomeria japonica. Lineage (NCBI taxonomy): Eukaryota > Viridiplantae > Streptophyta > Pinopsida > Cupressales > Cupressaceae > Cryptomeria > Cryptomeria japonica. Next base: position 23,193,653 of record NC_081412.1, read on the forward strand.
TATAGAAACAACACTCTAATGCTTCCTTCTTTGCTTTAGGAGAAGGGTTCTATTTATAGAAGAAATGGGGAAATGAAGGGTTAAGATTGAACAATCTTAACAAGTGTTAGGATTGAAAGATATTCAATCCATGTGAGACTATCAACCCAATCCCATGTTGACAAGTGTCACAATGAGGAGGCTTGAGAGGAGAGATAAGGAGCATTAAATGCTTGAGGGGACATGATGGTTACCCTAGGGGGTTGGGTTAGGGTTAGGTTAATGGATATTTCTTTTATCCAAGGGATAAATGAATGTGCAAGGGTTAAATGGTTACCTTAGTCGAAGAAATAAATGCTTTGAAGAAACCCATGAGTCAAAATGATGGTTAAGTTAGAGGAAAGTCTCTAACCGAAGGTAAAAGGTGAGTTAACCATAAATGGTTATGTAAGAGCCTTTAATGGTTTGAAAGACTTTAGAGGTTAACCATTTGAAGACATAAAGCCTTTAATGGTTATTGAAGACTTTGGAGGTTTTTGAGAAGTGACTTCCTTTTATTTAGGAATGTGACAATGATTAGGATAGGATTAGGCTAATTAGAAGGATTTAGAAGAATCTAGAAGGGATTTAGGCATTCAAGTGGATTTTGTAGGAGAATGCAAGTGGGAGGAATTTTGGGATTTTCAATTAAAATAAAATCATTTATTTCAATTAAATGGTGTAATTTGTATTTGGATAGATATTTAAATAAATATTAATTTATTTAAATGTGAATGTGAATTTTGGATTTTATTTAAATAAATCTTAATTTATTTATATGAGAAAAAAGGAAGATAAAGCATTAAATGCTTGAAGACTTTGAGGGAAACCATTAAAGGCTTAAGAAGACTCTAGAAGGAAGTCATTTAAGTTTGAAGACTTTAAAGGAAACCATTAAAGGCTTGAGAAGACTCTAGAAGGAAGCCATTGAGCTTGGAGACTTTAAGGGAAACCATTAAAGGCTTGAGAAGACTCTAGAAGGAAGCCATTAAGTTTGAAGACTTTAAGGGAAACCATTAAAGGTTTCAAGTGGGTGAGGATAAATAGGATTTTAAATAAATAATTTATTTATTTAAATAGTTGTGCAACTTGCATTTGTAGGAAAATGCAAGTGGGTGGAGGAGAAAGGTGATTTAAATAAATGTTAATTTATTTAAATGTGAGAGATGGGATTTTGGGGGATTTAAATAAATATTAATTTATTTAAATGTAAGGGAAGATTAAATTAAACAAATATGATTTATTTATTTAAATAATGGTCTGAATTTGGTTAAGTGAATTAAATCAAATAAATTGAATAATTTATTTAATTAATAGGAGAAGAGGGTTAAGATGAATTAATTAAATATTCATTTAATTAATTATTGATTGATAGTTAAATAATCAAATAAATACTAAATATTCATTTAATTAAGTGGATAGATTTATGTGACTACAACAACAAACCTTATTTTATGCGTTATGTATGTTTAGATTACATCATTTCATTTCATTGCAAAAATTAGTATTTCTTTTCAACAATGTAAGATGTTTATTTGCAAGACTTTCATACCTCTGATAATCCCTTTTCTTATGATGTACCCTTTTGAGGAGACATATAGTAGGGAAGAACTCAATGAGGCTTACTTATTTCCTTTATTCTAAGCCTTATAAACCCTCGTTTTACCAAAAATTGATCAACATAATCATCGTGCCATTTCATAGTGATGATTTGGACAAGTTGGATGAAACTCTTGATGATGCCATTCTTACCAAATCATCCTCTAAATCTTCAAAATTCAATAACATGACAGTGTATGAGAATCCTCTTTATGAAGATTTACCTCATATCTAATCTAATGGTTAACCATTAAGTAGTGATGATTTTGCTATGTTGGATGATGTTCTTGATTATTTCATCTCTAATAAATCTTCCTCAAACAATCCTAAAACATCCATGTGTAAAAGATTGATCAATATGATAAATGTGAATGGATATGAACAAAATTACCAAACACCCAACAATCATGTAATTTTTTTTTATGGTGGTATTACTCCTCAAACCTCTCAACCTCTTAATAAACTAGTTATTGTGGTTCAAGGTAGTTATAGTTATGATATTTTTTACACTCCTAATAAACTAGTCATTATTGTGAAAGGCGGTTATCCTACTAAAAGTCCTTATGAACATGTCAAAAAAATCACCCAAGAGAGTTACAATGTGGTTGTTTGTACATATAACACAAGAAACAATAGGCAACCTACTACTCCTTCTATCATTCCTTCTTCTCTTCCTATTTCTCAACCAATGCTTCCACCAACACCTCGTCTCTCATAACATCTTGGTAAGGAGTATGATATTATTAAATAACTTAAAGTCGTTCCTAGTAAGATATCCCTTTGGGATTTGATTAAAATTTTGTCTACACATAATAGATTGTTTCAAGATGCCTTAAAGAAGTTAGATGTTCCACCTACTAGTACACCCAATAATATGACTTCTTTGATAGATTCTATGAAGGTACCTAAAGCTAAAATTGTGTTCTCTGAAAAATAAGTTACTTCCTAAAGGGATTCAATATCAATATGATCCTCTAATGATTTTTGTCCTTATTAATGGTAATTCTATAAGATGAATGTTAGTGCACAATGTATTTAGCCTTAATTTTTGTAGCATTGATTTGTTGCATAATATTAATGCGTATACTTCTCTTATTCAACCTGATTCTCTTTCTATGTGTGGCTTTAAAAATGTTTCTATAGCATCTTTAGGTACTATAATATTTCCTATTAAGGTAGGACTTTTTATCTTACCTACACCTTTCCAAGTCATACCCGATAATATTACTTATAATCCTCCCTTAGGATCACCTTAGATTTATTCTATGCAAATTGTTCCTTGAATTCTTCATTGTCAAGTCAAAATCATTTATGAAAATAAGATGTATACTTTACATGTGGACATTAATTTACAAGCTTGTTTGAAATATTCATCTAGTCCTTAATCTCCTTCACATTCTTCTACTTCTTCTCCTCTTCAAGTTGAAACACCATCTCATTGTGAAGATAATTCTTCATCCAAAGAGGTACTCTTAGAAGATTATTGGGGGTCCTTAGATTTTACACCTTCTTTTTTAAGAGAATGATAAGTCCCCCAATAGAGCCTAAGACTAAAAAGGATGATGATTTGGTATAACGTAAGAAGCAATCCACTTTGTCCAAACAACTTAGTAACAATTTTGTGGCTGCTTTGAATGTGTGCACTTCTTCTTATATGTCATCTACTTATGACAATAAGGCTTATCCATCTCTTTTAAATATAACATCCCTCTATGGTCTTGGTTTTCACATCCTATCTAAACATGGATATAATGGCAATGGTTGTGGCACAAATGAACAAGGGATAAAATTTCCTATAGAAAACCATTTTCATGAAACATCTTTTGGAATTGGGTATACTCCCTTCAAGCCCACCAAAGCATTTAAAAAATCATCTCTCAATGTAAATGTTAGCTTCTCTTATAAATCTCTTCCTCTAGTCCATCCTCAATTAATTTATTCTGATTCTAATTTGTCTTCCCTCGATGTCTTTTGATGATGAACCCTAGTTGAATTCTTAGGAGTTTATGATAATCTTCCTCGATATCATCATAATCGTGGATTTACCTATTGCTTAAATGTAGAACCATACTTTGGGAAATATGTCGAATTACTACATGATAATGAAGAGATCATTCATGAATTTCCTCAACAAAGTAATCTCCTTGTGAATGATACTATTGGTATTAAGATGGATCCTTATAATGATGAAAAAATATTTAATATTGGAAAGTGTTGAGAATATGATGAACAAGATACTCATTCTTTTGTTTTACACAAATTTCCTAAAAATCTTTGCTTGAACTTATTCAAACATTTCTGGCATTGATCCTAAGATTGTGACTTATAACATTGTGTTAACCCCTTATGCTAAACATGTTAAGCAAAATATTAGGAAGAGGAATCCCAAGATAGCATTACATGTTAAAGCTAAGATAGAAAAACTCTTGTACATTGGCTTTATTCACCCTATTGATTACTCTCCTTGAATTTTGAATATCGTTGTACCTGATAATAAGAATCACATGTGCACTTATTTTTGGGACCTCAATAAGGCATCTTTGAAAGATGATTTTCCTCTTTTAAGCATTGATATGATAGTTGATTTTACTATTGGTCATTCTTTATTTTCCTTTATGGATAGTTTTTCTTACATATAATCAAATCTTCGTTAATCCTCAAGACCAATATAAAACTACTTTCAAAACTCTTTGGGGTACATTTTGTTGGGTTGTAATGCCTTTTCGATTAAAGAATGTTGATGCAACCTATCAACATGTTATGACTCTTATCTTTCATGACTACATGCATAAAATCTTGGAGGATTATGTTGATGATATTCTAGCCAAGTCTATCTCTCACCAAGATCATGTCAAAATCCCTTGCCAAATATTTGGCCGAATTCTTAAATCCCCGAAAATGTGTTTTTGGTGTGGATAGTGGAAAAGTATTAGGATTCATTGTTTAGCATTGTGTAATTAAGGTGGATAGAAATAAAATAAATTATATTATGGGTATGTCACCTCCTCAAAATATTTCTCAATTGCAAAGCTTACAAAGAAAAATTCACGCTATTCATAGATTTGTTTCACAACTTGTGGATCAAACTTTTCCCTTCACTCAATTACTTAAGAAAGATACTATTTTTCAATGGAATGAGGATTGTCAAAAAACTTTTGAAGATTTGAAATTATGTGTGGCTAATCCTCCTGTTTTACAACTTGTTATTCCTCATCATCCATTCTTGTTTATATTGTTGCTTCTTCTCATGCTCTGGCATCTTTTTTGGTGCAACATAATAGTAATGGTAAAGACTGTCATGCTTATTACATAACTCATACTTTACTCAATTGTGAGGTCTGATATATTGTAATAAAAAGACAATGTCTTGCTCTTGTTTTTGCCACTCTAAATCTAAGGCATTATCTTTGTTGAAATGCATGTTACAATCAAATTTGATCCTCTAAAACATCTCTTCTCTAAAATTGATCTTTGGGGACGTTTAGTGAAATGGGTTATGCAAGCTAAATTTGACCTTAAGTGTGTTTCTCGAATAGTGATTAAAGTACAAGCTTTAAATGACCATTTGGTTGATGCTCCTTCTCCTCTTACTTTACCTAACCAAGATTCATTTCTTGATGATCGTGTTCTTCCTTTAGATATCAACAAAACTTGGGAATTGTATTTTGATAGATCTAGGTGCTGATTTGGCTCTAGTGTTGGTGTCATATTGATACCGCCTTCATGAAAAGTGGTCCCTTTATCCTATCAAATGCATTTTCTATGTACTAATAACATTGTTGAATATGAAGCAATTTGTGTTGCCCTAAAATCAACTTTATCCTTCAAAATTCAACATATGTGTATCTTTGGTGATTCGCAATTGATTATAAGATAAGTTATGGGAACATATTAGGCTAAACAATATAAATTTTCTCAATATTGTGACTTAGTCTTATCGTTGTTAAATAACTTTTCTTTTTACACCATAGATCCTATCCCCCAAACTTGGGCAGTTAACAAGCAGATGCAATGGAAAGCATAGCTCCTCTTATATCCCTTGAAGATCCTTCTGTGGATTATCAATTCATTATTTGTAATATTTCTTTGCCTGCTATTACTAATAACTCTAGTGAGGTTTCTTGTTACTATAAATTAGCTTTTGATGAATGGTACTCACATATTTTTTGATATTTGACAGATGATACTTTTCTCAATTCCACATGTAAAAATACTAGAGAATAAATTCATAAACTTTCTACATGATACATTATTCTCTCAAAATCATTTATAGAAGGGGCTATAAAGGTCTTATTCTTTGTTGTCTCAACAAAACTGAGATTCTCATTACCCTTAAGGAGGCACATTTAGGTGCTTGTGAGGGACATTTTGGTGTAAAATATTTGGTCCAAAGGTTCCTCCAAATGGGATACTATTGGAAAACCATGGAAAAAGTTTTTTTTTCCTTTTTCAAGAGGTGTCATTGCAAAATAACAAATTGATCAATTCTCCCACTTATGAACATGGATTCCAAGTTTCTTCTTGGCCATTTTCATTATGGGGTTTGGATCTTATTAGAAAATTTTCCCCTCCTTCATAAGGACATAAATTTTATCATTACTACCACAAATTACAATATAAATGAGGAAAGGGTTGAGATTCTAATTAGATTTACTGGTTATTATTGGTTATCATATTTCTTAGTTGAATTTGGAATGTAGTTGTGAAATGAGGGCAAAATATGAGATAATTGAGGTAAATTGATAAATACAAAATGCTATAGATATCCCATGAAGACACAAACTAGGATTTGGGTAAAAGAATAAATTCGGAACATGTTCCCCGAAGTTTGGCTTGATTTTTTGAGACTAGGTAACATAGATCCACCCTAGTCCTCTGAATTTTCCTGCATCGAAAGTTTAACATGTTCGTCACTCTCGACTCTACCAGAAGTCCCAAGTATAGCTCCTACACCTATTTTATGCACACAAAAATAAAGAGAAAGAGGTCTTGGATAGGGGTTTCCTTAATTTGAATGAAATAATACAAATACTGAAATAAATTTTAAGGAGATATACCTCAAATGTGCAATTATTGATGAAGATGCAATGCTCTTTGAATGGAATCACGAATGCTAAATATAATGACATAAAAAACACATGAACATGAAAAACCCTAATCACACACACATGCTTGCATGAAGATTGATGTAACTTTACTCCACAATGCTTAAATGATGAATATCCAGCCTTGAATCTCTAAAGATTCTTGATAATGAATCCTTCATGAATGCACAAATACTTTAGGTAGCTCATGCATGTAGTCTTAGATCTAAAATGAATTGATATGATGTCTTTATATAGGGTTCCTTAGGTAAATTACCAATTAGGTTGACCTCCAATGATTATGTGTAGTTGAGGGGATAGAAAACAATTGGGGAGATAAAGGACCTACCCCATTTCAATTTAGGGCATGTTTGAGGGGGACTATGGAATTTTGGGGTGCCCTGGTGGGTGAACTCACAATGTTGGTTCCCACTTTTTGGTACATCCTGATTTTTGCTGAAATCATACATTTTTTAGAAAATATAATGATTTAAGTTTTAAGAGGCCTCATTTGAAGTAATTAATTGAAGAGAGATAGATCAAAGGCTCTTAGATCAAAATTTCTTGGATAGAATCTCTCTACTTCTAAATCATACATGCTATGGAGTCTCCTTTGCATCTATCAAATGCTGATAAAAAACCAATTTTACATTAGCTTTTGGGGGGTCAAATGAATTCATAAGCTTTAAGTATTTAGTCCTTACTATAAGCTTTCCAAATAGTATAATTTTTAGTATATTTAATTTCAATAATATATTTTTATTTTTATTTCTTATGAATGTAGGTTTTTCATCAAATATGAACTTCTTTGTTCAATGTATTGTGAAAAATAGTAAACTAATTCAAAAAAATCTGAAAATAATCTCTTCACTAGGTATTGATGTCTTCTTTCTAACAAAAAAAATAAAATTGATATTTGATATATATAGAACAAGTTATGTGTTCAAGCGTACACCTATATCTAAATTATAATTAGTCGAAAATCAAAACTTAATAGAATAAAAAATATTCAACATATCACTATCAAACCAACTGCATGCCATGTCTATTGATGTTACAAACCAAAATTCAAAATAATTAATTTTTAATCATTTATAGAAAAAAAGTTATGTGTTTCGAGATGCACATAACTCTTTAAAAAATATTGTTTGTTGTAAAAAAAACTACTTTTTGAGGGAGATGGAAAAATCAATAAAATTTTATTCAAAAAAAATTGAAAAAAATATATTTAGAATCTACAAACAAGCTATTACAAATCACTAGTTTACATCATCATCAAATTCTTAACGGTTTAAAAGTTATAGGTGTCGGAAAGTGAAGGTTTTTTTCAAAATGTTCATCTAAGTGTCAAAGTTGGTCAAAAAGTGGGAACCAGTATTGTGAGTTCACCCTGGTCCAAACCAAGGCACTCCACACCCTGGTCCTCCTTCAAACAAGACCAATACAAAGAGAAATGGGAGAGAGACCACCAAGATGGGGCCCACCAAATGTTGTTCATGACATCAAAGTTGGAGAATAGGGTCAAATTGGACCTAGACAGGGGATGGAGATAGGGGATGCTAAAGTAGAAGAACAAACATGAGGTGTAATTGGAACGGTTACAATTTACAATGCTACATTTAGCCTCCACTTTAATAGGGTATGAGCCTATTCAAGTACATGTGGTAAAGTAGAAAGATGAGAGAGAGGAGCAATTAGGAGCGAGATCACGAGGAGATAAGACATCACTAATTTTAAGGAACCAAGCCCCCATTTTAGGATCTTCAATCACGCAATCACATGCAAGGACACACAAAACAAGACAAAGACAAAAAGGAAAACAAAGACAAAAGACACACAAAAAGCCTCCAAGTCAACTATTTGTAGAGACCTCAATAATCAAATGTCTTAGCCACTAATATCATTCTCAAAATGCTATCACAAGAACACAAGCAATCACATAAAAAGAGAAAGAGCATGCATCAAATGATGAACCATGATCCACAAATAGAAAATCTATGAGCTCATGGGGAAGAGAGAAAAGAGAGAACATGGATGCTATGGGCTAGCAATTTGTGTTATGCTAGGTGATCCATGCTGAGGTGGAGAATCAGAATAGTCTAGTTGTGTTTTGCTAGTTCCACTCATCCTATTGCATATGTTGTCGTCTAGTTTTAGGAATTGAGAATCTTGTATGACTTTGTTTTTTTTTTTGGTTTCGAGCATGTAACAACTTGTATAAGACATGAAATGAAATTTTTTAGTTTTGAGAACATCTCGTATAAGACTTTGTTTCGTCTGGTTTTGAGAATATGTACCTCGTATAAGATGAATATATGCCTATTTTCAGGAACATCTCATATAAGACTTTGTTTATTCTGATTTCAAGAATGTGTAGGTCCCATACAAGACATAAAAATGTTGTGTCTAGTTTCGGGCATAAAGCGTCTCGTATAAGACTTTTTTTTCTGGTTTCGAGAATGAACACTATGTAGAAGACATGCAAAAATACAATACAAAAATATAGTACAAAAATGGTGATATGCAATGCCCCCCTCCGCCCTCCCCCCTTGTTCCCCCCCTTAAGATGTCAACATAGTCCTATGTTGATATCTTAATGAAGCTACAAAAATGGATACACACCTTAAAAACAAAGGAGATATCCTTTTAGGCAACAATGTCATAAATCCAAGCTAAAGAGGCATTTAAAGCAAGGAAAAGATGGTTGAAAAAGAGATATCTTGCAACAAGTGTAAAGGGAATCCTTGGAGAAGAAGAGATATTTTCTCAAAGACATCTACCTCCAAGAGGATTTTTTGAATAAAAATAACATCATCAACCAAAAGAGAGGAAGGAGAACAAGAATGCATACCTTCCCCCTATTACTAAGTGAAAGGAAATCTTGATGAAGGATGACACACTTTTGACCCAAAGTGAGGGGTTTGTTTATAATAGATGTACATTTCCAAGTTTAGAAGAGGTTTTAATCAAGGATACACACCTCTTTCATAAGAGATAGTCCTTGAGAAAACAAACAACTTCACACAAGGAATCACATCGTATCGTAAGAAACACCACTAAACAAAGGAAAAGTGGATCCTTAGAAAGGATAAGAAAGATCAATGGCCCCCAAGCATAAGGACAAAGAGAAGTATTACATGACCTACAAAGAGAGATCATGCATAAGAAGATGTAGCACTTCAAGGAAAGAAAAGGTCCTAAGCAGGGAGCACACATTTTCTCACATAAAGGAATATTCAATACAATAATTTTAGACATCAAATTATGAAAGATACATCTCAAAGGAAGAGGTAATCTTCAAAGAAAAAAGAGGATTGAATATACTATCCTTTCCCCCTAAGTGAGGAGACAACGAATAAATATGTTGCTTTCCAATTATGATTGTTATTGAAAAAGCATAACTATTTATGTCAACGAGCCCCCAATGAAGTTTACTACTAGTGTCATAGGGTGAGGAGAAACATGATGTGGTGAATGAAGTGCTAAGGCACTACCTCTTCACCAACAAAAAGTGCAAGATTAGTTGTAAGAGCTATGTGAGCTTGATCATATTGGTCTTAAACAAATGCTTTAAAGGCTTTACAATTTCCAAGATAATAAAAATAATTGTACAATAAAAAAGACAATAATCATCGCCTTCTTTATTCTTATAATTGTAATTAAGTTTAATGAAGATAAAGACAACATTTTTATCATACTTCAATCTTCAAAAGGTTCTTGTAGATAATTTTTCATGATCATCAATAAGAGTAGTCTTGGCTCTTGAGATGTAGGACAAGGGTTGATAGAAGGAGGAGGATTGTCTTCTATTATTTTTATAGTGTCATTATCAATGAGTCCTTGTATTCCCTTTTGAAAATTAGGACAATCGTTGGCATGGTGATTGTGGGTTTCATAATATGAGAAAAAAGGATTCTTTGAAGCAGAAGCACCTTTAGATGAATGACAGAGTTTATGTTTTGCAAAGTACTCCTTAATCTTTTTCATCGTAAGGAGATTATCCATAGGTGAATGATGAGGATGTCCTAGACCTTTTGTACTAGCTTGTGAAGGAGAGTTTATAGGGACTTTTTAGTTGTAAAAAAGAAGGACCATGATCATGGATTTCTTTAAGATTTTTAGTGTAAGTTCACATGGAAGGATCAAAGGGAGGATTAGATGAAGAAGGAATGTCATTTGTAGGAGGACCCTCTTTTCTATCACCATTATTCATATCATCTTTCATAAATTGGAACAAAGGCTCCTTATCATTTAAGGCTTCATATTTGCTTAGTGTTATGTGAGGAGATAGATCATGAATAAAATGCATAACATCCTCTTATCTACAAATATGTTGATGATTAAGATAAGATCTAGGTGAATAAGGAGGATGTAGAAATATTAATACACCAACATTTTGATCTTGTCCCCCTTGCACTAGAGTATGCCTATGAGAAGAGGATGGTGTCATGTTGCTCTTCAATGCTTTCTCTCCATTGGAAAGATAATTGATAGGAGTACTGATTCATTCCAAATTTATATTGGATACCCTAGGAGAGGTAGAAATGTTAGTTTTGTCAATGTCATCTCTAGAATTTGTATTGTCTACAAAAGGCTTTATGTGATATACACATATAATATATGTTCTTAAAAATGTTATCATGAAACAACATATAACATGGATAAAATATTTGAGATATGATTTGCAAGCAATAAATATCTTTGAAACCCTAAATATACAATATGCAAGAGTACTATGAAGGAAATGAAGTAATGTAAAATGAAAGAAGTCATTATCCAACACATGATTGTGATAAATGTAAATAAACAACAATGTAATCATATGTGGAATAGAAAACAAGTTAGGTTTAGTAAATGCCATTATCAATACCTAATATAATATTCGAAAACACAATTAAAAAAATTATACAACCCGCAAGTCAAATTTAGCAAAATAAATTAAGGTTTTTTATGAATTTAACAACTAAATTTATGTTTTTACTTAAAAATATGATCTATGAGCACAAATTTGAAAACTAAATTGCATACAAATTATATGGAGAACACAAATCAGAAGTTAGCATGAAAGATGTCAGGTTCACCAAATTGTAATGGCTATAAAATTAGGAATTAGGGTTTCACCAATTAAATCCACTAAATAACCCAATTAACTCCACTAGATTGAAAGAGGGTTGAACCCAATAGATCTAGCCTCAATATAAATGAGGAAAGGGCTCAAATTCTGATTGGATTCACTTGTTATTATTGATTATCCTCTTTTTTAGTTTAATTTGGAATGTAGTTGTGAAATTAGGGTAAAATGTGAAATAATTGAGGTCAATTGGTGAATACAGAATGCTACAAATGTCCCGTGGAGCCATAGATTGGGATCTAGGCAAAAGAATAGATTCAAAACTTGTTCCTAGAAGTTTAGCTTGATTTTTCAAAATCGGGTAGCACAAATCCACACTGGTCCTCTGAATTTTCCCCTATCAAAAGTTGAACCTATTCATCATTATCGACTCTGTCAGAATTCTTGAGTACAACTCCTACACCTATTTCCTGCATAGAGAAAGAGAGAGAAATATGTTGTGGATTGGGGGTTGACTAGGTCAAACCCCAATTTAGGAATTAACCTTGAATGAAATAATGCAAATACTGAAATAAATGTTAAGAAGAATGTAGCATCACAAAATTGCAACCCTTGCAATTTTTACCACATTTTAGGCCCTCACCTTGGTGACTGCATTTCTCTACTCAATTTGGACCCCTTTCTGCATCACTCTTCCAAATCTCTTCCTATTTCAACCCTTGTGTCACCTTGTGACCCTATCCAGGCCCCAAAATAGGGCAAGATAGGGGTGTGGCGCCCCTGTCCTCCCTCTTAGGGTGGCCCTAAGATGGGTCCATCTAACCCTTGGACCTAATTTGTTTTTCGGGGACTTAAATTCTCCTATGTCGGCCTTTAGTGGGATGAAAATTAATTCTCCTAGGCTAGTATAAAAGTGGATGTGGTCCTTGCATAATGGGGGGAAGTGAAATTTAGGAGGAGGCCTTCATTATCATCATCAAGTGTTCAAGTCTTCAAGTCTTCAAACATCTCCTTCTTCATGTTTCTTCTTCATTCATCCATTGGAGCAGCATTACAATATTCACTTGCAAGCATGTGTGTGTGTTAGGGTTTTGTCATGTTACATGTCATTTCATGCAACACTTGTGATTACATTCAAGAAGCAAAGCAACCATCATCAACAAATTGCAGATCTACAAGGTATACATTTCTATTATTTACATTTAAGCATTTGCAATTACTTTCTTTCAAGGCTGATTCCTCAACCGAGGTTTGACCAAGGCAAACCCCTATCCACAACCCTTCTTCCCTTCTTTTTTGTGTGTAGGTTGCAGGTGTGCGGATGTAATTGTAGATTTAGGCTTCATTTGCAAAGATAGAAAAACCCTTCTCGGCGCACGGATTTTTTTGAGGACCAAGTACACTTTCAACCTAGTCCCTACAAGTTTTCTCCAAATTTACAAGGCAGATCCGTATGTCTAAATTGTGAGATTCTGTGAGAACCAAGAATCGAGCCAAGGTCTGATGTCGGTCGTAGATCACATGCAACTCCTCACACAATGGATGATCGAAGATCAAAATAGCTTAATGAAGATAATTTTGATATGAGAGAGAAATAGAGACAAAGAGGAGAATTTGGAGAAGACTCTCACCGAGCTATCACTCCACACTGATTATTAACATTCACCCCCATTATCTATGTGCAGAATCTTGATGAACTTCCCAGATTGTTTCTCTGCAAAAGCTTTGAAATCTAGAAAATTCTCAAATACCTTAGACTTTTGTTTGAGAAAGTAAACCCATGTAAATCTGGAAAAGTCATCAATAAATGTTAAGACATATCTAGCCCTGCTGAAATATGGTTGTGGAAATGGTCCTGCCAAGTCACTATGTACCAACTCCAATAGCTGTGGAGCTCTCCATTCTTTGCCTTTATCATACTTCTCCTCAAGATGCTTACCAAGAATACATCCCAGGCAAACTCCATCAGAAAATCGAATAGAAGGCAACCCTGAAACCATGTCTTATTTACTGAGTTGTTGCAAGTAACGATAGTTCAAGTGGCCAAATCGTTGATGCCACAAACAACTAATCTCATTTGCATGAGTGAGTAAAACTGTCGAAGGAGAGTCAGGAACAAAGTGAGAAAACTGATATATAATCTAAATTGATGATCTGCTTTTCCCACAGCAATAGTAGACCCATTATGCATTTCACTGATTACCATTGTATCTGGTGTGAACTCAACTCGCTTGCTAGAACCAGTGTGAGTGATTAGATAAACAGATAGGAGATTAGTTGATAAAGATGGAACACAAAGGACATCCTTAAATGTTCCTTCGCCCACATCAACAGACCCTCTCCCATGCACTTCAACAGGAGTGTCATCACCCATTAGTATGGAAGGCATAGAACATGGCTCTAAAGAGGTGAAATCATCTTTTGAAGAAGCCATGTGGTGCGAAGCACCCGAGTCAATTATCCAAGAATTGGGTTGTGAAGCAACAGCAACTAGGGCCTTACCCTTTCCTTTCCCTTTACTCTTATCTATATCCTTAGAAGATCCTTCTGATAAACTATGTTTGACTGAATCAGGCACCTTGATATTATTCTTTTCAAGAAGATTTGAAAGGTGATCGATTTGTTTCCTTAAACACTTATGTTCATCATGACCAGGCCTCTTGCAATAAGAACACTTGACCTTCTCCTTCTTAGGTTGTTCACCTCTTGATGAAGAGGTCTGATTATCTTCTTTTGAAGTAGCAGATTTCTAATCTTTTTTCTTCTCTCCTTGGTTCTTTTGTTTCTTATATTGCTTACTAGACCCTTTTTGTTCTTTTGTGCCTTGATTTACAACTAAGGCATGTGACTTAGAGGGTTTTATTGTACCCATTTAAACCAATTTGTCTTTCTCCCTAGTGAGTTCTACAGCAAATTCATCCAGAGAAGGCATTTTGAATGTGGTACCTAGGGCACATTTTGTAGCATAGAATGTAGAAACAAACACTGAATAGTTAGGACCAAGCTTAGAAAGAATACTCAAGATCAGTTGCTTATCATCTTTCTTAGTTCCACACCGTTCCAACTGCAATCTTACAGACTTAAGTTTAGTGAAGAAGTCTTGTATAGTATCAAAATTGGTTGGATTCAACCCTAAGAATTCATTCTGTAACTGATGACCTCTTAGCTCATCCTGCTTACCAAAGAGGTTTTCCAAAGTGGTCCACACTGCATTTGGTGTAGTGGCAGATTCAATGTGAAAAAGAAGGTCTGGAGAGACTGACATACATAGAGTACCAAAAGCTTCATCACATTTATTAAATCATTTAATCTTTTCTGCAGCATCTTGAGGTTTAATTTCAAGTCCCATAGTAACACGATGATATCCATGTCATTTCAGATATATTACCATCTTAGATTTCCATTCAAAATAATTATATGGTGTTAAAAGTGGAACTATAGATGCATCCATGACAGTAGAAAATAAGATTGCAAAGAATCAAGAAAAGTGCAAGAAAGAAGGCACAAGAGACACCCCCCCTTTTCACTAGTCTCAGAAATAAGACAATTCTTTTAAGAAACCAATAGAGATTTTAAATACAAATAATTTGAGACAAGATCTGAAAAAAATTAGCCTTATAACTGCTTAATTTATCTCAATACATTTCCAACAACTATTAGTTTTTTAAAAACAGAGTTGTGAGGAGAAAGATATGACCAGTTGAAGAGAAAAAGAAGTAGCTGATACAACCTTTAATATCTAATACAAAAAGGCAAAAAATTTCAATTAGACCTAGAATAATGGAGAGTTCTCATTTCCATCTTTCCATCAAGTATTTGTTTGCAAAAATCTGACAGTTGAGGCAAAAGTTGTGCCACTTTTAAGAAATGTTGTTGAGTTTCCCTGATAGAAAAATGGCTTAGGCCCTATTCAAGCTCGATTTCTGCAAAATTTATTAATTTTCTAGAAATACCATCTGAAAACCAAAAAAATTTCGATGCTAGGAAGAAAACCTAGAAATCATTTTTTGTGAAAGTGAACAGAAGTTGGAACAATAAAGCCGAAATGAAAACAGCTCCAGTAAAAAAAATTTACTCTGATTTTTTACTGTGTCCTCCAAACTCTGATTTTGGTGAAGTAAAAGTCACTTTTGACTTTGTCAACCCTTATGGACACTCTGGAAATTCTTATTAAGCTTCCAATATTACCACAAAGCTGCAATCACCTACATCTTACAAGAACACATACGTGTAAACCAGATTTAACTAGAAGTTATTTTCCTTTAAACTGTTCTGATTCTCCAAATCACACGAGAATGCAGGAGAAGAGCATACTTAGTTTTTAAGGAAAATATTAGCTATATAAAAGTCTCAAATCTTTCAAATAAATCAAAAAGAAAGCAATGAGCTATACCAGACAATAAGCTCTAATACCATGTGAGATTCTGCAAGAACCGAAAATCAAGCCAAGATTTGATGTCGATCGTAGATCACATGCAACTCCTCACACAACAGATGATCAAAGATCAAAATAGCTAAATGAAGATAATTTCAATATGAGAGAGAAATAGAGACAAAGAGGAGAATTTGGAGAAGACTCTCACCGAGCTATCACTCCACTTACTTAACTAGTGAAGGTGAGAGTATAGTGCTTATTATATAGAAAAATATAAGCATATACATCCAAGGGGTGCATTAACTCCTATTCCCCATAAAAAGTGGGAGGTTTTACCTTCTTGGTAAATTCCAAAAACATGTGGCATAACCTCCTTACATGAAGACAAAAAGGGAGTTGAGAAAGCTGGCACATAAGGCCAAAAGAAGGTGTGAAACCCAACTACCTCATAACCCACTTAGGAAATGACAAAATAGTGGTTATGAGAGGTGGCATAGCAAGCCAAAAGAGGGTTTGTAACTCAAATACCCATGTGAGGTGGAGAGTTACACATGTAGCTGAAGTATTTCACCACGTGTCCTCATATAAACCACTCCTATTAACCTAAGCAAGCTTAAATAATATATGTGTAGGAAAAATAAATACCCCCTAACATAAGGAAAAATAAAAAACCTACACTAACATAAATATCTCAGATATGAAGTTACAGTGGGATCATGAACCGATAGCTCCTTATTTCACCCATTTTGTCTCCATTTTCTACATAGTCAACAAGTCAACATATCTATCTACAAAAGAGGGCAAATTGCATTTTGACCCTTGCAATCCACTTGGTATTCATATCCTTATTTCTCTTGGATTTGGATCTATTGGATTCAAGCTCCTCTTTAGAATGTAAAGTATCTCCCAAGTGAAAATCATCCTAGTGAATTCCTTTCTCTCTCCTAGGTGGAGAATCACTAGGGTTCAATTTTCCACTTTACAAAGAAATACCTCAAATCTGTAATTGTTGAGGGTGATGTAATGCTCTTTGAATGTAATAAAAAATGTTGAATGTAATGGAATGAAAAGCCCATGAACATGAAAAAACCTAATCGCACACACATGCTTGCATAAAGATTCATGTAACTTTCCTCCACAATGCTTGAATGATGAATATGTAGCCTTGAATTTTTTAATATGTTTGATGATGGATGCTTCATGGATGCACGAATACTTTAGGTATCTCATGGATCGAGTCTTAGATCTCAAATAAATTGATAGGATGTCTTTATATAGGGATCCCTAGGTAAATTACCGATTAGGTTGACCTCCAACAGTCATGTGTAGCCATGGGGACCAAAAACCATTAGGGAGATAAAGGACCTATCCCATTTCAAATTGGGACTTGTTTGAGGGTGACTCAAGCATTTTGGAGCACCTTGGTTGAGACCATAGTGCTCCATGCCCTGGTCCTCCTACAAATAGGACCAATACAAAAAAAATGGGAGAGTGATCCCTAAGATGGGGCCCACCAAATGATGTTCATGGAATCAAAGTTGGAGAATACGATCAAATCGAAACTAGAGAGGCGATGGAGAGAGGACACGCTAAAGTAGGTGCACAAACATGAGGTGTAAATTGGACTAGTTACAATTTATGACACTATGGGTATACCTTCCACTTTGATTTTCGATAATGGTACTTTATTTAAGAGCAAATATGTGAAAAAACTCCTCAACAAATATCATATCCAACATCGATTTTTTACTTCATACTATCCTTAATAAAATGGCCAACTCAAAGACTCTAATTGAATCATTGAAAAAATCCTTTTTAAGATTGTCAATAAGCATGGAAGGATTGGCATGCTCAATTAACCTATGCTTTATGGGCCTATAGAAGTAGTATTTACATAGCAACAGGTACAACTCCTAATATTGTTTACAATGTTGACATGAATATGCCTTTAGAGTTAGAGATTCCTTCACTACAAATTTCTCTTAAAGGGAATATTTGAAGATGATGCTTATAGAGAACAATGCCTTCAACAACTTGAGAGGCTCGATGAACAAAGTATAAATTCTCTCGAACATATACAAGTTTATCAAAAGAATCTGCAGCAAAGCTATAATGAAAAGGTTATCCAATTCTCTTTCTTTGTTCGTGATTTGTTTCTCTATGAGAATTAATGCAACGTAAATGCTCTACCAAGTGGAAAAGGAAAATCTAATCTGAATTGGTTTGGACCATACATCATTATAAAAATATATGGATCATGTGCTTACAAGATAGCATATATGGAAGGTATGCCTTTCAAAGAGCCCATAAATTATATGCATCTTCAAAGATACTATGTTTAATTCTCTCATTTCTCTCTTTCCTTTACATTCCTCTTTTATCATCTTCATTGAGTGATATTCTAGCATGTTCATCTTTCAAGCATGCTATATTAGATAGATTTTTTATTTAGAATTGCTTCATTCTTGAGAAAATTGGTTTGGACCTTAAATTCATTGTGTAATTTCTTAGGGATTTACATTTCTCTTAGCTTATCATTCATTTTTTCTATGTACTATGTTAATTAGATCATGATACATTTGATTAAGACATATTTTAGCTAGATCATATAGACATTCAATCCAACATAGGTACATTACATCATCAATAGTAACATTTAATTAAACACTTAGTTGTTTAGTTAAATCACACATGTATCAATTTAATCATGATGGCATTGATTAATCAATCTCATGAGCATTGAATTAGACATACATGTTCATTACCATACTTGTTACTTTTAATCAAAGCAATATAACACATTATTTTGTACATTAAAGGGGAAAAATATAAGAAAGACCATCACACACACACACACACACACACACACACATGTATGTATATATGCATATGTGTAGACATACATATGTGTGTGTGTGCACATATATATATAGACACACATATATATATATGTGTATATATACACACATATATGTGTGTGTATATATCTATATATACATATACATATTGGTGTCTTCCTCCATTTTAATTTGTTGGGATTTTGCTTCTATAAGAAGCCATGTAAAAGTAATAAGAGCCAAGAGCTCATTGGTCTTGTTTAGGTCCTAGTTTAGGTCCTAGGTTCACAAGTCTAGGTTGAGTTTTCTTTTGGAGTAGAGGGTATGTGTGCCCATTGATGATTTTGGGGTCCTTTTAGAATGGTTGTGTCCATAGGATAGCCCAATGTAGGCCTAAAAGTCAAGAAAAGCAACATTGCAAAAGTTGCTCAACAGTTGCAAAAAGTTGCATGACAACTTTTCAAAGTTGTCATGCAACTTTTCCACCTAATAGGTCATAACCTTAGCTTGGCGTGGAGAACCCTAACCTTGGCACAAAAACCAAGGCAAAGACATTATATATTGTTGCAAACCCTAAAATGAGGGGTTGGATGTCAGATTGTACGGCCAAAGGGAAAAGACCTTGATTGTGATTGTTTGTTTTTTTTGTTGCCAGTCGGCACAAATGGAGCATTAAAAGATTAACAATGGATTGTTTTGCAGACTAAAATGTGTTGAGATTCTTGTGTTGTGTTTATACTTTCATTTTGAGCATTTAGGTTAGGTTTATTGTGCAGGTTTTGTGTGCTTTGTAAGTATTTTGTGAGTTACTTTTTCACTGTCCAGTTTTGGACTATTTTGTGTAAATGGGTTGACAACTCCTATCCCCATTGTGGAAACACCATGAAACCATGGGGAATAGGAGTGTAGACCCTATATAGTATCTCAGAGGAAGCAGGGCCCTTGAAGATGCAGGAAAGCCTTTCAACGACCCACTCCTAGGCAAGTCTAGACTGTGCCCAGCTAGGAAGAGTTAAGGTTGCAGAGGTCCGTGAGAGAAAGGAAGGACAAGAATGGAGGCACCCTTTGGAGGAGTTGTAGAGGGGTGTTTGGATCACCATTGGTGAGAAGGAGGAGCTTCCACAAATCTAGACAAGGTGGTGAAGACAGTAAACCATCACTGTGACCCTGGCAGGCCTAAAAACCCTCAAAAACCCTTAAATTCACCTAGGGAAGTGTACGAACACTTGGAGGCCCAAACCTAGGAAAATCTTTGAGCCTTTGCCAAATAAATAGCAGTCCCTTTGGGAATTTTTACAAGTTTGGGCATCGTTTACAAGAGGGAGCCCTAAAAGTCCGAAATGGAGGCCTAATTGGGCACATTCCTTGTAGCCCTATTTTGTAGGAAAGAAGCAAAATAGTGAGATCGGTAACAAATAGGAAGGTCAAAACCTCTTGGGGTAATATGAATGGATGGAGAACTATGTCAAAGACCTATCCTATCCTTGCTAGGACTTGAGAAGATGTAGGAAGAGTTAAACCGTTATTAGCCTATATTAGGGTTTTTGAAGCTTGTGAGTAGGTGAGACCATAGGAGAAGCATCACATGTTGTTGGTGGGTGGATTGGGCAAGGTCAGGGGATTCCACAAGCAAGGGAAGTCCTAGAGACCCTAGGGTGTGGTTGGAACACCTGGTGATCCAAGGAGAGGATCAAAGAGCATAGGCTAGGCTAGTCTATCCCATACCCATTCCCATCACATATATATGTGTATATATATACATATATGTGTGTATATATATGTATATATATACATATATATGTGTATATATATATATATACATATATATATGTATATATATACATATATATATGTATATATATACATATATATATGTATATATATACATATATATATGTATATATATACATATATATATATATATCTATATATCTATATATACATATATGTGTGTGTGTATATATGTATATACACATATATATGTATATGTATATATACATATATGTGTGTATATATACATATATACATACATACATACATATATATATACATACATACACACACACACACACACACACACACACACACACACACACACACACAAATATATATATATATATATATATATTGATGAACACAAGTGATCACTGAGAGGGAGGGGGTGAATCAGTGATATCCTCAAACTTTTAATCTAAATGTGCATAAACAGAAGATAATGTAAATAGATGAAATGCACACACATACACACAAAAGAGGAACACATAACACAGAGATATACAATGAAAACCCACGATGGGGAAAAACCTCAGTGAGAAATGTTGCTAGAGTCTACTACTCCAATCTAGCCTCACAAACAAAACTATAACAATGTTTAGGGAACCAACCCAAGGAGCACCAATCCCTAAAGTTTATGGGTGCCAACCACTAAAGTTTATGGGCGCCAACCAAAGCAGCACCAACCCCTGGCTTTATGAGCATCTACTCAAAGGAGCATCTACCCCTTCTCTCGGCATCCACTCAGAGATTTTCAATGACTCAATAAATGAATTGATACAATGAAAAGCCTTGTTACAAAAGAGTTTTGTAACACCTTACTATTTTGCTACTAGCTCACTGTGTTATCTACACTTGAGAATGTGACTCTTCCCTGCTCTCAATCTCTATTCACTACACTTTGTCTTCTATCAACCCCTTTTGCTAACCTTTTGTTTGCTTCTCTTCTTTGGACACTTCTCTCTGGTTGCAACTCGGTCAATCTTCTTTATCTGCCTCTCATAGTGTAAATAACCCACTGTGTAATTTTCCTTAACTTTACACTCTATCTAGTTGCTGGTCTTTCCACTTCATGGCTACATTCTACTATCACATATTGGTTCAGTCCTCTTTCTCTGCTATTCTCTCAGTGACTACCTTGTTTTTTCTGCTTCTCAGCAACTTTCCTTTGCTCTGTTTTGGATCTTTCCTCTCTGTTGCACACTTCACTGTTTGGCTACTGCTCTTCAACTTTTTCTTTGCCCCTTTCTCTTTTCTATAGCTACTTCTCTTTCTCAATCTACTCTCAAACAATTCCGCAATAGTTTTTCATTATCTGAATGCACTTAACTCCCTTTTTTATCACCATTCACATGTCTAACTCTATCTCTATTTCAACAAACCAACTACCTCAATCAAATCACATTTATTGCCCTACTCTATCAGCTCTGCATCAGAGAATATTTTCCCTCCAAGTCTGTAATTTAAAATTAATTCATTTTGTCTCTCTGAGATATGATCTGTTGTAGCAGATCAGATTTTTCTTCCTTGGATCGAACATTTGCATTAAATGACTCTTCTATAATTTCCTGAATGTTCTCTATACTGGGTTTCTTTTTTTAGCAAACTCAATATGTCTAATAGATTTTATAACCTTCCAAATGATCTTCTTGAGTCACACACCAGTCTGCATTCACAAACCTCCTACTTTGATTGGATTGACCATTGCCTCATTTGAATGCACAATCCATGTAGTCACCGACTTTGACATATCAACTTTCATATTTGACCACTTGGAAGCCACTTGTCCTCATATTTGACCTGTTCTAATTGGAATTCCAAACTACCAAATTGGGAGCATTTATGTAATCCATCTATGCAAGCAAGATTTATTTCCACCCTAAAGAAAACTTATTTGTTCTATACATTCTACATGGTCTGCAAATTCATCCATGTCATCCAATCACCCATGGTCAATCCATCCACATGGACCCTTCCCCTATTGGCTTGCACTGGAGAAGAGAAAATCTATCATCTTTGTCAATTTTTGTTGTTTGAAACATTTTTCCAAGACAAGTAGCACATCTTAGAAAAAATGGAACTCTATCGCTATAGCACAAAGGGTTTGGCAAGGGGAAAAAATCATCTTGATGAAGTCCAAAGTCATGTCAAAACAAGGAACCTTCATCGCCAAGATGTGAAGCATGTCACACCAACAAGTCTTTTTTGGTGTAGCACCAAGGGCAAGCAGGAAGCAGGTTTGATCTTGTCAAAGGGCAAGGTCTTGCCAAAAAGGACTTATGTCACCACACTACCATGGGCCCCACATGAACATATCATTACACAGGTGGACTAATCAACGCAAGCCAACAGGATGACATGGAGAAAAATGGAAAAATCACTTCTCTCTCTTTGTGGGCCTCAATGATTACACTTACTTATCCACATGGACTGATGAATGTTGATGCGACAGTAAACGTGTCCAATCAGAGCCTTTAATCTTCCTTGTAGGCCCCATTTTGTTACAACTCCAAAAGTCTTCAAGAGGCATTTAAGTGTCACACCAAAGTTCTAAGTCTTGTCAAAAATACAAACTACGTCGGTAATACAAACTCACAAGTACATCAAAAGTAGACCTTGTCACCCAAATAGAAACACTGGTCACATCAAAAAAATAGATATGTCGACAAAGCTACAACTAGCCAGAGAGAAGAAACAATAGTCTTACCGATAGATTCACTCTTGTCGAAAACCAAACCTTGTTGTTGGGAAGAAACCTCTGTCGCATCAAAAAAGATTGCATATCAGTATAAGATAGATGGCTAGCAAGGGGCAATATCAGTTCACACCGATAGATAATGTTACGCCGAAATCAAAATGCATCGGCAAGAAAAATATGAAGTTACACTAAATACACCAATGTCGGTCAGACATCTCTCAGTTACGCCCATAACCTATTTCGCCAAAAGGTTAACAAGATAATAAGAGGTGAAAAGACTCTTGTTGAAACCCCATGTCACATTGAAACAAGGAAATTTTGCCAAGACACAAAACCCATCACACCGAAAGAGGATATTTCAATGTAATCCAAAGAGGCAGCCAAAGGGAGAAAGGGTCTTGTCAAAAGGAAAACTCACATAGAAATTAAGATACGTTGGCCAAACAATCATCATGTCATACCGAAAAGGAGAAGTTGTCACTATTGCTATAGGAGGTCGATAAGAGATAAAAGGGGTCTTAGCGATAGACCATGTCTCATCGACAAGGAATATGTCAATGAGACAAAAATGCGTTCTCACCAAAATACTACAATCTTAGAGATTTTAACCATTTTTCAATCTGCAATATGCATAGATCAAATCTGATGGGTGAAACACACTACTCGAAGCAATAATGGAACTTGATGCCAACCCTCCATGACATGAATTCAACCCATCACCTTATCTACGTGTTATGCGCATCCTGTCTGTTATGTACTCCTGCAGCTAATACTCCCTATAATTGCATAGCGATAACTTGCATGTTATGTGCATCTCCAACCTGCTTGTTATGTGCAACCTTTCTCCTGTTGTAGTAGCCTTCCAAATGCACATACTCCATGATTTTCTTCTATATCCCGCTTGTGTGACTAAAACTTCCTATAATTGAGTGCAACTAACCCAGTATGATATGCATTTCTACAACTTCCCTTTGTGAATTACCTGCTCTAGGACACTCTGATCTTTAATTGTTGTGACACTCAAGATGATCCATCTGTACATTCTCTATTAGGTTGATCTTTACTCGAGGACATTTGTCATAGCTGCATCATCTCAACTGTTGACACCAGTGAGAATCTAATGCCAACAATCTCAACTGTTGAAATCAATGACAATCTAATGCCAACAATGTCCCCCTTTGGCATTGATCTCAACACTCAAATCTCATTCTCCACCTTTGACAGTAATGGCAAAGGGTCTGAATACCTATAAAAAATCCATCTGAGATGTGAAAAGGGATGGCCAAACACAAATACCAATTAACAAAACTTCTGATATGCAAATAGTAGACTCCCCCTTAGATGTATATGTTGGCATGATTGGCATAACTAATGCAGATGGAGAATGATTATTGAACCGGTAAAAGACTGTTTGTGATGACATTTTGATGAAGAGATTGAGATTGCATGATGGATGACTTTTATCATTTATTTGTGTTGCCATTGATGGAAACTAATGTTTATTCATGTCTACTAATGTTTAATTATGTTGTATTGTGTCATCTAAATCTTTTTGGTCTACCAGAAAGAGCTTACCGATAAAGAATTAAGAAACTGGGAATTAAGACCTTAACCGGTAAACAAGGAAGTATTTTGATTGTATCTGGCGATTGGTGATGGTTGAGGCTTTGTGGTTTTGAATGTGATTTTTTATCATTGTAACATGTATTTGACCGGAACCGCATCATGTTCTGACAATCGTAAGTTATGTTTATAATTTATGTTGAATTTTTGCTAGGGTTTAAGAAGGGTTTAAGGAGCATTAAAGAATTCACTTAACCAGTAATGGTTTTTTGTTTCACAGTGATCTACATCAAGTTCACATATTGGTGATGATGTGGCACAACCCAGTGAAGTGTTTGAATTATGTTTTGGCACGATCAAGATGGAATTTCTTGGGAATATGCAAAGTGCTTAGCGGAATGTGCTAAGGGTTTGACTTTGTATCAAATCGAGTTGTTGTGATGAGTTACAATAATTCAACAATTGATATTGATTTGTAATTAATTGTAATGATCCATATGATGATCTCTAATGTTTTAAATATTTGTAATGATCTATGTTCTAACTCTTAGGATTTTTTTGCCGACCTAGTTGTACAAGTTATTTATGTCAGTAAAATTGATGTTTGTTGTGTCAGTGATTTTGAGGAGTGTGTGAAGCCAAACTAGAGTCTGAGAAGATTTGCCAGAGTGTTGCAGACTTAGAGCTTAATTGGATCTGATCAAGCAAGCAGTTAGTGCTATACACGGATCATTCACTTTTGTTCCCTAATAGTTGCAGTAGATAAAATCCCTTTACCAGGTAGGTCCTTACAGACCTCACATTGTAAATCCCCCAACAAGGTGAGTCAACATCTGAGTTCTAAATCCTCTTGCAAGGTTGATCCTAACATATCAAAGCTCCTAACAAGGTTGAGGTAAATCCCTTAACCAGGTGACTCCTAACAGGATCTATTCCTAACAGGGCATCTTTGTAAGCTCTTAACCGAGCTAGGCTCCTAATAGGGTGCATTCTGAAAGAGTGCAAAATTCTTGTGGGTACCAATTCCCACCATGGTTTTTCCCTATTTGGGTTTCCACATGAAAATCATGGTGCTCGTGTGATGAATGTTTTTGATGTGATGGTATGCTTTACTTTCAGTTTATGCATGGTTAATGAACACCTAATGTGCATCATTAATATATCAGTTTAGCAGATGTTTATCAGTAGATATCGGTACTGGTAAATGACTCTAGTGTTGGTCTATGTTTCATTTGGTGAATTTTTTATGAGTCTAATCTTTTCATTTCAACTTGTTATTAATACTGATTCACCCCCCCCCCCTCTTAGTATTAAGCGGATCCTCTAAGATTAATAGTATAACTCTCCTGCATTCAATTGTACACCACTCAACCTACATGGTAAAGAATATGTCTCCCCCTCAAACCTTGCATCTCTGCAGGGACCAACTCACTTGTGATAATCTAAACCGCCACACTACTCCTTAGACTCATGTGTTTTGCCTTTGATGATGCACTTTATGGACTCTTTTCTTACTTCAAGCTAGATGAACAATTATTGCAATATAACCCCTCATAAGTCACCATATAGATATCTACAGAAAGGATCATTATTACAATATAAAATTTGTAATTAGATGAACCATTATTACAATATAAAGTCTATAGCTTCTTCTTATACGTCTTTCTTCTATATTCATTCTCACTGGCCTATCCTCTGAAACTATCACTTGAGATACAAAGTTTTCCCTTTGTGATAATTGTGATTTGGATTGTTGTAGATTCCTCTCATCTCCTTTGTCTTCTAGAGTCACAATGTAAACTCAATCTGAAACTTAAGTGCTTGTCTATATTGTGTGTATCTTGGAATACTATGGCTTTCATGATAACCACTTCATGATGTAACAATAATTCTTCTTGAATAGAAAAAGTTATCACGTTATTCACTTCCCTTGTTTTAGGCTGCCATGCTGCCCTCATAAGATGATATGGACCTTGAATAAGGTCCCAAATGCCAAAACAGCATATCTGAATCTTTCATAATATTATACTTAAGTTTGATGAGAGATAGATGACCAACAATCACATACACACATGAGTTTTTATAGTCACAATTCATCATAGGAGGACTTAAATCTGTTTTATGATAGTATTTTACATATTATATTCACCATCATAATCTACTTCTTATGACATATTCACCACTCATTAGAGCTTGCATTCAAATTTGATGTGTTTGTCTATCTTCACTATTCATTCACTATTGTTCTCTTTGCCCTTTATTTATATTGCACCAATCGATCCTTTGAAATCTCTATTCTTGCAAGCACATAGCCTCTATTGTTACATACACACAACTATTGTCCCCATGCATATTGTCCTTTTATCTTCAATGCTAACTTGAATATCAAATCTATCTTAACCAAAAATCCACCCCTCCTATGTTTCAATTATATACATTTCTCATGAGATTATAATAATAAATTATTTCACTTTAATGCTTTACCATACTTATTCTTTCATTGATCCATTGAATTGTATCTTTCTTTGTTGAACCATAGTATTGCCACTGAAGTTTGTGTAACATAAACAATGTGCTCAACCCTTTTCCAACCTATGCATTGATCAATGCCATAAATCAGCTCCTTTATGAATGATCTTTGATGTCGCACATTATCTTCAACTTCTCAATCTTTTTCACTGTGTGGACTTAGTGCAAATCATTAAATGCCCTTTCACAATTAACTATATGCCAACAATGTCTAAACTAGATATGCTACCAAGGGGTAAGATTCTCCACTATAAGAAACCACATAGATATGCACGACCTTAACTAATATCAGCATCAATTAATATATGCACAAGCAATTTTCATTCTAATCAACTTTCCTGTCACTTAATCTTCCAGTAATTTTGGGGGAAAAAGATGTTATCATACTTAGCTCCTCCTAAGATATTGCTTCTCCTTAATCTTTGGGAGATGGCACATGTGCATGAAGTGCACCATACTGGCCCATTGAATCATCCTTCTTATTTTGGCCATTACTTGCGTTTTATTTCATTCTCCAAATTTTCTTCATCTCCATCCTTCTATCGGTTGCAACATTTGTAGCAGTTGATGGGACAAACGACCTTCTTGACCATTTTGGGATACTTCTATTTTTGTTCCATGTATGTTCATGTCCTACAAAATATCAACTCACTCTTCCATCTTGATTATGGTAGTTATATCTTGTGTTTTGTTGAAAGATGAAGATTAGGGGCTCCCATATAACTAAAATGGTTTTCTTCTACATTCATGTCTTCTATGACCAAAATCATTATAGTGATAGCATATAACATTGACATATTTGAGAGCAGTAAAGGAATTCTTTCTTTCATAACTAGGAGAAACCCTATGTGTAAGTCTACATTCTGAAAATCTATGTCCATATACATTGCATTTATAACAGTAATCATGAAAATGAGGTGCATACCAATGATTCTTGTTGAAAGTGTTTCTCATTTGTCTTTTTGAAGCAGCATGTCTCAATCCTTTTTTACTCTTCCTTGTATCTATGACCATTGTGACACCTTCATCATCCACCTTGGCTTTTCCTTTTGGATCTGCATGTTTGATCTTTGCAGCAGCAGTCTTAGTCTTCATATCTTCAGCTATAGTGATTAGATCTATTTTCTTTCTTGGAGCATTCTTGACTATGAAGGTTTGTCCATTACTCTTTTCAAATTAATAATCAAAGTATATTTCCCTCTTGAATGAGTCTATGCTAGTATAACACCGACCATACTCGTATCCAATTCCTGCAATATCCTTTGAATGCTTTTGTTTGCCTAGCACTTCGTCTAGTGCATTGGAGCTGCCCTCATATTTTATTCTTGTCTTAAGATCATCCTTACATTTTTCAAGTTCTCTTTTAAGAGTCACAATCTCTTGCTCCAACTTTTGAGACTTCTTTTCTTTAGTTTCCACTTATATCTCTAACTCTTCATAGCTTCTCTTCTTGACATCAAAATCTGATTTTAATGCTTCACACATCCCTTTATCTTCTTCTAGATGAGTAGTCATTATGTTGATAATCTTATTAGACTCTTCAAGACATTTTCTCACCTGATCACATTTTTCTTGGACTGACTTCTTATAACTCGTATGCTCCTTCCTCAACTTATGAACCTCTTCAAGTGCACAATAAAGTTCTGCTCCAAAATCTACTTTAGCTTCAACTTCATCATCTTCAATACTATTAAATGAGCTATTATTTTCATATTGAGACCTGCAATCTCTCCTTGATAAATTTCCTTCCTCTAGTTCCTCTTATGCCATAAAGAGATGAGATTTTTCTTCATCCCTATTGCTGCAACAAACTAATCTAGGTTTATCATATGTACATTTGCCTGCATCTTTATTTTTCTTCCTTACACAATCTGATCCAATAGTACTAGGATCTTCTCCATAGATTTGTCTCAATCTCTCTCATACATCCTTTGCATACTTACATTTCTTAACCTTCACAAAGACTTCATCAAACAACCCACTGAGAATAGCTTCCTTGGCTTCAGCATTTCTCTCATATTCCCTTTTTGCTTCAGGGTTAGTTGGTGGAAAAGTAGGAACAGGGTATCCATTTTTTACAAACATCCAAACATCATAACCTAAGGAGGACAAAAAGACTTTCATTCTAATGCTCCAAATGACATAGTTTAATCCATTTCAAAACATTGGTACACCACCAGAGGAGAAACTATTCCTAGCCATTGTAATCACCCACCAGAATCTACCCAAGCTAGAGGAAGCTTATCTAACTAGGAACCTAGGGCTCTGATACCAAGTGATGAACACAAGTGATCACTAAGAGGGGGGGTGAATCAGTGATATCCTAAAAAATTTAATGTAAATGTGCATACACAGAAGATAATGCAAATATATGAAATGCACACACATACACACACAAGAGGCAAAACATATCACATAGAGATATATGAGGAAAACCCACAGTGGGGAAAAACCTTGATGAGAAATGATGCTGGAGTCTACTGCTCCAATCCAACCTCACAAATAAAATTGATTACAATGTTTAGGGTACCAATCCAGGGAGCACCAAACCTTGAAGTTTATGGGCACAAACCCAAAGGAGAACCAACCCTTGAATTTTATGGGCAACAACCCCTGGCTTTATGAGCACCTACTCAAAGGAGAACCTACCCCTACTCTAAGCATCAACTCAAAGATTTATAATGACTCAATAAATAAATTGATACAATGAAAATCCTTGTTACAAAAGAGTTTTGTAACACCTTACTATTCTACTCCTAGCTCATTGTGTTATCTACACTTGAGATTGTGACTCTTCTTTGCTCTCAATCTCTATTCTCTGTACTTTGTCTTCTGCTATCAACCCCTTCTGCCAACCTTCTTCTCTTCTTTGCACACTAAGCTCTAGTTGCAACTCATTCAATCTTCTTTCTCTGCCTCTCACAATGTAAATAACTCATTGTGTAATTTGCCTAGACTCTGCACTCTATCTAGTTGCTCTATGCTCTTCACGGCTGCAATCTACTATCCCAACTTGGTTCAGTCCTCTTTCTCTGCTCTACTTTGACTGACTACCTTGCTATTTCTGCTTCTCAGCAACTTTCCTCTGCTCTATTCTGGATATTTCCTCTATGTTCCACACTTCATTGTTCGGCTACTGCTCTGCAACATTTTCTCTACCCTTTCTATTTTTTGCTACTACTTCTTTGTCTCACTCTACTCTCAAACAACTCACTCATAGTTTTTCAACATTATCTGAATGCACTTAGCTCCCTTTCACAGTTGCAGTCTACTATCCCAACTTGGTTCAGTCCTCTTTCTCTGCTCTACTTTGATTGACTACCTTGCTATTTATGCTTCTCAGCAACTTTCCTCTGCTCTATTCTGGATATTTCCTCTATGTTGCACACTTCATTGTTCGGCTATTGCTCTGTAACATTTTCTCTACCCCTTTCTATTTTTTGCTACTACTTCTTTGTCTCACTCTACTCTCAAACAACTCACTCATAGTTTTTCAACATTATCTGAATGCACTTAGCTCCCTTTTTTTATCACCATCCACATGTCTACCTCTATCTCTATTTCAACAAACCAACTACATCAGTCAAATCACATTTACTACCCTGCCCAATTAGCTCTGCATCAAAGAATGTTTTCCCTCCAAGTTTGTATTTTAAAATTAATTCATTTTGTCTCTCTAATATTTGATTTGTAGCAAATTGGATTTTTCTTTCTTGGATCGAACATCTGCATTAGATGACTCTTCTTTGATTTCCTAAATTTTCTCTATACTAGGTTGTTATTTTTAGCAAACTCGATTTGTCTAACAGATTTGATAACCTTCCAAATGATCTTCTTGAGAAGCACACCAATTTGCATTCACCAACCTCTTTCTTTGATTGGATTGACTATTGCCTTGTCTAAATGCACAATTAATGTTGTCACTGACTTTGACATATCAACATTCATATTCGACCTGTTCTAATTAGATTTCAAATCTACCAAATTGGGAGCATTTATGCAAGTCATCTATGCAAGCAATATTTATTTTCACCCTGAAGGAAACTTATTCATTATGTACATTCTATGTGGTATACAAATCCACCCCTGTCATCCAGTCACTCATGGTCAACCCATCCACATGGGCCATTCACCTACCAGCTTGCACTGGAAAAGAGAAAATCTATCACCTTGGTCAATTTCTGTCATTTGAAATATTTCACCAAGACAGGTAGCACATTTGAGCAAAAATGGAGCTATATCGCTATAGCACATAGGGGTTAGCAAGGGGCAAAATCCATCTTGTCGAAGTCCAAAGTCATATCAAAACAGGGAACCTTCATCGACAAGACGTGAAGCATGTCATGCTGACAAGTCTTTTTCGGTGTAACACCAAGGATAGGTAGGAAGTAGGTTTGGTCTTTTCAAAGGGCGAGGTCTTGACGAAAAGGACTTATGTCGTCACACCGCCACAGGCCCCACACGAACATATCATTGTAGAGGTGGACTAATGAACGCGAGCCAGTAGGATGATGTGGAGCAAAATGGAAAAATCACTTCTCTCTCTATGAGCCCCAGTGATTACACTTCTCCACGTGGACTAACAAATGGTGATGTGACAGTAAACATGTCACATCAAAGCCTTTAATCTTCCTCGCGGGCCATATTTCAATATAGCTCCAAAAGTATTCAAGAGGCATTTAAGTGTCACACCAAAGTGCTCAGTCATACCAGAAATACAAACTAAATCAGCAAGGCAAATGCACAGTTACCCGAAATTAGACCTTGTTGCCTAGACAGAAACACTGGTCACATCAAAAAAATAGATATGTTGACAAAGCTACAACATCTCTCGGTTACGCCGACAACCCATTTTGCCAAAAGGTTAACAAGTTGATAAGAGGTGGAAAGACTCTTTTTGAAACCCCATGTCACACCAAAACAAGGCAATATCACTAAGACACGAAACCCGTCACACCGAAAGAGGATATTTTGATGTAATCCAAAGAGGCAACCAAAGGGAGAAAGGGTCTTGTCGAAAGGCAAACTCACAACGAAATCAAGATACGTCGGCCAGACAATCATCTTGTCATACCAAAAATGAGAAGTTTTTGGTATACCTCTAGGAGGCCGATAAGAGATAAAAAGGGTCTTAGTGATAGACCATGTCTCATCAACAAGGAAAATGTCGATGAGACAAAAATGTGGTCACATCGAAATACTGTAGCCTTAGAGATTTTAACCATTTTTCCATCTGCAACATACAAAGATCAAATTCGATGGGTGAAACACACTGCTCGAAGCAAATATGGAACATGATGCCAACCCTCCATGACATGAATTCAACCCATCACCTCATCTACATGTTATGTGCATCATGCGTGTTATGTATTCTTGCAACTAAAACTCCCTATAATTGCATAGCGATAACATGTGTGTTATGTGCATCTCCAACCTGTGTGTTATGCGTAACCAGTCTCCTACTGCAGTAGCCTTTCAAAGGCACATAATTCATCCTTTTCTTCTGTATCCCCCTTGTGTGACTAACACTTCCTGTAACTGAGTGCAACTAACCCGGTGTGTTATGCATTTCTACAACTTCCCTTTGTGAGTTACCTACTCTAGGACATTTTGATCTTTAATTGTTGCAACACTTAAGTTGATCCATCTACACATTCTCTGTTAGGTTGATCTTTACTCAAGGACATTTGGGTGTGTGCACCAAGTTGGTGTGCAAAAAAATGGACACACCCCCACAAAAACATGGAAAAACACAAAATGTGCATGGGTTACTTGAAATTTTAAAAACCCCGTATGCATTTTGGCTCGTTTTGTCAAGCCTAACTGAAGAAAAACCATGTATGGGGTTTTTCTTATACTAAATGTGTATGTGGTTTAGTTTTCAAAACCCCGTACGCATTTTTCTATCAATAAAATTTGTTTGGTTGTGGTCGTTGGGTCATTTTCACCCGCGTTTGCAAGAAAAAATACTTTAAGGGTTTCAAGCTAAATAATATGTGAATGGGATTTTTAAAAATCAAACACACGCACAATGGAAAGAGGTATGAGATCAATTTTTTTCATCTATTCAATGCATTTGATAAATTATATTTGTAATTAGAATGTAAATTCATTGTTTTTTATTATTATTTTTTATTTTTTGTTATGAATGCATATCATATTTGGAAAATAATACCCCCCAGCAAGATACACCTCTTAAAAAATTAGGGCAAAACCCACAAGAGAACCCACAGGAGAACCCACAACCAAACCCTAAAGATACAAGCCCTCTAACTCCTCTAGTAGACCATTCACAAGCTACACAGGAGGATTTAATAAACCAGTTAACACAAAACACTGCCAAAATAACTAGACTGGTGAATAGACGGAAGGCATCCGAGCATGAGCATCATGCATTCCTTGCCACAACCCTAGAATCATTAGCTGGTAGTGCCATTGAATTTTCCAATAAAATTACAAAATGGGGAAGCTATAGGAATCGATGTCGTGCTTTTTATGCTAGTGGATTGTCATATAATAAAGTGAAGAAAAAAACATAAGTAAAGCACAAATATGTGCTCTTTTTATTGATCCCAAAATAGGTGAGACCTTACCTCTTAATTCAAAGAGGTTTCCTATACACTGGTGTAGCCATTTGTAGATGAAAAATGCTTTTTGGGATAGGTGGTGGATGATCTTTGACCAACCATCTTGTAATAATTTTGAGGTTCCATATATTTTTTGAGGAAACTATTGTGAGTTTATCCTCACTGAGCAGCCGAACTATTTTGATATGAGAGAGTTCCAGCCCGTAGAGGTGGAGGCTCTGCCCAAAGTCGCATCCCCCTAGCACCAAAACCTATGGTCCATTTCACAATCCCAATAGACCTGAAAGAGTCGATGGAGCTACAGACTCTTCAGGTGGCCACTGCATTGACCAATGTCATCAAACAGCATGGCACACAGTTATCACACCCTCTTGTCCCTGACGATAATCCAGTAGTTGAGCCATCTAGCCTTGGTGAGCCCATTCAGCATGTGTCCCATTTGTTCAGGTATATGCTCTAGGATGGATGTCAAGACCAGTGTAGATGGCTCCACATCCCATTTGTGTACAATTTGTGGGAATAGATGTCAAACTATAATTGCAGAGGATGTGGTGTTGACTGATGATTTGATGGATAAGGTGTATGGTGGTCATACGCAAATACGGATGTGTTGATTTGAATTGATAGCATTTTATTTATCAATCTCTTAAAAATTTCATTTATAGATAGATTTAAATTGATACAAACAATATGCATTTCAGGATGCAGCAATGGGTGTTAATACACCATCTGATATTCCTCCCACACTTGTTGCAGTTGCAGCTTCGACGCCTGAGGTATAAATTTTGTAACATGTTAAAATAGAATAGTACCTTGAATTCAAAAATAAAAAAAATTATAAGATATACTGGCTCTCTTTAATGTATATTTATTTTACATTTTATAGGTGTTTTCAAGGGATCAAATGTCCCATATTGATAATGTCATGCTCTGGGCCATCAATTTTGAACTAGAAAGCTATGCGGTATCATATTTTGCACACCTCTTTTTATGTATTCTTTTGATTGAATATGCAAGTCATTTAGATTTAGATTTATTAAATTATATTTAATATTATCTATTGATATCTCTTGTGTTAATTTTGTTTCTTTTAGGGTACCCCACACGTGTCTAGGACACCTCGGTGAAAGATATTCTCAGGGACACCTAAACGTCAAAAGGTAATTGAACATATTTTTAATTCACATAATTGTTTGAAAAAGGTTGAAATTGTCTTAATTGGAACTTATAGATTGATTAGTCTTTTTTGCCTCTTTTATATACAATAGCAATTGGGATTTGTAGAATTGATGAATGCATCTGATACGCCAGAGGATCAAGAGAGGGAAGAGGTATGTATCTCTACTTTATTTTCTTGATTTGATGATTATATGCACATGTACATGTGAACTTTAGATAAATTATAATCTTATCATTTTTCATACAAGAAATAGCCATAACTGCTTCATCAATGGCGAGCCTTCCTAAGTCTACTGCAGAAGTATCCTAGGCTCTAATACACTTTTGTTCTATATATTGTATATTTTTAGTGTTTTTTATCTATATATGTCATTACCTTGTATTAATTGTATTTAACCTACAATACTTATCATTGTATTAACTGTATTCAATCTTATCATTTTTCATATAGGAAATAGCCATACTTGCTTCATCAATGGCAAGCCCTCCTAAGTCTACTGGAGAAGGATCTCAAGCTTCGGTACACTTTTGTTTTATATATTATAGATTTTTAGTGTTTTTGATCTATATATGTTATTACCTTGTATTAATTGTATCTAACCTACAATAGGCCCCTTCTTGGTTTGGGCATAATGTGGATTCTCTCAAGTTCCATTTTAAGAAGACTCCTAAGTCTGATAAGGCAAGGAAAGAAAAGACAGTACATCCCAGATCAGCAGATGAGGTAATCTACAATTCAATTGCAAAGAAATTATACTTGAATGTATAGGTATGTTGATAATTATGAACTATTTTGTACAATGGGATTCTAACTTGTCTTTTGAATTGTGGTTGTGTAGCCATCTATAGAGCCGCGTACTGCATCAAAGAAGCTCCATTTTGATGATCCACCTCAACTATAGGATCATATAGTGTTAGTTGTGGTCATCGAAGGACTAATGCATCTAGATATAGTCTACATTTTTATTGTTTATCGATCTAGACATGGCATATGCCATATTTTTGTAAAAAAATTATTGACTTGGCATATATGCCATTTTTTGTATACATACACAATTATTGTGCATTTTGATATATATAAATATTGATATTTGATCCAATAAATGTGCATTGTGTTCATTATTGTACATTTTGTTGATATTGATTTGATATTTAATACATACACAATTTGTTCATTGTGTTCATTATTGTGCATTTTGCTATATATAAATGTTTTTTTATAATTGATATAGCTATTTTTTGCTCAAACAAAGACATACAATTCATCATGTGAGTAATATATCCAAAGCTCTCAACAAATAAGTCTGAATGACAACAAAGAAGCTTACAAAATTATAATAAAAGAGCCTCCAACACACAATCATTAAAATTTGTCTCCACCTAAAATAGTAGTTGCAAGCTAAGTATTGCCAAAACTAGTGGCTTGCTAATCAATTACTTCAGCTAAACAAATGTCTTTTGTTGAATTCTACCCCATATAAAAGACTTAACAATTGCCATCATGGAATATGAAGCATTGCAACTGTGGAATATGATTGGATAAGCTTTTTCAGATAGTGAACTACCCCTAGAAAACTCCATGTCTCAATCACAATGAAAGTCTTTGATCACTTCAAAATAGATTCCACTTTTACTAAATTCCTAACAATAGCTAGATCCTTGTCTGATAAATTTTGATCTCAACTACTCCATAGACTTGGCTAATCATTGATATCAGAATTAGACAACTATTCGGTGTATTTAGTGACTGCCCTTTTATAAAGTTAATGAATGTTTGCCTATGTAATCAGCAATATGAATGTAAACAACAAAAATCTATTTTCTACAATCATGGGTTACAATGAAATAAGGTGATTTGATAAGCTTTATGATGCTCGCAATCGTCAAATTTGGGTTTTTGTCTTGTTTTGTGTTGTTTCATCTAAATAAGGTAATTTGGGATGATTAATGATCATTTGGAGTCATTTGTGAAAGTTTGGGGTCATTTGGATAAAAGATGTAAAAGTTGCTCAGTTGTTGTCAACGTTGCTTAGTTGTTGTCAAGGTTTTAAGAGGCTAAATTTGATTTTGTTCACCATGAGCACAAACAAGCAACATGAGCACATCCAAGTGGGCAGATTTACAGTAGGCATGCTCCTATTGTGCCTCCCAGCTCCCTAGAACATCCAGAGCCATACCCTACCGGCGCGATCTCTCAAGTGCCCTAAGTCCAAAAAATCGTCAAACTTTGACGGACTGTTTCTTGTAATCCAGGACGCATACGATTGATCTATTTGAACCTATAGGGTTATGTGAGGCCCATCTACAATGACTT
The DNA here is from genome assembly GCF_030272615.1 of Cryptomeria japonica. Lineage (NCBI taxonomy): Eukaryota > Viridiplantae > Streptophyta > Pinopsida > Cupressales > Cupressaceae > Cryptomeria > Cryptomeria japonica. The sequence goes on from NC_081412.1 coordinate 23,231,280, forward strand.
GTCTTGGTTTTTGAAGACTCTGAGCCATTTTCACATGGTAGCATTTTTTTAGTTGGTGCGAAAAATCGTCAGATGCATGCAATGCAAGGTTGCAAGATAGCCTAAATTTGATTTTGTTTTCCGTGGGCATGAAACAATAGCACAAGTGCATCCAGGTGGGCAGGTTTATGGTAGGCATGCTCTTGTTATGTCTCCCAGCTTGCTGGGACATCCAGAGCCATACCCCACCGACGCGATCTCTCAAGTGCCCTAAGTCCAAAAAATTGTCAAACTTTGACGGACTATTTATCACAATCTAGGATGCATACGACTGGTTTGTTTGAACATATAAGGTCATGTGAGGCTTGTCTATAACAACCTATCTTGGTTTTTGAAGACTCGAATCCATCTTCACATGGTAGCATTTTTTCAGTTGGTGCAAAAATCGTTAGATGCATGCAATGCAAGGTTGCAAGATAGGCTAAATTTGATTTCGTTCGTCGTGGGCATGAACCAACAGCAAGAGTGTGTTTGGGTGGGCATCTTTACGGTGGGCATGCTCCTATTATGCCTCCCAACTTGTTGGAACATTCAGAGCCATATGGTAGGCATACTCATGTACTCATAAATAGTCATAAATTAGGTCATGTACTTATAAATAGTTATACAAAATTTCAAGTATAATCAAAAATAAAAAATGCATCACAAAATTCCATTTATGCACAAATTTACATATACAAAAAATTGCATTTATAAAAATTTACATATACATAAATTGACATATATTCAAAAAAAATCTTCTAAAAATGGACAAATCAGCTCTTGGCTATTTAAATATACAAAAAAATTATTTACAAATCAGCTCATGGGCATTTATATATAAGTTGGCATTTAAATATGCAAAATCCAACTTATGGTCGTCTAAATATACAAATTTTGTGATGTAGGAGCACCGGTGTAGTTCATACCGGTTGAGCAGTTAACTATGAAATTACTTGGAGATCATGGTATTTCTTCATGTTTGAGAGTTTAGCGTTGTGGATTTGGATTTAGCACCTTGAGTTTGTTATCTTTATCATGTTTGAGATTCATGGCATTTGGATTTAATTCCGATGAGATATCATTTCCGGTATTGGTCTGGTGTTGATGTGTTCTTACCGGTTAGTCTTGCACTGTGTTGCGAGAAGTTGAATTGGGTTGCAGTCTGACTTGTGGATCATTGAGTTATGTTTCTTGTTCCTTGTCCGATGTTCCCAAAGAGCCACGCGATGTTTTATGCATTTTGGTGATGTTCTTAGTGATTCAAGCCGGCGTGTTATTCTTTACATGTTTCATTATGAACCGGTTGGTCTTAGGCCAACTTGATCGACTTATTATTATTTGTGGATGGTATAAAGAGAATTTTTGTGAATCATTTAAGAGGAAAAAAGATGAAAGGTAGAGGACAGAGGTTAGAGATCGAGTGAAGATGTAGATACTAGTTGGATTCTGGTCTGGTAGGACTGAAGCTAGTAGGGTTGAGGTCTGGATCAATGCAGAATAGTGGAAGTTGTTTTCAGCTGATGATTTGTTGAGAGGATGATTTGCAGATCATAGATATAAGTTGTAAGAGTTGTTTTGTAATCTTGGGTTGTGGTCCAGCATGTGGCATATGCAATTCATCAAAGTATTATAAGCATTTTTTATATTGTTTACCGGTTATGTATTTTGTGATGTTACCGATTATTTTTTCTACTTTATATGTGTTGTGTTACCAGTTACTGGTATATCTTGCATGGTGTTTGTGTTAGGTTGCAAGGATGGGGCGTCCTTCATTGGAACTCCCTACCTTGATTTCATCAATTTGGCATTTTAATATGTACAAATCAGCTCATAACCATTTAAATATACAACGTTTTGCCTCTCAATATGAACAAATTAGCTCATGGGCATTTATATATACAAAAAATGAATATAGAACAATTTGCCAATGATATATACAAAATTCTCAAAATCATTCTACCCTGAACCGTAGAATCATTGTAATGCTCCAACAATTGAACACTTGTAGATGACCCAAAATCAATCAAGTGAACCTTCTAGATCAGCTCTAACCTAAATTGTGTCAAGTATTGCCTCATGGTTGGATTCATGAACTTTCCATAAATTCTTGTTATAAGGTCTACCACGATACTTAACCAATTGAATATTTGTTGCAACAACAAGGTTGGGGAAATGGAGAATATGTCTATGTGTTTCAAAGTCCTAAAACAACCAAACATCCAAATTCTTGATAGCATATCTCCTAAGCCATGTGTTTGTCATGACAACAGACCCTATTGGGTACTCAATACCCTCTCCGTCAATGATTGTGGTTGTCAATTTTCTTTTAGGCTCAATACAATGACACAAAAAGTAAAGTGTTCCTTCTTCATTATTCTCTTATGCAACAACCGCATACACATGACCTGCATTTTATAGAATGATAATTAATACCAAAAATAATGTGTGATGTAACAAAATGAGCCAAAAAAATTCCTGCAAAAAAATTAACCAAAAAAATCAACCGATTCCACTAGGTCAGATACATGGTTGAAATCCACTGATGCTTCCATTTGGTTCAATGGCAGTGTTTTGGGAACTTGATATGTATCAATTGGAACCAACGGTCTACAAGACCATTTGTCAACCCACTCTTATGATTCACATTCTTCCCACAAAAAAAAATACATGAAGAGAAAAAACATACAATCTGTCTAGTATAAATTACTAGTGAACTTGCATTTGAACTTCTAAATGAGTGCATTTCACTCGATCCTGCAAATGTACAATAATTTTGATAGTTTTCAATATTAGATTCACTAATCAACCAAAAATATCTATGAACCATTGACATACCTGCATTACCTGGTCCTATTGTAGAGTTACGCCATCGCACAATTATTGTTGCATCTATCAACTCAGCACCACCTTTGTACTTCAGTTCTTCTCTAGCTAGGGCTTTGTTTACGCATGCTCATGCACCATCATTCTCCCCCTTTCCATGTCCAACCTTAGTGAAATTCCAAAAATATTGCACATTGCTTGTCACATGCATCCTAGTCAACCAATAGAACATCCTTGCATTCTTGAATTGTGAGGTGCAATTATCTAACCATATTATGTGTTGGTTGTATCATATGTTTCTTTCCCTTAAATTATAATAGAAAACTTTAAAGAATCCTTTCACAAAATTTTATGAATGAGTGCAATCATCACTTATGTAGAAGTGATACTCTCTTACAACCTTTTTATCCTCCTTTATGTTATCATTTGCATGCATGAATGCTATATGTACAAAAATAGAAACTTGTGTAGAATGGTAATACATAGATTGCACTTCATTTTGAGGTTGTAGTGTATAATTTTAAGCAAAATCAACAATAGACACAATGGTACCAAGATGAAATGTGTCCTTGCATAACTTGAATTGCTCATCTAACCACCAAACTCTATGTGTATGCATTATGTACTCATAAACTAGTTTCTCTTGAAACATTTTCATAAATTCAGCTACACATAACGTTTTTCACTAACTCGCGTCTCTTCAATTCTTTTCCATTTTTAACCTCATATGTGATTATCTTGTATTTTCCAAAAGAAACTAGTTTCTTACCAATTTCATGTGTGCTCTCCAAATGTACAAATCTTGGTAAATTTTGCAAACCACCACATGTAGCAAAAGAACCTTTCAGACACATCATCTTATAACAAATGCAACCGTCATGTCTTTTACATAGCACACTTGAAATAAATTATCTTGGTGACTTAGGAGATGCTTGTATATTGCATTCTTGCAAAACATCATTAGAGTGCAAAGTACAACATATATGATGATAAATATCATAGTGTAAAATTCAATATGCATCCTACAACATGATGTGGTGCGTACATGATTAATCTTAACATAAAAATGTTTTGTCATTTCATAAATTCTTTGACTAATTATTATTTAAGGAAACTTTTGAAGGAATCTTTCATAAAATTTTGTTTGAGTCATATCCAAATAGTGTTTGGCATGTGGCTCACGATTTTTAGATTCAATTTGCCTTCTAAAAACATCTCTTTGGTTGGGCAAAACTGATAGTTCTGATACTTAATGTAAGTACAGATCCAATAGCCAACAAGATGAGAGGGGGGGGTGAATCATACAAACTTAATTTTCCATAAAAACATCAGATTCAACCTCGGTAACATATACTTCAGTAATATAACCAAAACTGCTAAACATGCAAACTCAAAAGCATATAAACATCATAAACCTCATAACACCTGATTTAACATGGAAACCCAAATAGGGAAAAACCACTGTGGGATTTCGGACCCACTAAGAAATATACTCTTCTAGAGTATGCTCAGCTAAAAGCAAATCCTGTTAAAGATTACAAACACATTGCTAGATGTGACCCGGTTAAGGGATTTCCCTCAGATCTGTTGATCTTCACCTTGTTAGAAGTGACCTTGTTAAAGGATTTCAAACACTCAATCAGAATGTCACCTTGCTAGAGGGTTTTACAAATAAGACTGTTAAGTCCACTCGGTTAAGAGATTTTTTGTCACTTCACAAAATAACAATAATAAAAATCTATCTGCAACTTCACATCTAAAATGCTAAAGCAAATTCTTATTTGCTCAATACAATCTAGACATAGAACTAATCTTGTCCATCTGTTGGGCTTCTATACTCTGTTATCCAAACAGGTCTTCAAGCTTCTGTGCTCGGTAATCACTATTTAGCATCCATGTGCATACATTTGCCCGCATGCATTGTTTATCAATAGTTCCTTATTTATAAACAATTAGCTAACCGCTTAATCTCCTTGATCACATTTCCCATGATCAATCATAGCCATTAGATCTTCAAACTTTGACCAGGTTCAATGTATCCTTCGATTTGAAAATGTTTTACCCTGCCTTGGAACTTGCATACATTTCTTGGAACTTGTGCTAGGCTATTGCGGTTCAATCTGAGCTGTAGATCTTCATGCCAATTTTCCTTTGCCATAGATCCATTAACAAACTTCATGCACGACATACCAATCATTTAATCAGTTCCAGCTTATCAGCTTCCTTCATTAAATAACGCATGTAACCATTTAATGTATTCTGTTACAGCTCGGTTACAACTCGGTAACAACTCAGTAAATACTAAACTTCACTCGGTAGACATTCTGCCTTCATTAACCGATAGCGATAACCATAGGGTTTACCGACTAGGCTCCTTAGGGTTTACCGACTAGGTTCTTTAGGGTTTACCGACTAGGTTCTTTGCTTAGTGACATAGTATAGTATTATCCTTACAATTTACAACATCTGTATGATGTTAAAACAATCTAAACATCATGATCTCATCATTGTCTGACTCGGTAATAGTTGCCCATTGAATACCTTATTCATCATATTCTTTCTGTGTCTTTTACCGACATCTTTATACTCTTCAAATCATACTTCTCAAGATATGGCAACATCATACTGAATTAGAAAATCAATTTCTTGACATCAATGATAAAATAATAATATCAAGACAGTAAACATCCTTAATCAGTTATATCCATAATCATCAACAACCTTCTCAATATCCTTATTGAAATGCCAACAATCTCCCATTGTCTGTTATAATGCCAAATGCCAACAATCTCCCCCTTTGGCATTGATGGCAAAACCAATTGATTTGACCTTAAAAAGATTCAAATTGTTGTGATTTTGAAATGCTGAAATGCTCTTTTCCTGTCATCAGAATTCTCCCCCATACATTAGACTTCTCCTCTTTTCTCCAATCTTCTCCCCTTTTTTCTTCAGTCTTCTCCAGTCTTCTCCCCCTTTGACAACAATGCCAAAAAGTAAAGAACTAAGTCATAATTTCTTCCTGTATGAAGTGATTTCCTATTGTTGTGTATCAACTGAGTCTCAGTCAGAGCATTTTGTCTTCAATTCCTGTTCCCTGTATTGTATCCTGCATTATTTCCTGCACACCTTTAGAAAACATCCTAAAGTGTGTAAATCAGCATCAACTCCTAAAAGATATTTTGTAGAGTCATCGAATTGATGCTTTCACTGAACTCGATCAGTGAGTAGAAGATAGGGGTAGGACCCCTAACTTGCTTCTGAGATATTCAAAAGCATCCCTTGGTAGTGGCTTGGTAAAGATATATGCTATTTGTTCCTTTGTGCTAACATACTCCAACACCACTTTCTTTCTTGAGCTTCTTCTCTAAGATAATGATATTTGATAGAGATGTGCTTTGTCTTAGAGTGCATAACAAGATTCTTCAAAATGTTAATGGCACTAGTATTGTCACAGAATATAGTTACTGGCTCGGTAACTTTCTCATTTATTCTTGTTAGGAATCCCACAAATACTGAGAGGTGGGGGTGAATCAGTATCTAACCGGTGAGTAGAATTTCTTGAATTAAAACATGCAGAACATATTATTACAATGTACCGGTATGCAAGAAATAATGTAATAAATAGAATTAAGAACATCCACATGAAAAGAACACCATAACACAAGGTTTTAACGAGGAAACCCAGTGTGGGAAAAACCTCGGTGGGATTTGTGACCCACAATATTCACTCACTGGCCAATAAGAGAATATTACTTACAATAGGGGCCTGCACATGCAGGAAGGCCAACTGCCTAGAGCTCACTGCTCAATGGGAAGTCTCACTAACTTACAATGAGGATTATACAAATCCAATATCTTGTACTACTTTACAATAGCATCTATAATGCCTGATCTAGTACCGGTTGCTGCTCTGCTTCTTACATAAACCCTTAGTCTATATTTCGCATAATAGGTCTGCCTAATATTTTTCCTTAACGCTTCCTCACTCATTACCAAATGTCTACAATGGTCTCTTTTATATATAAGAGTCATTTTACAATTTTCCAAGTCGGCTTACAAAGTTTTTACAATAATAAACAATATATAATATAACAAAATCCTGTCGGCCTCTGTGCCGGTATACTTCTTTTCTTTGTGCCGATGTCAGTGTCCTAAGTGCCGGTGTAGAGTGTGATCTGCTGATGCCGGTATAATGCCTTTGTCGGTGCCATAGGATTGCAAGGTTGCCATCAATGACAAAACCTTCAATCACATACAATGTCTCATTGGAATGTGCATATGCCAACAATCTCCGCCTTTAGCATTGATGGCAACACTCATGAGAAATTTCAAAAATGTATCCAAAAATGTGAAGTCCAAAAAAATGTTACCAAAATGTGTGTGCTCCCCCTGAGCATATGATTCCTATGATATTGAATTTTCTCATCCCATTACTCCCCCTTTGGCATCAATGACAAAGGTTGTCAAGATTTCAGTAGAGTTTGTAGTTTCAACCTTGTAACTGGGTGGTTACAATTTGAAAAAGATCTCCCAAAATCAAGTTTATACTATCCATAAACTTCTTGCTATCCTTTATTGTTGTCTCTCTTCTCTTCACTATACCGGTGAGATGTTGCAAATGCTCTGTCGGTGTTTTCTATCCCTGTATTAGTGCCTCAGATACTTCCTTGCGTAGTGATGCTAGATAGTCCAATATTGGACTTAGTTTTAATCTCAAATGTTTTGCCTTATTCACTATTATTTCTCTCTCTTTCCAATTTAAGTAAATCTTCTTCAAAATTTGTTATCTTCTCCTCAAAAACTGATAGTGTATCAAGTGAGTTAACAAAATTATCTGCAAGTTTATTGATCTCATCCTATACCTTGCTCATCTTTTTGTCTATATATATAGTCAAAAAGTTTGTCTTACAGGTGTCTTTGTACAGAGTTTTGTACTCTTTCAATAAATTACACAATTCCGATAGAAGTGTGTCAAAATTTCTGTTACACTTCTTTATTTGCTCATCAAAGAATTTTTGCTTTTCAATTTCTACTTTATACTTCAATGACTCTTCCTTTATTTTCTCAATGTTTTCTGTGATATATTTACACAGTGTATCAAGTTGTCCTAAAGAATCTTTATTGTCTATATTATAGTTAGGATCAATTACCTTCAAAATTGGTATGGTATCATCAATTGCCTTATAAGCTTGTGAGTTGCAGTCTGTTATCTTTTTGATTGAATATAATAGTACCTCAGTTACATTAGTTGATTTCTAGCCTGATGATGAACCAACATTCTGAGTACCGCTGGTGGAAGTAACCAAGCTTGTATTGACCTCTGGTAGGTTTGTTTGTGTTTGCATTTCTTTAAGCAATGGTTTTTCTATTTCTCCAGTTGTCGATGGCACTATTTCCTTATGTTCCTATTCCTATTGTTGTTGTTCCTGTTCCAAAGCCTTTTGCTCTGTTTGTTGCATTATCTCAGTCTAAGTCTCTACCTTTTGCTCTTTGTCTTCTATCAGTTTCTCCTGTGTGTTTTCAATTTGCTCAGCTACCGGAGGCTCACTAGTAATGTCAGTCTTATCAGTTGTATCTTTGTCTACCACTATGTTGATCTTTTGAGTATCAACATCCACAGTATATAAGACTTTAGGATTAGGATTACCTTCCTCTATATCCATACTCTCAGCTGTCGGTTGATCTTCTGTAGCTATTGTTTTTACCGGTGGAGTTATCAAAGGAGGTGGGGGTAAGTTGTCTCTAACCTTGATACTAGGTGGTCCACCAACTTTACCTTTACCCTTGACTCTATCTTTCTGATAAAATTTTATGGGTTTGGGGTTCCTGTATTCTTCTTGTTTTTCTTTTTCGACTAGGAATATATCCCATCCATTTTTTGTCTCCTCGGTCACCTCATTAACTCTTCCAACCATTAAAGTAATGTGTCGGTGTGCGGTAGAAAATACTAACCAGTTGGCTTGAGCAATTAGGTCATCAATTTCTTTGGGTGAGTTTACCAGATATACAGCAAGTAGCTTTTCAATCTTTATTTTCTTGTCCAGTTCTATTACTGCTTGTCTTCTTGCTTCCAGTCTCTTAAATAGTTCATCTGGAATTTCATTGACTACTTCCATCAAAAACTTCTTATACATGTCCATATGTAATACAACACTATTTTCAACTTGTTCTTTTTCATCAGTTGTTAAAGTGTCATATATTTTCTCTATATTTTTCAATTTACCTTCCTCTGTAATTTCATTCAGCAGTATATCAAGAGGGGCCAAGTCTTTGTTTGTCCTCTTCTTCTTTTTGGGTGTCATTTTCTTCTTCTTTGGTGTAGCCTTTCTAACCGGAGATCTCACTGCTTGTTGTTTTTGTCTTGTCCTCCTAGGTGAGGGTGTGGTTGCTGGTGAGGGATCTCTTTTCCTTACAACTCTTTTGAAAGTTGCAGGCATGTCACTCCCCGAAGAAGTACCTACTGGTGATAGGTGAGTTTCAGGTTGTGGAGCTGCTAACTCATCCTCTGTTATACCGGTTTTCTTCAACACATCTTCTTTGATGGCCTTTTCTTGTCTGGAACCTTTCCTTACAACTACCTCAACCGTTTTCACTCTTTTCTTTGATTGTATTTGGCTTTCAATAGTTTCTGCACTACCAAATATTTCTTCCTTAGGTTCTCTAGGGGCTTCTAGAAGTGCTTTAGCATATGTTTCAATTATATGATCATCTGTTTCATAGCCCATCTCGGTTACCCAAACTATCCTAGGGATGACTGCTTCCATCCAGATTTCATCCTTCTTGATTACAAAGCATATTTCATCTTTGTATTTGTCGACAATATTTTGTGATAACCTGATTCTTTTCTTCATTTTGGCCTTTAATGCTTGAAAGAAGTCATGAATATTGTTTTCCTTGTCTTCTCCCATGTTATTGAATAGTTCTGTTAACTGTTTGCCTACCGGTATATCATATCCAAGTTCTTTGTAGCCTATACTGGGAACCTGTTTTGTTATATGTAGCATCAGACATACTAATAGATTTCCAAACCTGAAAGTTCCTTTCTTGTCCTTCTTAATCTTTCCAAGGTTGTCAATTAATTCATCTTTTAACCACTCACATATATCAATCTTTGCATTAGCTGTGACCATATCATAAACACTCTTAATGCATAAACTTGAAACTGAATTGAGTCTATTTGCATGAGTAGTTTTATACCCTAATATCATGCTGATAAATCTTACATTAATGTCTGTTACATCATTAACTCTTAGAGACCTTTTGTCTAATGTTACACCAGTTATATTTGTAACTAGGTCATTGGATACCTTTTTGGTTTTATCTGGCCTTTTACCGGTGGTTGGTAACCCTGTGACAACTTTCACAACTTCCTTATTGATTTTGTGGATTGCATCTAACCAGAAAAATTCACCATGTACCCTACTTAAGACTATCCTAATCACATCCTTGGGGAATTCAGGAATGCTAAGGATCTCTGTAAATCCTAGGGTTTCAATGATCTTGTATTCATCTTTTACATTGCCAGTTTTATCACATATCACAGTTTTAAACATGGTTTTAATCTCTTCATCTCCTAGTTCCTCAATGTTACAGTGGATGTACATTCTGGGGTCTTCAGCATAGACAACTCCCTTGGGAATTTGAGAAAAAGCACCTAAGGTATCATCTTTCTTTGCTACCTCGGGAACTAACTGAAATACGGGCCTAGGTCTTTTTATCACTTCGACAATAGTAGGGTTTGCTATATATTCAATTGCAAAGGTGGATGCCATGATAAAATACCTTTTGTTGCCTTTAGGATGGATGAATGCTTGGAGTGTTCTTGCCTCTTGCTCGAAATGCCTTAGCTCGGAATCTTCGCGCTCTTCGTAGTTTTGAAATCTCAATGAAATGGAATGGAGCCAAAACCTCAATTTTATAGTGTCTTTTTGCCATCTACCACATTAAATGTAGGACGATTAAGTATTCACTTAACATTGTCTGGCAGTAAAAAGTAATTTCCAACTTCTTATCTCTAACCGAGGGAATAATAGCACATGTGTCATTAGATTGCCAAACCCTCAAGGAAACTTTCTTCAATTAAATGAAGAACTTCCTGCCAGTGGAGCACTGCTCTGTCCTACCGGTGAAGCATCACTCTATCCTGTTGGTGAAGCATTGATTTGTTCTACCGGTGGAGGAGTATTCCCAATATTTAGATCAGCTTTTCTAATCCATTGTTTTGAGAATTCTTGCTTAACCTCTTCAACTTTTTCTTTACCTTTCAAGCTAGAACTTTTGTTGTCTGTCGGTGATCCTTTACTTCTACAGAATTTGGCAATATGCCCAATCTTGTTACATGCATAACAAGTTACATTATTCTTATGAATAGCTTTCCCATAACCTATGCCGGTTTGTGTTCTGCATTGATTAGATAAATGTCCAAATCTTCCACAAACATAACATCTCACATTCATTCTGCAATTTTCAGAGTTGTGACCAACTTTGTTGCATTTAGAACATTGGTCGGTGGGTGTGTTGATATTCTGATAATTTCTAGATCTACATTCATTTTCTCTATGACCATACTTATTACAGTTAAAACATTTTCCATTGAATTTATAAGCATTAGGTTGTCTTACTGGTTTGTTGTGATCCTGAGTATTTGCAGTACCAGAGCTTTCCCCAACTTCAAAGCCAATTCTATAAGTGTCACCTTTAGGTTTTTGATTCTTCAGCAAGGTGCCAAGTTCCTCTGAGCTTTTCTTGAATTTTTCTTTATGTTGATTTGCAATTTCTAGTTCTCTTTCTAAGACTTCTTTTTGTCTCATCAGTTCATTTGAGTCATTTTGAGTATGCATCAGATATGTCTTCAACATGTCATTTTCATAGCTAAGTCTTGTGTTCTCATTTGCTGCATCACTTAGTCTTCTGTCAATTCTTCTTCATTCTTCTTCCTATCCTCAATCTCTTTGCAAAATCTCATAGTCATATCCTGCATCTCATTCTTTGTTGTCATGCTCTCTTGTTTCAACTTCCTTATCATATCATTAAGTGATTCCTTTTCATCATTCTCATTTTGCAATTTTTCACAAAGTTCTCTTCTCCTCTTTCTTGCAACAGTAAAAATTTCTTGAAGTGCCTGACTGATATCCTGAGCTGCCCTTAAATCATCTTCTAGTTTGATATTTTTCAATTTCTCTACATCATAGTCTAAAAGAGCTCCTTCAAGTTGCTTCATCAGATTTTCCATCTTTACCGATGTCAAGATCTTCCTCAAGCTATTAGGCTTCTGAAAATAGAGGACAAGGCTCTGATACCAATTGTTAGGAATCCCACAGATACTGAGAGGGGAGGGTGAATCAGTATCTAACCGGTGAGTACAATTTCTTGAATTAAAACATGCAGAACATAGTATAACAGTGTACCAGTATGCAAGAAATAATGTAATAAACAGAATTAAGAACATCCACATGAAAAGAACACCATAACACAAGGTTTTAACAAGGAAACCTGGTGTGAGAAAAACCTCGGTGGGATTTGTGACCCACAATATTCACTCACTGGCCAATAAGAGAATATTACTTACAATAGGGGCATGCACATGCAAGAAGGCAAACTACCTAGAGCTCACTGCTCAATGGGAAGTCTCACTGACTTACAATGAGGATTATACAAATCCAATATCTTGTACTACTTTACAATAGCATCTATAATGCCTGATCTAGTACCGGTTGTTGCTCTACTTCTTACATAAACCCTTAGCCTATATTTCGCATAATAGGTCTGCCTAATATTTTTCCTTAATGCTTCCTCACTCATTACCAAATGTCTACAATGATCTCTTTTATATATAAGAGTCATTTTACAATTTTCCAAGTCAGCTTACAAAGTTTTTACAATAATAAACAAAATATAATATAACAAAATCCTATCGGCCTCTGTGCCGGTATACTTCTTTTCTTTGTGCTGGTGTCGGTGTCCTAAGTGCCGATGTAGAGTGTGATCTGCTAATGCTAGTATAATGCCTTTGCCGGTTCCATAGGATTGCAAGGTTTCCATCAACGACAAAACCTTCAATCACATACAATGTCTCATTGGAGTGTGCATATGCCAACAATTCCTTCCAACAGTTGTTTGATCCATGCTATGTTGGTACAATTCAATGTTGCAGCAACGTATTCAGCTTCTGTTGTTGACTGTGAAACACATCCTTGTTTCTTGCTAAGCCAACTCACTAGTCTTTCTCCTAAAAAGAAAGATCCTCCACTTGTGCTTTTCCTGTCATCAATGTTGCCTGCCCAATCAGCATCAGTATAAACTTTTAAATCAAAATCATTTCCTTTCTGATATACTAAGTCATAATCCTCTGTGCCTTTCAAGTATCTAAAAATTCTTTTGATTGTTGTCATGTGTGTTTCCTTAGGATCTGCAAAGAATCTTGCAACTATACCTATTGCATGTGTTATGTCTGGTCTGCTGTGAACAACATATTGTAGCTTTCCAATCATGGATCGATAAAGTGTCTCATCAACAGATGCAGATTCATCATTCTTTGATAGTTTATAGTTGGTAGTCATAGGAGTACTTACTGGTTTTGAATCCTCCATTCCAAATTTCTTCAAGATTTCCTTTATGTACTTGGATTGAGTAATGAAAAACTCATTTTTCATTTGCAGTATCTCTAAACCTATAAAATACTTTATCTCACCAATTAATGACATCTCAAATTCTTTTCTCATTTCATTTCCAAATTTCTTACATAGAGAGTCATTTCCACAAAATATAATATCATCAACAAATATGGCTGAGATCAGTATTCCATTTTCATCATTCTTCATGTACATATTGTTGTTCTCACTTGTCCTTATAAAACCAATCCTAATCAAATAAGAGTGCAATCTTTCATACCATGCTCTAGGTGCTTGTTTTAGACCATATAATGCTTTGTTCAATTTACATACCTAATCTTTATTCTTGTCTTCAACAAATCCTTTAGGTTATTCAATAAAAACTTCTTCTTCTAATATTCCATTCAGAAATGTAGATTTGACATCCATTTGATATACCTTGAAGTTTTTGAAAGCAGCATATGCCAACAATGTTCGTACTCCTTCAAGTCTAGCCACAGGTGCAAAAGTTTCACCATAATCAATTCCTTCTTCTTGAGCATAACCTTTGCAAACTAGTCTTGCTTTATTTCGAATGACCTCACCTTTTTCATTTAGCTTGTTTCTGAAAATCCACTTTGTACCGATTACATTTTTGTCCTTTGGTCTTGGGATTAGTGTTCATGTGTCATTCTTCTTGATTTGATCAATCTCTTCTGTCATAGCATTTATCCAATCTTCACTGTTAAATGCCTCTTTCACTATTCTCAATTCAAATTCAGATATCAGACATGTGTTTTGTCTCATTTTGTTCCTTGTCATCATTGGATCATCCTTATCTCCTATAATCTGACTTGGTGCATGATGCCTTCTAACATACTTGGCTAATACAGGCTCGATAGGCTCTGTATGATCTTCTTCATCACTCGGTAACCGGATATTTTCTTCAACAGTTTTCTCAATAAAACTTGTCAGTTGAACATAGACAAATTCATCATAATCTTCTGGTTCTTTGGAATTTCCTTCATCATTTCATCCTGCAAATTCATCAATTTTCACATTTGCACTTTCTACTATTTTGTTAGATGATTTGATCAAACATTTAAATGCTTTGCTTCTAGAAGAATAACCTAGAAATGTTCCTTCTTCACTTTTCTAATCAAACTTGCCATTTCTATCATCTTTGTGTACATAGCATCTACTTCCAAAGATTTTAAAATAACTTACATTAGGTTTCTTGTCATTACAAATTTCATATGGTGTCTTCAAAGTACCTTTCTTCAGTTGTACTCGGTTCAAAGTGTAAATTGTTGTGCTTATTGTTTCTCTCCAAAATATTTGTGGCACTTTCTTTTCAATCATCAGGGTTCTGGCACAATCCACAATAGATATGTTTCTTCTCTCAGCTATTCCATTCTGCTGTGGAGTTCTCGGTGCAGAGACTTGTCTTTCAATACCATGATCATTGCAGAATAAGTTGAACTCATCAGATGTGAACTCTCCTGCTCCATCTGATCTAAGACATTTCAGTTGTCTTCCTATTTCATTTTCAACTCTTGCCTTGTACCATTTAAACATTTGAAAAGCTTCTAATTTTTGTTTTAAAAACATAACTGGCATCATCCTTGAATAGTCATCCACAAATAATATGAAATATTTATCACCATAATAACTTTGAACTTTCATAGGACCACAAAGATCAGTATGCACAAGATCTAAAATTCCCTTAGAAGTGTAAGACTTACTTGTAAATTTTGATCTTCTCATCTTACCCATCTGGCATCCTCGGCACATAGCATTCTTAGGCTTTTCAAGACTCGGTAGACCTCTTACTTGGTGTTTCTTACTTATTTTGATTAGATTATCAAAATTTACATGATAAAAAATTTTATGCCATAACCAGGTATCATCTATCTTTGCATACAGACACTTGTTCCGAGTTGAGTCAAGGTGAAATGTGTTACCTTTTGTTTGTGTCCCGATAGCAGCTAACTTTCCATTCTTGTCATGAACTTTGACAATTCCCTTCTGAACCTCTATTCGGTATCCTGTGTTGTTTAGCTGTGCTACACTCAACAAATTGTATTTCAAACCTTCAACCCAGAAAACATCATTGCATCTTGCATTGTCAAGAAGTTTTATAGATCCTTTACCTTTCACCAGACATGGTGCATCATTACCAAATCTTACATAGCCTCCATCATAATCTTCTAACATAACAAACTTGTGTTTATCACCTGTCATATGATGTGAGCATCCACTATCTATGATCCAAGAATCATTAGTATTTACGTGAGATATTAGGTCTTTTTCTTCATACCTTTCTTCATCTGATCCATCTTTGATAGCCACATAAACTACTTCCTCTGTATCGGTTTCATCTTATTTATCATCAGTGGATTCCTCATCAGCTATTAAGCATGTCTTTCTATCTCTTCTTTTGAAGTCTCAGTGTCCTCTATAATGATTGTCTTTATGTCTATCATCTCGGTAATCTCTCTTTTCAATAGATTCTTTGTCAAGACAGTTAGAAGCCATATGTCCTATCTTATCACAATTGAAACATTTCAAAGGTAGTTTTCCTTTATACTTACCTTTGCCTCTCGGTAACCTTCTGGCTAATAGTGCTTCAAACTCTTCCTGCTTTCTGATTTCCTCATACAGTTTGTGTACTTCTTCCATGTTCTTACGAAATCTTTCACTTGCTCCACTGTGATCTCCTTCAGAGTACTTATACTTTCTTTCATTGTAATCATTAGATTCATCAAGATGAAAAGAACTAAATGCAGATTCAACTTTATTTACCAAAGATCCACTGTTATCAAAGTTACTTAACTCAAATGCATGTAGCTTACCAATAGTAGCATCTAAAGAAACTGGCATATTAGGTACAGACCTCAATTCATTGATTGCAAAGACTCTGATTGCATAAGCCGGTAGAAGGGTTCTTATCAACTTACTTGTTATATCCTTTTCTTCAATAGTTCAACCTGCTCCTTTGATTTGATTGACAATCTCCTTTAGTCTTGTACTGTACTGAGTTATGTTCTCACATTCATTCATCCTCATAGATTCAAGTTGTCCTCTTAGACTATCTACTTTGCTCTTGAACATGTTCATCTCCTCCATATACTGATATGAGCTTATCCCACATAGCCTTTGCATCATTGCAGCCTTCTAGATCATTAAACTCTGAGTCGGTCAATGTAGATGTTATTTCAATCATTGCTTGGATATGTTCTTTCTTTGCCTTTATTTCTTCCATAGTCAATGGATAGGTGTTCGGTGTGATGAAATCATTCTCCAGATAATATACAGCATATTCTCCAACTCCTGATAGGTGCAGCTTCATCCTTTTCTACCATGTAGAGAAACTTGACTTGTTCAGCTTCGGTGCATCCCTCTTATACATCTTTGGATCTTTGCCTCAAGTACCTTTAAACTTTTCTTCTGGAGTCCAAAGCTCTGATACCAATTGATAGTTCTAATACTTAATGTAAGTACAGATCCAATAGCCAACAAGATGAGAGGGGGGGGTGAATCATACAAACTTAATCTTCCATAAAAACATCAGATTCAACCTCGGTAACATATACTTCAGTAATATAACCAAAATTACTAAACATGCAAACTCAAAAGCATATAAACATCATAAACCTCATAACACCTTATTTAACATGGAAACCCAAATAGGGAAAAACCACTGTGGATTTCGGGCCCACTAAGAAATATACTCTTCTAGAGTATGCTCGGTTAAAAGCAAATCCTGTTAAAAATTACAAACACATTGCTAGATGTGACCCGGTTAAGGGATTTCCCTCAGATCTATTAGGATCTTCACCTTGTTAAAGGATTTCAAACACTCAATCAGAATGTCACCTTGCTAGAGGGTTTTATAAATAAGACTATTAAGTCCACTCGGTTAAGAGATTTTCTGTCACTTCACAAAATAACAGTAATAAAAATCTATCTGCAACTTCACATCTAAAATACTAAAGCAGATTCTTACTTGCTCAATACTATCTAGACATAGAACTAATCTTGTCCATCTGTTGGGCTTCTATACTCTGTTATTCAAACAGGTCTTCAAGTTTTTGTGCTCGGTAATCATTATCTAGCATCCCTATGCATACATTTGTCTGCATGCATTTTTTATCAATAGTTCCTTATTTATTGTAATGTCATAAATTGTACGCACTTGCTAAAAGCGGTACAATTTAACACCTAGTTTAGCACCTGCCTTGGCACAGTTGCATTTTGCATTACATTTCCCCTTTAGCACTTAATTAATCGAATTAATTAGGTCTAAAGGTGCTATTTCACCATTTTCCACATCACAAAGTTGGGCCCTTTCATTAAAGAGTGCCCCTTTCATTTTATTCCTCCAATACATCACTTAATCAAAAACCCTAATTAGGCCCTATTCTGAGCTTGGGGGCTTAATTTCGGGGGTCAAAACATCTCTAAATCACCTGTAACTTCAGGATTCTCTCTAAAATCATCATATCTGACGGTCCTGAAAATTTGGTGAAAAGTTGTCGGGACCGTGGCGCCTGGAGTGCACACGGTCCTGGACATTTTTCCCGAAATTTTAGGAGCGCGATCCAATCATAAAATAAAGCCTAACCCCAAGAAATTAGCGGGATATTCAATCTCTAGGTCGGCCAAAAGACGAAATTGTGACCTAGGGTTTCATACATAAGAGCTCTCTTTCTTCATTTGAAAGGATCGGATTTTTGTTTTCAGGAACTTCATATGCAGCGAAAGAGCAGATCTTTGAAGACTTCAACATCTTACAACATCCCTCTATCAAGCATTTATCAATTCCATTCATCCATTTAGGGCTTGGAAGACATTGAAGAACAATAGGAGATTACCGACTGAAGATTGGCTTGTACTCCTCCCTTGAGGGTTGGGTATGATTTCATGTTGTTTTCATGTCTTTACATAAGCTTCAATACATCATTTATTCATGCTTTAGATCACTTTGCATCTTGATTTAGAGAATTTACGTTATCATTTACAAGCAATTAGGGTTTACTTTCTAGGTTGCTCTAGTTTGCTTTCTTGCATTTTAGGACCTTGCACACACACTAGGTCTGCACACACAATACATTTTACAAAACAACTTGGCTATTCGTGGAGGTGGAAATCACCGAAGCGGGGGTTTGACTAAGGAAAAACCCTATATAGCCGCCCATACACCCTTTTTCAGATATCGTTGTAGGTTTCGGGATTCAGACGACGTCGCGGGATACAGATCCGGAGAGAGAAGGTTGAGACAGCACTCTGTATCAAATTGTAGAGCAGAAGACTGGGACAGGGGCGCTGGGCGCCCTGGTCCTGCCAGGATAGGGGCGCTGGGCGCCCTGGTCCCTGGGACAGAGGCGCTGGGCGCCCTGGTCCTCCGGATAGACAGCTTTCCGACAGTGTTCCAGAGTGTAGAACAGCAGTTTCCGGTGCAGTTTTCAGGACAGTGGCGCCCGCGCCCCCGTCCCGAACATTTTCAGTCCGATTTTTACTCCGGGTACACATCTGCATTCTTATTTCATCCTTGTATTTACAGTTGTTCATTGTTTAATCTCAATTCTGCAATCTTGTTATTAGTTCATACTTGCATTTTGGGATTAGGGTTTGAACTTGCATTACTTGATCTTACAATTTCAACAAGGGAATAGAAATCCTAATAGATATCCCGTGGCTCTCTCTTTCACCAAAAGAAGTAGCCAATTGTGCGATATCTCTAGGCTCTTTCGTATTCCGTAATGTGTGTCAAAAGGTAGGATTAGGGCATGTTAACCTAGTCTCACTTTTTCCCCCACACATTTTGGTGAACCCGACGTGAATCTATCATTGCTTCCTCTTGCATTGCATTTGTTAGATCTAGATCTAGATTTAGTGTGTTTTCATTTCATTTTCATTAAAAAGGAAAAGGAAAAAAAAAAAAAAGTGTGTTTCTTTGCATTGGGTGTTTAAGTTTTGTGTAATCTTTTCAAAATGTCAGATTTTTATTTGCAAAATGTTCATGCTTTCGATGATTATTATGAGTATAGCCAAGACGAATTAGATGAAGCTTTAGATGAGTTTTTAAACCCTAAAGATGCCAAACCTTCATTTTACCAAAAACTCATAAACCTTGTTACTATGCCATTTCGTTGTGATGAGAAAGATAAGTTGAATGAGTCCTCTCAAGGGTACATTCCTATCAACTCTTCCACTAAATCTAGTAACATGGTTGTTTTCACCAATCCCCTCTATGAGGAGATGTCTCCTTTTGAATCAAAAGATAAACCTTTCAATAGATATGATCATGCTTTGTTGGATGATGCTCTTGATGACTTTGTGGCTTTATCGAAATCTTTAAACAAGAACAAAACCTCTAAATTAGTTAACATGATAAACTTGAATGAGCATAAAAAGCCTCTCTTTCAAGTCCAAGGAGCTTATCCTTCTCCCACCTTTCAAAGTCCTAAGTCACCTCTCCTTACTGTCCAAGGAGGGTATGATCATGATTCCTTTCGTACTCTGAATAAACCAATCATCACTGTGCAAGGAAGAAAACCTATAAGTCCTTATAATTATGCCAAGCAAATAACTAGAGAGAGTTATCATGCGGTTGCCCATACTTATCATACCAGAAATAACAGGCAGCCTAGTCCTCCTCCTGTTATCCCAGTTTCCCTTCCGAATCCTCAACCAGTTCTTCCACAAGCTCCACGTATTTCACAAGTTCTTGGAAAGGAATATGATCTCATAGAACAACTTAAAGCTACCCCTGCTAAGATATCCCTTTGGGATTTGATTCAAACTTCTTCCGCTCATCATGGAATGTTACAAGATGCCTTGAAAGATTTGAATGTTCCTCCACCGAATACATCTAGTAATATAGCATCTTTGGTTAACTCTGTGATGAATCCTAAAGCTCAAATTGTGTTTACCCAAGATGAGTTGCCTACTAGTGAAATCCAACATCAATATGATCCCTTGATGATTGTGGTTATCATGAAAGACACTGCTATAAGGTGAACACTAGTAGATAATGGCTATGGTCTTAATGTGTGTAGCATTAATCTTTTGCATACGATGAATGTGGATACATCCTTAATTGAACCAGACTCTCGTCCTATTCGAGGCTTTGATAATGTGGCTAAAACTTCATTAGGTACTATCACCTTACCCATCACAGTAGGGCCTGTTACTTTGCCTACACCTATCCATGTTATGTCGAGAAATCTAACGTACAACTTGCTACTAGGGAGACCTTGGATTCACAGTATGCACGCTGTCCCTTCTACATTGCATAGACAAGTTAAATTTATTTATAACAATAAGACATATACCTTGATAGGTGATACTAATTTTCAAGCTTGTTTGCGAACATCCACTTCTAAGGGGGGTTCTTCTAAGCCGTCCTCATCTAGTGATGAATCTTTAAATAAGATACCTATCGGTGAATCCTCGCTCTCCGATGATCAAAATTCTTTGAATGAGTCTGGAGCTCTTGGAGAAGATTCTTCTCGACTTGAAACTACACATAAGAAGGATTTTGATCCTGGGAAGATCCTCGAAGACGACGATTGGGGATCCCTTGATTTTAATCCTACCTTTG
Organism: Cryptomeria japonica; assembly: GCF_030272615.1. Taxonomy (NCBI): domain Eukaryota; kingdom Viridiplantae; phylum Streptophyta; class Pinopsida; order Cupressales; family Cupressaceae; genus Cryptomeria; species Cryptomeria japonica. Next base: position 23,252,322 of record NC_081412.1, read on the forward strand.
TGGGTGAATATAAGGTTCCTTCTAGAGAAATTAAAGTTGAAAAGAAGGAAGAAGCTGAAAATCATAAAGTTGAAAAGAAAGAAGAAACTAAAAATCAATCAACCTTACCTGAATCTATGAGTAATAATTTTGTGGCCGCCTCTCAAACTTCTTCTCCTCACATCTCTAATTATGAAGAGTTTGATTCTTTGTCTTATGAAAAACCACCTTCTCTTCCTGAAATGGCTGATCGTTATGGTCGTGGTTTTCGCATTTTTGCTAAGCATGGGTATCATGGAAAAGGTTGTGGTGCTCATGAACAAGGGATAAGAGTTCCTCTAGAGACTAATTTTCACAATTATGCCTTTGGACTTGGCTTTAATCCCTGCAAACGTACTAAAGCTTCTAAAAGACCATGCATTAGTGTTAATGCTATCTCTACATCTTTATCAATACAACATCCTGAGTATATTGATGGGGATCCTTCGTGTGCCTGTGCTTTGGATGTCTTCCCTACCGACGATGCTTTAGCTGAGTTCTTGGGAGCCTATGACACTCTTCCTCGTTATCATCACAATAGGGGACTCCCTTATTGTTTGAACACTGAAGCCTATTTTGGAAAAGAGATTGATAATGACGAGATTGTGAAAGAATTCCCTTAGTTAAAGGATACTCCTCAACAAATTAATCTTCTCATAAGTGACACCACTGATGTTAAGATGGATCCTTGCAATAAAGAGAAAGTCATTAAAATTGGGAAATGTTTGGATGAAGAGGAACAGAAACAATATGAAGAACTATTGCATGAATTCCCTGAGATCTTTGCTTGGGCATATTCTGACATGCCTGGTATAGATCCTAAGATCGTTACTCATAATATTGTCTTAGTTCCTGATGCTAAGCCTGTGAAACAAAAGATTCGAAAAATGAATCCTAAGGTGGCTCTACTTGTTAAGGCTGAGATTGAAAAATTATTGGAGGTTGGATTTATCCGCCCTATTGACTATTCCCCATGGATTTCAAATATTGTCGCTGTGGCTAAACCAGACAACAAAATAAGAATGTGTACCGACTTTCGGGATCTAAATAAGGCTTCTTTAAAAGATGATTTCCCTCTTCCAAACATTGACATGATAGTTGATTCTACGGCAGGACATGCCTTGTTATCCTTCATGGATGGTTTTTCAGGCTACAATCAAATTTTTATTAACCCTCAAGATCAATTCAAAACTGCTTTCACCACTCCTTGGGGTACGTTTTGTTGGATAATGATGCCTTTTGGACTTAAAAATGCCGGTGCAACTTATCAACGAGCAATGACCCTTATCTTTCATGATTATATGCATAAGATTTTAGAGGATTATGTTGATGATATTTTGGCCAAATCCTTTCTTCGCATGGATCATGTTAAAATCCTTCGTCAAATCTTTGAAAGAATTCGTAAATATCACATGCGCTTGAATCCCTGCAAATGTGTTTTTGGTGTGGATAGTGGAAAACTATTAGGGTTCATAGTTTCGCATCGTGGGATTGAGGTGGATACTAAGAAAATAGATGCTATTGTCAACATGCCACCTCCTAGAAATGTGTCTCAACTTAAAAGCTTACAAGGAAAGATTCAAGCTATTCGTAGGTTTGTGTCTCAGCTTGCGGATCGTACCTTTCCTTTTACTCAACTTCTTAAAAAGGATATCACTTTTCAATGGAATGAGGATTGTCAGCAAGCATTTGAAGATTTAAAAGTGTATTTGGCTAGTCCTCCTATTCTTCAACCTGCCGAACCTTCTAAACCCTTCCTTCTATATACAGCTGCTTCCTCTCATGCTCTCGCAGTATTGTTGGCACAACATGATAAAGATGGTAAGGAATGTCCGGTTTATTACATAAGTCGTACCTTACTCGATTATGAGACCCGATATTCTGCGATAGAAAGACAATGCTTGGCCTTGGTATTTGCGACTCAGAAATTGAGACATTACCTTTTAAATTCAGAAGTCCATGTCATGGTAAAGTTTGATCCTTTGAAGCATCTTTTCTCTAAAACTGATTTATCAGGACGTCTAGCTAAGTGGGTTATGATGTTAACTGAATTTGACCTTAAATTTGTTTCACAAAGAGCAATTAAAGGACAAGCGTTGACCGATCACTTAGTTGAGGCCCCTTCACCTTTCTCCTTCCCTAACCCTGAGTCCTTTCCTGACGACTTCATTCTTTCTATAGAGAAAGATGAAACTTGGGAGTTATACTTTGATGGCTCTAAGTGTCGTACGGGATTGGGGGCAGGTGTTGTTCTGATTTCTCCTACAAAGAAACCCATTCCCTTATCCTATCGTCTAAATTTCCTGTGTACCAATAACATTGCTGAGTATGAGGCTCTTATAGCGGGAATAAAAGCAGCCTTAGCTCTGAACATAAAACACATACATATCTATGGAGATTCGCAATTGATTATAAGACAAGTAACAGGAATATATCAAGCAAAACAAGACAAATTATCACAATATAAAGATCTTGCCATCTCTTTATTACAGAAATTTGATTCTTATACCATGGAACCTGTTCCTTGAAAAGATAATCGACATGCGGATGCAATGGCATGTGTGGCTTCTCTTGTATCTTTAGAGGACCCTGTGGTTGATCTTAAATTTGTTATTCACAACCTTATTTCTCCAGCTATTGTAGACGATTCTAGCTTGGTAACATGTTGTGATTTTATAGACTCAGATGAATGGTACTCGCATATCGTGAGATATTTGACCGATGGTATCTTTCCTGATTCCGCTAATAGGAACACTAGGGCAAGAATCCGCAAGTTGTCTGCTAGGTATATCATTCTTTCTAATGTCCTTTACCGAAGGGGTTATGATGGTCTTCTCCTTCGTTGTCTTAACAAGTCGGAAATCCCTGTTGCTCTTGAAGAGGCACATTCAGGTGCCTGTGGGGGGCATTTTGGGGGCAAATCCTTGGTTCATAGATTGCTTCGTATGGGATACTATTGGAAAACTATGCAGAAGGATTCCTTTTCATTTGTTAAAAAATGTCATCAATGTCAACAACACAATAATCTGATTCATGCTCCTGCCCAAGAACTTCGTTCTCAAGTAGCTTCTTGGCCTTTCTCCGCATGGGGTTTGGATCTCATCGGAAAAATCTCTCCTCCTTCATCTCAAGGACACACCTTCATTATAACCGCAACAGATTACTTTACGAAGTGGGTAGAAGCTATTCCCCTTCGCTCTACTACTACTGAAGTGATTTGTCAATTTTTTCTAGAAAACATCATTTCTCGATTCGGGATACCTTCTACTATAATCTCAGATAATGGGACATCATTTAAGAACAAGGACGTGAAGAAATTCCTCGAGAAGTATCATATCAAACATCGATTTTCTACACCATACTATCCTCAGTCAAATGGTCAAGCCGAATCATCCAATAAGATAATTGAACAAATTCTTTGCAAAACCATGAATAAGCATGGTAAGGATTGGAGTAACCAGCTAATCTATGCTCTTTGGGCTTACCGAACGAGTGTATGAATTGCCACAGGAACCACTCCTTATAATCTTTGTTATGGTGCTGATGCTATTATGCCTTTAGAGCTAGAGATTCCATCACTTAGGGTTTCTCTCAAAGGTATAGTAGATGATGACTTTTATAGAGAACAACGACTTCAACAGCTTGAGATGCTTGATGAACAGCGTATAAACGCTCTTGAGCATATTCAAGCGTATCACAAAACTCTACAACGAAGCTATAATGATAAGGTTATTCAACGTTCCTTCTCAGTAGGTGACTTAGTCCTCTATGAGAATCAGCGCAATGTGAATGCCTTACCTGCAGAAAAGGGAAAATTCAGTCCTAATTGGCTTGGACCATACATCGTTATTGAGGATTATGGATCAGGTGCTTACAAAATAGCGGATGTAGACGGTACGCCTCTTAAAGAACCTATAAATGCTATGCACTTGCGTAGATATTATGCTTAATTCTTCATTCCTTATTTATCTTCTTTTCAATTCTTCAAACATTGGATAATATGTTAGTGTCTCTTAATTAAAGCAAAATAGAATTAAATGTTATGATGTTTTGCTTCGTTCTTGACAAGTGTGTTTCTTTACTTCATGGTTTGTCTTGAATTCATTTATGTAAATTGTGAAAGATTTACATTCCATTATGCTAACATATTATACAGTGTCTTTATGTGTTAAGTAGAATCGTATCATGTTGTGTTTAAGTTCGGAATTAAATCACATTAGTTATATGATTCTTAGACTTAATGCATATGTCTTCCTTATCATCAATGTAGTACTTGATTAAATATTTAATTAAGTCACACATGTATCAGTTTAATCATGGAGCATTGAGAAATCAATCACATGGAAATTAAATTCTGAACATACATGTACATTTACCAGATGTATTAGATTTAATCAAAACAAAATATACATTGTTTTAAGCATTAAAGATAACACATTTGAGAAAAAAGAGAAGCATGTATATATACATATATATATATATATGTGTGTGTGGATCGTATACAAATATAGGTCACTGTATATCCAAAATCATCTCCTATCCCTAGGGCTAGTGGCTGGAGAGTGTCGACTGGACACTCCCTCCTGATCTGGTCGTGCAGGTGGACCCATGGGTGTGTAGCGTGATACAAACCATGAGTGACTCCGAGAGGAACTCCTACGATCCCTATCCATAAGGATCGCGCGATAGGTGGTAGCCTCGGCCTGAGCCGCTGCTAGATCTCGCCGCGCCTGCTGGAGGTCCTCTGATAGGACTCTCTCTCTCTGTCGCGCCTGCTGGACGTCCTCTGATAGGAGACTCTCTCTCTCCCTCCATATATCTACCTGTACTCGGAATGGGGAAAACAAGTCCTCATGCCGACCCACGTTCCCCTGAGGCCTATAGGCAATCTATGAGGAACTGGGGATCTGTGCTATCATGGAAATGTCTGTCATTGCCTGCTGAATAAAGGAACGCCACTCCTGCACATTAGCTGTGGCAGTAGAACAGATTTTTTGTTAGTACCATTCTATATCATCAAAACATTAATCAATCAATATAAAACTACTATACCTGGATCTCCCTCACGCCAGTAGGGATCATGATATGGTAGCATCTGTGCCTGGGCACCACTAGGCTCCCCTCGCTCGAATAATCTGTGCACGATGGGTGTGGGCTGAACGGTACTAGGAACAGGTCTCCGTATCGCCTCATGTTCTCCCTTTTGGGGAATAAGAGGTGGATCCAGAGCTATGGTATCGTCTCCTGAATGGTGGGGAGCTGCATCTGATTCCTCCTCATCATCTCTATCCTCCTCCTCGTCGTCCTCCTTGTCATCCTCATCCTCGTCCTCATCCACATCATCACCTGCGTCTCCCTCATCCTCCTCTCTATCTGTATCCTCCTCCTCCTCCTCGGCACTGGGTTGATCACCTGTAGGTGGATCAGGATCTCCCGCCTCCTCATGACCCTCTCCCTCCTCTGGCTCCTCTGACCTGGATCCCTGGTTCTCGTCTTGGTCTCCATGTCTCCATGGGCCTAGATAGCCTGTCGGATGATCTGGTGGAAAGATAGGACCTGGATATGATCTCATAAACCATGAGACGTACTTGCGTTGTGCTCCAGGCTCTACAGAGTAGTCAGTGACTACATCCTGATCAGATCCCTCTAAGTCTGTAGTCTCGATGTCATCTATCGTCGGTCTTGCTACTGCTCTAGGTCTGGGAAGGACCCGCGAGTGTCGAGTATAGATGGGCACATCGGCTGGAACACACTTCTCTAGCCCGAACTGCCTCCGTACTCGGTCGAAGTAGAAAGGGACTATGATGTGTGCATATCATCCCCGCAGTAGGCGGTTCCTCTGTAGGCATGCTAACTGTCTCTCCATCCCATCCCATCTGTGCATCCGTAGGTAAGGTCTCCACACTGTCACCTCGGCTATCAGTCTGTCAAAAATCACTCTCCAATATAATAAATCTCCAAATCTCCACTCGCTGGTAAGTGGATAAGCGAACACCCTAGGTCGCTCGCTCGCTGTACTCAGTGGAAAGCCGACGGGCCTAGTGCATGTGAAGTGCTCTAAAATCCACACCTGCAGAAGTGTGCATGTCATCAAATTGAACCCCTGTCCAAATACGTACTCCTCAAGGTCATGATAGAGATGTGCAAGCATACTCCAACCCCAAGCATACACTCTCCTGTGTCTCTCCATCGCTCTGATACACCATGTGAGACCCCCATGCATGTGCGTCCCTCGCCCATTAGGGCAGACGGCTAGTGCTATGATGGCTATCATAAGGCGTCTCAGAAGGGGTACCTCCCCTGTAGGATGTAAGAGCCAGCTGACCATGATGCGACCTCTCGTCTCGCTCAGCATGACTCTCCCTATGCAATACACCTGCTCTCTCTGATGATCCTCCGCTGACCGATCAGTCGCGTATGTAACAGTCGCTCCTTTGATAGGCAGACGAAGTATACGGTACACATCCTCGAGTGTAACCGTCAGCTCCCCTACTGGAAGATGAAATGTGCATGTGTCAGGATCCCATCGCTCCATCAATGCCATCAGCATCGCAAGATAGAACCGAATGGCTGGCATGAGGATCACATACCATAATCCTACTATCGACAGTGTGTCTCTCTCTGACTGAGTAAGCCGCGGAATCTGATCTCGTAAACTGCGAAGAATATGTCCCGCTGTATGCTCTCTCATGTACGGAAGGCCCTGCAACACAAAAACATAACCGTAATCAGTACTCAATCATCAAATCGCTAATGCAAACTATCGAACATCGTGTGCTAGTCCTGAAACCCCTCGCCAAGCCCTGATTGGGGACCATGGCGCCCTGTCAGAGACCATGGCGCCCTGAGGGGACCATGGCGCCCTGAGGGGACCATGGCGCCCTGTTAGGGACCATGGCGCCCTGGGGGGACCAGGGTGCCCCACAGGGACCATGGTGCCCTGGGTGGGCCCCGGGTCAGCCTTCAGGGCCCGCATACGATCACAGAAAAGTCAAAATGCAGAAAATCAAAAGTCAAAGTTCAGTCAACTCACCTCGTCCAGTGGCTCGTCATCAATCACGGCCTGGCGCAGGATCTCAACCCTCGTGGGACGCTCCGGTCATCGTGAAGGCATGATGATAGCTATGTGGGCTCCGCTGCAATGAACAGTACTCAGAATCAACAAAGTGACAAATGCAAGTGTCTCTTTCAAGGTATATACGTTCATTCCTGTACCTTTATTTTCAAAACCCTAATTTTCCTCTTTCACTCATTTCATCATAACTTGAGTTTGGGAGATGCGATTTTTGAACCGTTTGTTGCGTAGGAATCATATTTTCAGTCCCCTACTCTCGGGATGTTCCAAAAAGTGCTCTGATGAAGCCTTTTCAGTGAACATCCCTCATCAATACTCTCTTACACAATTTGTCGTAAGTAAACATGCTACCCTGTTTCACCTCCCTAATAAGCAAGTCGAAACAGGGGGGGCATACAGCTACTCACAAATTTCATCACTTTCCTTAGTAAGCATTAGGTGATTTTTGTGATCTAACATTTGTTTTGTAGGGTGCGGTTCCTAACTGTGTACTGCAGATGCCGCTGGGGGCTTCGTCCGACAACTTATGGATATATCCTTTTTCAAATAATGTTTACTTTCTGTACTTTAGCTTGCATATGCACATAGTACTCATATGACCGCTAAATTGGGGGCTAAATGTAACGTCATAAATTGTACGCACTTGCTAAAAGCGGTACAATTTAACACCTAGTTTAGCACTCGCCTTGGCACAGTTGCATTTTGCATTACATTTCCCCTTTAGCACTTAATTAATCGAATTAATTAGGTCTAAAGGTGCTATTTCACCATTTTCCACATCACAAAGTTGGGCCCTTTCATTAAAGCGTGCCCCTTTCATTTTATTCCTCCAATACATCACTTAATCAAAAACCCTAATTAGGCCCTATTCTGAGCTTGGGGGCTTAATTTCGGGGGTCAAAACATCTCGAAATCACCTATAACTTCGGGATTCTCTCTAAAATCATCATATCTGACGGTCCTGAAAATTTGGTGAAAAGTTGTCGGGACCGTGGCGCCCGGAGTGCACACGGTCCCGGACATTTTTCCCGAAATTTTAGGAGCGCGATCCAATCATAAAATAAAGCTTAACCCCAAGAAATTGGCGGGATATTCAATCTCTAGGTCGGCCAAAAGATGAAATTGCGACCTAGGGTTTCATACATAAGAGCTCTCTTTCTTCATTTGAAAGGATCGGATTTTTGTTTTTAGGAACTTCATATGCAGCGAAGGAGCAGATCTTTGAAGACTTCAACATCTTACAACATCCCTCTATCAAGCATTTATCAATTCCATTCATCCATTTAGGGCTTGGAAGACATTGAAGAACAATAGGAGATTACCAACTAAAGATTGGCTTGTACTCCTCCCTTGAGGGTTGGGTATGATTTCATGTTGTTTTCATGTCTTTACATAAGCTTCAATACATCATTTATTCATGCTTTAGATCACTTTGCATCTTGATTTAGAGCATTTACGTTATCATTTACAAGCAATTAGGGTTTACTTTCTAGGTTGCTCTAGTTTGCTTTCTTGCATTTTAGGACCTTGCACACACACTAGGTCTGCACACACAATACATTTTACAAAACAACTTGGCTATTCGTGGAGGTGGAAATCACCGAAACGGGGGTTTGACTAAGGCAAAACCCGATATAGCCGCCCATACACCCTTTTTCAGATATCGTTGCAGGTTTCGGGATTCAGACGACGACGCGGGATACAGATCCGGAGAGAGAAGGTCGAGACAGCACTCTGTATCAAATTGCAGAGCAGAAGACTGGGACAAGGGCGCTGGGCGCCCCGGTCCTCCCAGGACAGGGGCGCTGGGCACCCTGGTCCCTGGGACAGAGGCGCTGGGCGCCCTGGTCCTCCGGACAGACAGCTTTCCGACAGTGTTCCAGAGTGCAGAACAGCAGTTTCCGGTGCAGTTTTCAGGACAGTGGCGCCCGCGCCCCCGTCCCAAACATTTTCAGTCCGATTTTTACTCTGGGTACACATCTGCATTCTTATTTCATCCTTGTATTTACAGCTGTTCATTGTTTAATCTCAATTCTGCAATCTTGTTATTAGTTCATACTTGCATTTTGGGATTAGGGTTTGAACTTGCATTACTTGATCTTACAATTTCAACAAGGGAATAGAAATCCTAATAGATATCCCGTGGCTCTCTCTTTCACCAAAAGAAGTAGCCAATTGTGCGATATCTCTAGGCTCTTTCGTATTCTGTAATGTGTGTCAAAAGGTAGGATTAGGGCATGTTAACCTAGTCTCACTTTTTCCCCCACACATTTATAAACAATTAGCTAACCGCTTAATCTCCTTGATCACATTTACTATGATCGATCATAGCCATCAGATCTTCAAACTTTGACCAGGTTCAATGTATCCTTTGATCTGAAAATGTTTTACCCTGCCTTGGAACTTGTGCTAGGGTATTGCGGTTCAATCTGAGCTATAGATCTTCATGCCGATTTTTGTTTGCCATAGATTCATTAATAAACTTCATGCATGGCATACCAATCATTTAATCAGTTATAGCTCATCAGCTTCCTTCATTAAATAACGCATGTAACCATTTAATGTATTCTGTTACAGCTCGGTTACAACTCAGTAAATACTAAACTTCACTCGGTAGACATTCTGCCTTCATTAACTAATAGTGATAACCTTCGCATTTACCGACTAGATTCCTTAGGGTTTATCGACTAGGTTCTTTAGGGTTTACCGACTAGGTTCTTTGCTCGGTAACATAGTATAGTATTATCCTTACAATTTACAACATATGTATGATGTTAAAACAATCTAAACATCATGATATCATTATTGTCTGACTTGGTAATAGTTGCCCATTGAATACCTTATTCATCATATTCGTTTTGTGTCTTTTACCGACATCTTTATACTCTTCAAATCATACTTCTCAAGATATGGCAACATCATACTGAATTAGAAAATCAATTTCTTGACATCAATGACAAAATAATAATATCAAGATAGTAAACATCCTTAATCAGTTATATCCATAATCATTAACAACCTTCTCAATATCCTTATTGAAATGCCAACAATCTCCCATTGTCTGTTATAATGCCAAATGCCAACAAAAACCCTTGTGTTGTCATGCCAAAAAATTTCAATTAATGTTCTTAGTGAATCAACAACAACCTTGTCTTTGCGTGGTAATCTACCCGAGAACACCCAAAGAGAATTATTGTTAGGATCCTCTATTTTCTCCCGCCTCTCTAATGCTTTACGTAATGTTGTTCTACTTATGTTTAATAACTTACTTGTTTTGTTTATCAAACGATCTTTTTTTATTTTCTTTCTCATTATGGTTGATGTAATAAAACGTCTAGTAACATTAGAATCTTTAGTATGTGATTTTGAACCAATAGCTTGATATGCATCAAATAGATTTCTCACAACAGTTCTTTCACTATTACTTTGCGATGATCTTAGCCCTATAATTTTCATTCTCTCTCTAAAATTCAAATTTTTAATCATTTCAACAATTAATTGGCATCTTCAGTTTGATTTAAGTTTTGAAAATAGTGTTTCTATATTCTTTTAACCATTCTTCTACAAGTTTGTTCGTTTATTTTATTGGGCATTGGCTTCAAAATATTCCCATCGATGTCAATTAGATACTTAGGTTTCCTATGAATAATTCTAGGAGGTGTTAACATTGGTGCATTGTGTGCATTAGGTACATTCATCGCATCAAATTGAGTCAGTGTATGTTCATCATTTGATTGATTATTCATTGTGGTCTCTTCTTCAATTGCATTAGGTTCATTCAATAAATCAAATGTTGTTGGTGCATTTTTATCATTTGTTTAATTATTGATTGTGATTTCTTCTTCAATTGCATTAGGTTCATTTGGTACATCTAATTGATATGTTGTGGATGACATACCTTCTTGTCCCATTGTTATTAGTTCACGTAATTTCTTCATATGTTGTCTTTGTCTTTCTTTTTCAGCCTCTCGTTGTTCGATTGTTCCTCACTTGTTCTTTCACATCGTTAATAATGATTTTCCTAAATAGAATCATTTTGCACTAATTAGAACAACAATTCAATCATTTAAAATCATGGAAAATAAAATTTCCCTTACTTTGACATATAAAACTATCACATAATCACAGTATCAGTTGCAGTGGGGCCTTCAACAACTTCAAAAACTCTTTTTGTGGCCATTGAGGCCATTGACCAAATAAAAATATGTGCAAGAAACACATAGGTGTTATGTTTAGTTAACCCATACGCATAACTAGTCCCTAAAAATACCCCAACAGGGCAACGTTCATAATTCCCATTACTCGTATGCGCTTTTTATGTTAAAAAATTGTAGCCCTGCATGGATATGGGGCCCCCTCCCCAAATCCCCTATGGGAGTGTGGTGGTTATAGCACTCCCGCAACGGATTTGGGGAGGGGGGCCCTCAGCCTTGCAAGGCTGTGGGGTCCCTACCCCCCTTTATTTAAAAATTAAATTAAATTAAATAAAAATAGTATAAGTTTAAATAATATAAAATAATTAAAATATAAATTAAAATAATATAAAAATGGAGAGAGACAGAGAGAGAGATGTGGTAAGGGAGGGAGAGAGGGAGGGAGGGAGTGATAGGATGGGAAAGGAAGGGAGATAAAAGGGGGGGAGAGAGAGAAAGAGTGGGGAGGGAAGGGGAGAAAAAGAGAGAGAGTGAGAGAGAGAGGGGGGGATGGTAAGGGGAGTGAGGAAGAGGGAGATATAGAGAAAGAGTGGGGAGAGGGAGGGAGAGAGAGAGAGAGAGAGAGAGAGAGAGAGAGAGGGGGGGTGGGGGATGGGAAAGGAAGGGAGAGTGATACAAGAGCATCCTCGGTTCATAGCAATCTTGTATCAACCAAAAATATTTTGCTTTCTGTTTTTGCTTTTTGTTTGCAGTTTCAGCATTTCTTTCTCTATGTCTTGGATTTGGCTCAATAGATCCTATGGAGTTGGATTTTGCTTGAAGACTTGATCATCTTCATTATTCCCGAACCGTGGAGCATTTGGATCATTTTTCGGCAAGTTATCGCTACATGAAAGTTTCCATGATTGGTTGACAGTTTCCTGTTATCGGTTGTCTAGACCTATTTGCATTTGTGATCTATCGGATCCCTTCCATAGCTTGCGGATCCCTGAGCATTGATTCCGATGTTCCTTGGCATGTGGCCGACCTTTTTCCATGATCTACACTTCATCCTTTGGATTTCCAAAGGAATCTCTTGGGAGGCCGACCTTGTTGGTTTTGCACGTTAGGTCTTGTTCTTCGGGTTTTGATCCCTTTTTGGGCCAACTGGATCCTCTTGGATCGTATAAATCATTAAAATAGAGAATTAGAATAAAATGAAAAAGTTAGACTAAGCATAGAAGATAGATCTTAAGAATTGAGGTCCCGATTGTGACCTGTCCTGTATTTTGAGCATGTTTTAAAAGGCCTGTGACCCGATTGTTACTGGTTGGTTGTAATCAATTTTCATGAACTAATCAATCTGTTCTACATTATCTCCATCATGTCTATGTGTTTTTGTTGTGTTTACTCTTGCAGATCAGTCTGGATTGATCTCTTTGAGGCCCTCCTAACCGGTGACTGCTCCAAGTGGTATCAAAGAAAGTTTTCATTCTGGAGATTGTGTTGTCCTAATAATTTTGTTGTAAGGTGGCAGACTGTGGATCCCTACAGCTGTAGAGGACCGGTGTAAATGATGGTGCAAAGGGGAACTAGGAATGGTGGAGCATGTGGGAATGTAGACCCTGTTGTGATGGAAATGTTGCGAGGAATAGCAGCCCGGTTGGAAGCCGTGGAGACAGCGTAGAGAAGAGGCTGACACATCGAAGATGTAAGTGAAGATGAAAGAGAAGAAGCCCCGAAAAAACAAGTAAACCCACCGGCAGTTGATCTGGATGAGGAAAGGTTTTTTAGGGTTTTGAGTAGGGTGAATACTAAACCACATTTTACCCCACTAGAATACAATGGAAAGTTGGATTCGGATGAATTGATGGATTGGATCTCAGAGATGGAGAAATATTCTGATTTTGAAAACACTATAGAAGAAAGGAAGGTGAAATATGTCTGTACCCGGTTGAAAGGTCATGCATCTCTTTGGTGGGACCATTTGCGGGTTGATAGATAGAGAAGAGGTAAAGAGAAGATAAAGACATGGGATTAGATGATTGCTAAGTTGAAATCAAAATTTATGCCAATTGATTATCAAGTGAATCTGTTCCACAAGTTGCAGAACTTGAGACTAAAGGAATCTAGTGTGAAGGAGTACACCGAAGCATTTTACAAGTTGAATCAGATCCGGACATGTTGATGATGAAGTTGAACAAGTTGCAAAATATTTGAATGGATTGCGGGTGTCTATACAAGATGAACTCAGTTTGATCAAATTACAGAGTGTTGAAGAGGCTTACCAGTATGCCCTGAAGGCAAAAGAAAAGATAAACAAAAGACATGAGCAGAGACAGAGAGGCAAAGGTGGAAGGTTTACCAGAGTAATATTTCAAGGAGGAAGAGGATATGCTAGAGGAAGAGGTACCTGTATAGATCAAAACAAGGACAAGGAAGTAAATAAAGAAGGCAATTCATACCAGAAAGATGATAGAAATTTCTACCAGAGGAGATAACTGGATGGCTACAGGAATGAGAATTTTGGAAGACAAGACAAGATAACATTTAGAGGAACTTGCTTTAAGTCTAGAAGAGAAGAACATCGTGCTTTCAAGTGTAAGAAGACAGAGAATACTGGAAGAGCAACAGTGGTGGAAGAAAACCCCACCGGATCAGACAATAAACTAGAAGATGGAGAATTGTTGATGATGAGGAGAGCTTTGTGTCATACCGAGAGAGATGAAGATCCCTTGCAGAGGAAGAATTTGTTCAAGACCAGATGTAAGGTATCTGGTAAGTGTTGTAAAGTTATTATTGATAGTGGTAGTTCAGACAATCTTGTTTCAGAAGAGATGGTGAATAAATTAAATTTGGAGAGATTGACACACCCTAATCCTTATCAGATAGCATGGATTTGGGATGAACATAAGTTGTTAGTAAGTGAGCAATGTTTGATGAAATTGAAAATTGGGAATTATCATGATGAAGTCTTGTGTGATATTATGCCTATGGATATTTGTCATTTTTTCTTGGGTAGACCTTGGAAATTTGATAGACACGCAATACATGATGGGAGGAATAATACATACACTATTGTGGCCAATGGGATGAAGTAAACCTTGTTGCCCTTGGAGGAGTTGTTGAAGAATGAAGTTTGTACAAATCCTAGAATCTGTTTGGTGGATGGAAGGAAATTCCCAAATGGATTGAGACATGAGAATGTGTGTTTTTCTTTAATTCCTAAGAAGACTGAGAATCTGGAGCATGAAGAGGAACAACCGGAAGAGATAAACGATTTGCTGACAGAATATGAAGACATCATTTCAGATAATGTGCCTGATGGATTTCCACCTATAAGAAGTATCAGTCTTTGCATGGACCTGGTTCTCAGAGCTAGTTTGCCTAACAAAGCTGCACACTAGATGACACCGACAGAGAATGAAGAGTTCAATAGACAAGTGAAGGATTTGTTGAAGAAAGGTTTGATCAGAGAAAGTCTGAGCCCTTGTGCAATACCAATATTATTAGCACCTAAGAAGAATGGAGAATAGAGAATGTGTACTGATTCCAAAGAAATAAACAAGATCACAGTGAAATATTGGTTTCCTTTGCCTAGGATGGATGACATAATGGACTATTTGAGTGGAGCCAAATACTTTACAAAGATAGATTTAAAGACTGGATATCATCATATCAAGATCAAGGAAGGAGATGAGTGTAAGATAGAATTCAAGACAAATGAAGGATTGTATGAATGGTTGGTGATGCCTTTTGGGTTAACTAATGCACCGAGTACTTTCATGAGGTTGATGAATGAGGTATTGAAGAAATTATTGGGTAAGTTTTTTATTGTATATTTGGATGACATTTTGATTTTCAGTAAGACAAAAAAGAGCATTTGTTGCATTTGAGACAAGTTTTGCAGAGGTTGAGAGAAGAAAAGTTGTTGATAAATATTAAGAAGTCTGCTTTCATGAAGGATGATTTAGTCTATTTGGTATTTGTGATATCTAAGGATGGTTTAAGATGGACCCTGAGAAAGTAAAAGAAATTGTTGAGTGGCCTACACCGGAAAGCATTGGAGAGGTAAGATCATTTCATGGATTGGCTAGTTTCTACCGGAAGTTTATCAGAAATTTCAATTCAGTTTGTAACCCTATGACTGATACAATGAGAGGGGATAAGAAGGAATTCAAGTGGACCACCAAAGCAAACAAAAATTTTGAGTTGTTGAAATGAAAAGTGACTAAACAGCATGTGTTGGATTTACCGGATTTCAATAAAGTATTTAAGGTGGATTGTGATGCAAGTGGAATAGTAATAGGAACAGTTTTGAGTCAGGAAGGGAGAGTTGTAGCTTATTTCAGTGAGAAATTGAATGATGCCCGGAGGAGATATTCAATCTATGATCAATAATTTTATGCTATAGTTCAAGCCTTGAAGAAGTGGAGACATTACTTGTTGCCTAAGGATTTTGTGTTGTATACATATCATCAAGCCTTGCAGTATTTGAACAATTAGAGTAAGTTGAATCAGAGACATATGAGATGGGTAGATTTTTTGCAGAGTTACACCTTTGTGTTGAAGCATAGAAGTGGGAAATCTAACAAAGTTGTTGATGCGTTGAGTAGGAGAAGGAATTCGCTCACAGAGATGAGAGTGACAGTATTAGGTTTGAGGAATTGAAGACTTTGTATGATGATGAGCCGGATTTGGCAAAACCTTGGAAAGCATGTAGAGAATCGGTTGCGGTAGATAGGAGTTAGTGGTTGGATTACTTCATTCAGGATGGGATGTTATTCAAAAAGGTTCAATTGTGCATACCTAAGAGTTCTATGACGGAGAATCTGATAAAGGAGAAACACGATGGAGGATTGGATGGACATTTTGGTGTTGACAAAACAGTAGCCTTGGTAAGTGAGCATTACTTTTTGCCCCAGATTCATAAGGATGTTAGAAAATATGTGCAAAGTTGTAGAGTTTGTCAAGTTACAAAGGATAGTAGTCAGAATGTGGGATTGTATAAACCTTTGACAATACCAGTAAGACCTTGGAAGGATATAAGCATGGATTTCATACTTGAATTGCATAAAACACCGAGAGTGAATGATTCTATATTTGTGGTAGTGGATAGATTCTCGAAGATGGCTCATTTCATACCTTGTAAGAAGACATCAGATGCATTGCATGTAGCAGACCTATTTTTCAAAGAAGTAGTGAGATTGCATGGATTACCTAAGAGCATAGTTTCAGACAAAGACACAAAGTTTGTTGGCTATTTTTTTAGAACACTTTGGAAGAAGATGAAGATAGATTTGAAGTTCAGTTCTACTTTTCACCTATAGACTGATGGATAAATAGAAGTAGTTAACTGGAGCTTGGGAAATTTGTTGAGATGTTTAGTTGGAGATAAAACCGGAAGTTGGGATTCAATCCTTACACAAGTAGAGTTTGCCTACAATAATTCGGTAAACAGGAGTACCGGAAGAACACCTTTTGAGATTGTTACCGAAGTGCATCTTAGAGGTATATCAGAATTGAGAGACATTACCAGTGAAGACCGGAGAAGTTCAAAAGCAGAAGACTTTTCAGATCACATGGCAGCATTGCATATTCAGGTTAAGCGCCATTTGGAAGACATGAACAACAAGTATAAGGAGAAGGCAGATGAGAAGAGGAGACATAAGGAATTTGAAGTTGGCAATGAAGTAATGGTGTATCTAAGAAAAGAAAGATTCCCAACTAATAACAAGTTGCAGATGAGAAAGATTGGACCTTGCAAGATTTTGAGAAAGTTCAGCTCTTGGAATGCATATGTAGTGGAGTTACCGAATACTCTGAGTATTGCACCTATGTTTAGCATTGCAAATCTTCATGAGTATCATGAACCAGAATTCAGTGAATACAGTATTGCAGACTTGGAGAAACAGTTGCCCTGGAAGGAACCAAATCAGATTGAATTCATTTTGGATGATTGGATTGGGCGTAGTACCCAGAGCAGTCAGTATAAGGAGTATCTTGTGAAGTGGAAGGACAGACCAGTTCAAGACTCATCTTGGATTTCTCAGACAGAGGTAGACCACCTTGGCTTTCCTTTGACCCCGACAAAGTGAGAGACTCACTTTCTCATTAACCTCAGATGTCTGATGCAGGAGCATCCCCAGTTCATAGCAATCTTGCATCAACCAAAAATATTTTCCTTTCTGTTTTTTCTTTTTGTTGCAGTTTCAGCATTTATTTCTATGTGTCTCGGATTTGGCTCGCTGGATCCTGTGGATTTGTATTTTTCATGAAGACTTGATCATCTTCCTTATTCCCAAACTTTGAAGCATTTGGATCATTTTCTAGCAAGTTATCGCTACTAGTTTCCATGACAGTTTCCTGTTACCGATTGCTTGGACCTATTTGCATTTGTGATCTATCAGATCCCTTTTGTAGCTTGCAGAGCCCTGAGCTTTGATTATAATGTTATTTGGCATGTGGGCAACCTTTTTCCATGATGTACACTTCATCCTTTGTATTTCTGAAGGAATCTCTTGGCAGAGGTCGACCTTGTTGTTTTTGCACATTAGATCTGTTCTTCGGGTCTTGATCCCTTTTTGGGCCGACCGGATCCTCTTGGATTGTATACATCATTATAATAGAGCATTAGAATAAAACAAAGAAGTTATACTAACCATAGAAGATAGATCTTAAGATTTGAGGTCTCGGTTGTGACCTGTCCATTATTTTGAGCATGTTCTGGCAGGCTTGTGACCCGGCTGTTATCGATTGGTTGTAATGAGTTTTCATGAAATAATCGATATGTTCTGCATTGCCTCCATCATGTCTATGTGTTTCTATTGTGTTTACTCTTGCTGATTGATCCGGATTGATCTCTTTGAGGTCCCTCCTAACTGGTGACTGTTGAGAGCGGAGGGAGGGAGAGAAAAAGAGAGAGGGGGATGGTAAGGGGAGTGAGGGAGAGAAAGAGTGGAGAGAGAGAGAGAGAGATGTGGTGACAGAGGGAGGGAGGGAGGGAGGGAGAGGGAGAGGGAGAGAGAGCGGATGGGAAAGGAAGGGAGATTGAGGGGGGACAGAGGGAGAGAGAGAGAGGGGGGGATGGGTATGGAGGAAGGGAGAGAGGGGAAGCATACTAGTTTATTATTTTTATCCTTGAACCTGATGCTGGCTCTCATAGGATGATCCGAACTTTTTTTTGTAAGCAATATTGGCACTTCTTTTTATATTGTAATAACAGTTCATCTTGCCCCTCAGGACACCATATGACCCCTTAGGACACAATACAACACCTTAGGATATCATATGGTCCTACTTGGGGTCGTATAGTGTGCTAAGGGATCTTATGGTGTCATTAGGGGCCATGTGGGATCCTAAGGGGTCACATGATGTCGTTAGGGGTCACGTGGGGTCCTAATTGGGCCACGCATGTGTTACAACACCATATGACCCCTTAGGACATCACTCATGGTCCTAAGGGGTCCTAATGGATCTGCACATGTGTTAGAACACTATATGACCCCTTAGGAAAGCATACGGCCCCTTAAGATATCATATGGTCCTACGGGGTCATGTCATGTGCTAAGGGGTCATATAGTATTGTTACAGGTCTTCGGGGTCCTAATGGAGCCACACATGTGTTAGAACACCATATGACCCCTTAGGACACCATACGACCCCTTAGGACATCATATGGTCCTAAAGGGTCATGTGGTATTCTAAGGGGTCATATGGTGTCATTAGGGGTCTTGTGGGTTCCTAATGGGTCCACACGTGTTAGAACACCATATGACCCCTTAGGACACCATACGACCCCTTAGAACATCATATGGTCCTAAGGGGTCATGTGGTGTGCTAAGGGGTCATATGGTGTCGTTAGGGGTCATGTGGAGTCCTAATGGTGCCAGACATGTTATACAACACCATATGATCCATTAGGATACCATATGACCCCTTAGGACATCATATGCTCCTAAGGGGTCATGGGTGTGCTAAGGAGTCATATAATATCGTTAGAGATCATGTGAGGTCCTAATTAGGCCGCACGTGTGTTACAACATCATATGACCCCTTACGACACCATATGACCCCTTAGGATATGATACATGGTCCTAAGGGGTCATATGGTGTCATTGGGGGTCATGTGGGGTCCTAATGGGGCCACACATGTGTTACAACATCATATTAGCCCTTAGGACATCATACTACCCCTTAAGATATCATATGGTCCTAAGGGGTCATGTCGTGTGCTAAGGGGTTGTATGGTGTCGTTACGGGTCTTCGAGGTCCTAATGGGGCCACACGTGTTAGAACACCATATGACCCCTTAGGACACCATACAACTCCTTAGGACATGATATGGTCCTAAGAGATCATGTGGTATGCTAAGGGGTCATATGGTGTTGTTAGGGGTCTTGTGGGGTCCTAATGGGTCTACACATGTATTAGGACACCATATGACCCCTTAGGACACCATACGACCCCTTAGGACATCATATGGTCCTAAGGGGACATGTGGTGTGCTAAGGGTCATATGGTATTTTTATGGGTCATGTGGAGTCCTAAAGGTGCCACACATGTGTTATAACACCATATGACCCCGTAGGACATCATATGCTCCTAAGGGGTCATGTGGTGTGCTAAGGGGTCACATGATGTCATTAGGGGTCACATGGGGTCCTAATTGGGTCACTCATGTGTTACAACACCATATGACCCCTTACAACATCATATGACCCCTTAGGATATCATACATGGTCATAAGGGGTCATATGGTATCATTGGGGATCATGTGGGGTCCTAATGGGGTTGCACATGTGTTAGAACATCATATGACCCCTTATGACATCATATGGTTTTAAGGGTTCATATGGTGTGCTAAGGGACCTTATATGATGTCATTAGGGGTTATGTGGGATCCTGAGAGAGAGAGAGAGAGAGTAGGAATACAATGTACTAAGATATTGAGAGACTATATATGCATATATTTTACATACATATATGTATACATACACATACACATTTTATATACATATACATACATATTATATACATACATATATGTATACATACACATACACATATACATACATAGGATGTCTTTATGTTGACATAACCCATACAGATTTTGTTCTCTCCAAAACGTGTATGGGTTTTGTTCTCTCTAAACCTCATACGCGCTATTGTTTCTAAAAACTCCGTACGCATTTAGTGTGTTTAGGCTTTTGATTAGGCTTGAATGATAAGGTTGAGGGTTGGACGTTTGATTTCCCTCCATTTCCCTCCTTTTTGACATGTTTTGTTTTATCAAATTGGTTTCTCGACTTTGTCATCATCAAGTTTACACCTCATCAACTGGGTATTTCTAAAATCGCCACCATATTTTCACCCATCTTCTAAGCTTTCTAACCATATAATTTTTTTAAAATTTGAACATTAACATATCAATCTTGAATTTCTTTTACCAGTGTCTTCATAGTTCTCAAAGACATGTGTACCATTTTTTTAATAACTTTTGATCTACTTATCCAAATTTTAAAACAATTACATATTATTGTAGTTCACTTGATTATTTACACTTACAAAAAAAAAAATCATTTTCGATTATTTTGGTGCAAGTTATGCTTCGCACATGAACAGGTACCTGATTTTTCAGGATGTGCCCATTTCGAAAAATCATAAAAAAAAATACTCAACAAAAAATTACAAAAAAATTGATAGCTTCTAGTGCTCACTCTTATCTATCTTTCTACCAAAGGATTTATCAAAATAAATATAACTATGACTTTTTTGATGTGCATGCCTGACACTATGTTATGTTTTTCAAAAGAAAAAAAATCAGGGATTCTTTTTTGTGCGTGAAGGATTTGACCTCGTTAATCTTACCCAATTTTGAAACAATTTAGTAGTTTGGAAACTAGATTCAAATTACTACAATCTTTGTTCTTTGAGCATCTTCATATTTTGAGTGGATGTCTCTCAAATTTCTCCTCCAAGTTCAAGTTTAGCTAGAAAAAAAAAAAAAGTGTCCACTTATACCCCTTTTTGCACATCATCTTGGTGCACTTGCCTATTTGTCATAGCTACATCATTTCAATTGTTGACATCAATGTCAATCTAATGCTAGCGCACACACACACACACACACACACACACACACATATATCTGTGTGTGTGTGTGTGTGTGTACACACATATTTATATGTACACACACACACACACACACACACACACACACACATACACACACATATTTATATATACATACGCATATACATACATACATACATACATACATATACATATATGGTGTGTGTGTGTGTGTGTGTCTATGTATGTGTATGTATGTATGTATGTCAATATATATGTATATATCAGTTCTGATACAAGAAAACACGTCAAATATTACCACTCATACAAAATGTGGTGTCTAGTCATGTACAAATCATCTGCCCTATGGGTGATGACTACCTGAGCCCTTTGGTCCTAGTCGTGGTGGCTCCATAGGAGTCTATCTATGAGACAACATAGAGCATGGGTAGCTCCTAGGGGAGCTCCTCCTAACTCTCTCTATCATTATGCCTCTATTCATTCTCGCCTTTTCCCTGGACTCCATGAGCTCACTTTGTAGTTGTTCCCTATCCTCTTGTGATAATGTCTCCAAGCTAGAATGCAACGAATGAAGTCATGCCATCCTTGTGCATTGGCTATAGGAGAGAAAGTAAAACTTGTGTTAGTCACATATACATATATTATAATCAAAATGTAACAAAATTAATATATCTAAATCAATCATATATCATACCTAGATCCCCTTCCTACCATGTAGGATTGAAAGACCTGACTAGCTGGATCAGGTGGGCTAACCCATGGCTAAGGATTTTCTATCAAGTAGCCTGGTGGAAACACGACACCTGGAAATGAGCCTGCCAATATCTAGTGTATGCACGCTAAACACCAACATCATCCTCATCATCATCATATGTAACCTCACCTCTCCTCATCATCATCATATGTAACCTCTACATCATGTGTTGTAGGTATAGGCAAGGCCCCTAGCCTCACAACACTCTAAGAGTGTCGTATGTAGGTTGTCACTATTATGGGATAGTCCTACACTAGACCAAAGTATCTCATCACCCTATCATTTTAAAATGGCATGATGATGTAACTATGGTGACCCTCAAATAGATGATCTCATTGCATCCTCCGTAGCTAGATACGCTTCTCTTCCCAGTCAAACATGCATCTATATGGTCTCCATATGATATCAACAAGCTATAGAAGATCTATCACTACTCTCCAATATAATAAATCTCCTCTCTACCATGGTCTACTGTAGGGGTAGGCATGCGCTTACAGCTTGTCAAGGGAGTTATCTATGGAAAATCCTACAAAAGTAGTGTGTGATATATTCTCAAACATCCATACTTGCAGCAATGTGCAATTCATCAAAATCTTACCCTCATAATATATATATTGCTCCAAGTCAAGGTAGGGATGAGAAAACATGCTCTTTCTCCATGCAAACACAATGTAGTGCTCCTACATCTTGTGGATAGCATAGGTAAGGCCTCCCTGCATATGAGTGTCTTTCCCATTAAGACATATAATCAACCCCACTATAGCAATCATGGTCCTCTGAATCAATGGAAACTCTCATGTAGTGTGCGGTAACCACCTAATGTATATCCAACTCCTCATATCTTTGGGAGTCCCTCTACCGATGTAGTATCTCTAATCTCTCTCTTCCCCTTGACATGATCAATGTGACTCGTATCTCACAATCCTCCCTTATACTAGTAGATGTAGAATGTGATACACATCCTCTAAGGTGACGATCATCTCTCCATTAGGAAGATGAAAAGTAGATGTATCTGCATCCCACCTCTCCATTAGGGTCGTCAACATCAACACATGATATTTCATCATTGGCATACAATATACCCAATACAATCCTACATCTCGAAGTAGCATCCCCTCATCCTAATCAAGATAGTAGAGTTGGCTCCTTAGAAAGTTGTACACAAAACCTTCGACATGTTCCCACATGTAGGGTAGTTCCTACAAATAACATCATCAACATATCCATTAGAATCATAGTTGTTATAACCACAAGTGTGCCACATGGAGGCCTTTTCCAGACCAAGGTGCCCCTATGGGACCATGGTGCCCAGAGTGGACCATGGCACCCTAGTGGGACTAGGTATAAGGAAGTTAAGTAGTGGAACAACTTCCTACACTAACCTTGAGAGGAGGGTAATGCAAAAAAAATTAGAAACCATTACAACAATTACAAAAATAAACATAAATAGCATGCATACCACAACATAGTTATTTACATGGAGAAAACCCTTTTGGGAGAAGAACCCCACACTCCAAAAGCCACCCAGTATATTATTTAGAAATTAATAACAGATTACAATATACTTGCAGAGCAATTTTTTCACACAAGTAATACCAACTAGAGATTCAAAGGTAACTCAATAGCTATAAGACTCTTACACACAACCTCCATCTCACACACCCCATATAGAAGAGATACAATACATGAAATCGTTAAACGATATTACAAAAGCATGGGCTAAAACCACCCAATAAAGTGGAACTCACCTTATCTCCAATCCTAGATGCCCTGTGATGTATCAAAACACACATCAACATGTGTACCTCCCTTTTATAGCTCATTTATGTGTCTAACACATTTTTATATTTTGTATTTCAGGAAACCAAACTTTTGGAGGCTACAACTTTTGAACCGGGTGTTTGATTGATGAACCGTTTGAAGCATTAGAAAGCTCGCGATGTGCTATATCAAGTTATATGCACACTTTTGGGTTGTTTTAGAGCGTCTAAAGCCCTCAAAATTGACTCTAAAACTTTCGATTGCAGTTTTTTAAAATGGAAACTTTAATATCTTCAAATCTAAACATGATCTTGCAACAAAAATTTACTAATGTACTTATCTAGCCAATCCAAATCTTTGGGGAAAATTTTGAACCAATTCATGCTCAAATGAAAAATTACTATAAATATTAACCTTATCTAAATGCAAGGTTGAGACACCATTTTCCTAACACTAGGGTGCCTGTTGGCATTGCATGAAGATTGCATTGATGAAGTATAGTGTTGTCATTGATGTCAATAGTAACCGGTAATAGATTTGTATTGCAACTGGTAGTGGTGCAGTAATGCAACCAGTAGTAGAGCAGTGATGGAAACCGGTATTGGTATGTGAAGAAGAGTGATCAACTGGTAACCCCAACCAGTAGATATGTCAAACCCTAACCGATTGAGCTTGGTGAATCGGTTATGTTGATTTATGATTGAATGGTCATCGGAGATGGAGATGCCACATATGCATGATGCATGTGATGAGTTTCAAAGTGATTTTGGCACGTGAAGATAATTGTTTATCTTGGGAATGAGTATATGCATAGCATGAAGTGATAACTGCGTGATGAGTTACAGGATTCGATGTGCAGTGATCCAGGAGCGCTCGAAGTTGTCTAGAACAATGTGTAGTTGATTTCTATGTAATCCAATGATCATAATTGAACCAATATGTTTGTAATCTCTATGAGATTTATAGGTTTTGCGATGTGTTACCGACTTATTGTATTTGTTTATAAGGTTGATGAGTTGTTTTGTAATTGTGTTAGCTCTTTTGTTAAGTGTGGTAGTGAGATTAATGTTGAACCAGAAGGAGTGCCTGTAGAATGTTTTGAAGGCAGATAGGAGCATAAAAGGATCTGACTAAGCAAGATAGTGCTATTACCAGATCAGCAAAAACCCTGTTGTTCTCTAGCCATTACAACAGTTAAATCCCCTAACCGGGTAAGCTTTAACAAGCTTGGTGTTGTTTAAATCCTCTAACTAGGTGATCCATTAGCTTGGATTTAAAATTCTCTGTCGAGGTTACTCCTAATAGGGTATTGCCTTTAACAGGGTATTGTAGTCAATCCCTTAACTGAGTGGTCCCTAACCAAATATGTTCTTAACAGGACATTATTGTATAAGCTTCTAACAAGGCTTGGCTCCTAACAGGGCGAACTTCAGAAGAGTTCAGAATACTTGTGGGTATTCAGCCCCATCATAGCTTTTCCCATTTGGGTTTCCATGTCAAAAATCATTGTCAAGTGGTGAATGATTTTGTGGTTATGTTTTGATATGGTTGATATGCTAACTGGTAAATCCAATTAGATATGATTAGATAACCGGAAGTGATCTGAAATGAGCTATTACTAATGTTAGTAAAGTAGTTTAATGTTTTGGTTAAATGGTATTTGAGTTTCAGATATGTTACATTGTATCATTGTTGTTTTGATCAACCAGTAAAGTTTGACATTGCAGTATCAGTTTTGTTAAAGTGTTTAAACTGGTTAGTTCAGTGATTGATTTATGAGTTGGGATTAAGTTTGGTGAAAGTTTAGTTTGTTTTCTATCTACTGATTCAACCCCCCCCCCCCACCTCTTAGTAGTTGACCGGATCCTTATTGTTTCATCATATTATCACGCCCACCCTAGGTGGGTCACGTAAGAACCTAAGGTTTTCAATAGAAATCAACATCTTGAAGGAAAATGAAACACAAAGCAAGCTTGGCAACCTACCTCGTCTAGTGGAATACCCTCCTCAACTAATTGATGTAGGTTCTCCATCCTTGTGGGCACATCTGGTCATCGGCTTGGCATCCTTCCTCGGTAGGATCCTTATCTCCACTTCACAACAAAAAATTCTGAATAAGACAAATGAATATTACATTTGTCACTATTTTAAGAGGTAATTTTTTTTCTATTCTAGATCGTTTATAAATATTTTTCTCATTTCAAGCAACCACACTAGAATCAAATTATTAGAAACCACCATTAGCTCATTTCGAGCAACCACACTAGAATCAACCTATGGAAGACCAAGAGTCACAAATTAGAATCCACTTATTAGAAACCACCTAGAAGCCAACTATGGAAGACTAAGAGTCACAACTTTGAATTTCATATTAGATGTCCCTTTGGGATTTGAACTTTGATCTCCACAATGAGAACTCAATGCTTTAACCAATAGAACACAACCCCTTGGACATTTTAAGAGGTAATTTTATCAAAACCCTAATTCCTCTAAACCCCTATTTTTTATGGTTTTTTTCATCTCTCATATCTTGAGCTAGAGAACTCTAATTCATGTGTCGTTTGTTGTGTTGGAATCATAAATCAGTCCCCTATATTTCAAAATGCCTATCGAGTAGTTTTGGTTTTGTCTCAAACCTTGTTATGTGCATTGTTCATCACTTCCATTTCACAATTCAACATGGTGAACATGTTTCTACCTCCTAAAGTAACAAGAGGAAACAAGGAGGCATATAGATACCCTGGAATTTCATCACTCTTAGTAAGATCTCTCAAAAAAAATTATTTCAACTACCAAAGTTTTTTTGTAGAATGTGGTTCCTAACAATGCATTGCAGGTACTGTTACATTGGGGGCTTCATTCAACACTTACAGAAATATACTTTTTACATGAATTTTTACTTTTCTATACTTTAGCTTGCATATGCACGTATTGTCATATGACCGTTGAATTGGGGGTTCAATGTAATGTCGTAAATTGTACACCTTTAATTAGGGTGTCCAATTCCACGCTTAGCACTCATTTCAGTATGTCTCATTATACTATGCATTATAGGACTTTCGTTTGCATTTTAATTAATTAATTAAATTGTGAGTCCTTTATTAATTCAAATCACATCACACTTTATAAATTGGGCCCTTGATTCTAGGTGTGCCCTTTTATCATTCATCCTAAATTATCCCTAATTCTACCCCAATTGCAACTTTCAAAATGCATCCCACATATCCATACATCTTGGTTTGAGCCATCAAGCTAGATTCAACATTAGAACCTCGTTATTTTGTATCCCTGAAAATTTGGAAAAAAAGCTATCAAGAACAAGACGACCATACCGCCTCAATCCCACACTTTTTTCCCAAATTTCGAGAGGATAATTTAGTGATCCTAATCAATTCAAATCCCACTCTGTGTGAATATATAACTAACTTAAGTCATCTTTTCATCAAATTCAAACCTAGGATTTCATATATAAGGCAATTCACCTCCTCATTTGTGATAATCTTTTGGCATCTTTAGAGAGCAACAATTTCACAATAGAAAATATCCTAAAGAAGTGAAAAGGCTACTTTAGAGGAGTCTCAAATCTACAAATCAATTACTTCTTCATCAACAATCATTCAACCATGGAAGCTTCAAGAGGCATTGGAGGATGATAGGAATCACTGACTGATGATTGGCTTGTACCTCTCCCTAAGGAATTTGGTATGATTTCATGTTGTTCTTATGTTTCTACCGTTTAGTTTCAGATCTACATCATATATAGCTTTAGATTTACATTATTATTTTAAATTTGTTTTCAAATGGTGTATTTTAAAGTATTTCAATTCAATCATTTAAATTTTGGCTCTAATACACACTTGAGTAGACTCTAGTTTGCATACTAGGCATTTTAGTTCGTAGCAAACTTAAACACGCTTAAGATTCAAGAGCACACACATTATTCCAATTTCAATATCAGCTATCTGTGGAGGTGGAAATCACCAAAATAAAGAGTTGACCAAGGCAAACCCCTATAGAGCCACCACCATACCATTTTCCATCTTGCAGGTGTAGCTACAAGTACTCGACAAAGCTAGCAAGTCTAGATTAGCGTCAGGATACTATCCCAAACTTATTCCCAAAATTCGGATCTCTTTTCTCGGGACCAAGGTGTTGGGGGCACCCCTATTCTCAAGTTTTTGCATCAAATTTGGTATGTGGCTCCTAAAGAAGTTTAGGTTGCAAGTTTTCAGACAAAAACTCATACTCAAAAGACCAAGGCGTTCTGAGTGTCTCAGACCTATAGAATCAAGTTCAATTTGTAGTCACGGGTACATAATCAAATTGCTTACTCATTTATGTATCTCAGTGTATTTATCAGTCAACTACAATAGCATAAGTGCTCATTTACTTCATACTTTAGTTGTAGTTTTGCATCATTCCAACCTATTTCCTTAGTTCATTCATTTTCTACACCAACAAAGGAATAGAAACCCTAGAAGTGTCATTTGACTCTCTTTTACAAAAGTTAGTTGAATACAATAACTCCTCTAGGTGATTTTGTATTCCAATGTATGTATGAAAGTGGATCTTGGTCTTAGTCTTACCCGATTCCATTTTCACACACTACACTTTTGTATTGTCATGCATATGATCAAAGCTTATTATATAACATGCTTATTTAGGAGAGGCATATTCTTATATGTTTTTAAGGTTTTGATGAATATTTGGGGAATGAATAGGATCTAGTATAGTTGATCTTCATTTAGGAGGAGAACCTATTGGGTTAATGGCTTAGGTTTGGGGAGTTCTCTTTCTACCACTTTTAATTCTTCTTCTTCACTCCTTACTGGAGGTAATGGTGGTGGCTAGAGTGCTTAGTGCTTTCTCTAGGGCTATACTGCTTGTTTGTTTCTCTAAAATTTCTTCTATGTTCTCATTTAGAGTAAAGCTTATGAGGTTTCTTTCTTTGGCTGCTCTATTTCAACCAAGGTTGTGTGTGTGTGTGTGTGTGTGTGTGTGTGTGTGTGTGTGTGTGTGTGTGTGTGTGTGTGTGTGTGTGTGTGTGCTAAATTAAAGCATGAAAATATTTCAAAATATATTATAGGGTGTTGTATAAAAGAACAAACCCTAATTCATTTTAACACATCCTCTAGATCCATTGATCTTCATTACATATTGCATCATCACAAGAGCATATTATCAACACCTACAATAGTGACAAGTTAGAAATATTATTCGAAAGCTATTAAATGAATCCTTCTAGGTGTTTGACCAAAGGAGAATCATCTTGTCTATCATGCTCTTAATAGTTGTTTATCAAAATTGATACTCTATTTTGTATGTTTGGACATCAAGGTGAAGCTATAATTGTACTTACATAAGTCCAAAAATATTCCAAATTAATTTTGTGCATCCAATATCAATTTAGGGGTTGAACATGGGAAATTGAAGTTGATTGTGCACCATATTTTTATAGAGGTGATTTTGTGCCATTAAATTGACTCCCTCCAAATTCTAAAAATGATAATTCAAATAGTGTTGTTTTGTTTTGTTTCAAAAGTTGTGATCAAAATAATGAACTATCTATTTGATTGTCAAAATCAACTAAATACTTTTATCTTCAATTTTCTGAAATTATGTCACATGATCTATCATGGCTCTCAATTAGGTTAACTAGATTATATTGATCATCATATTCCTTAGACATAATTTTAGGTTAAAAAAAAACTATTTATTACTTTACATTTTTTGGTGAGCTTATCTTACACCCCACAGGGATTGACCTTAAGGTTTATTATTTCTACATTAGAGTTTTAGATCTTATTTTTTTCTCATTGTTTGTTGAGAACTTAAGAAATGATTTGGGTTTGGATCTACCCTTTTGTCATTTTTCAATTGCTATATTTTGATTAAGGTTTGGGTTTTTATTGTTTGATAAATATTTGATTTATACATGTCCACCCTTGTATGCTGTAAGTGGCATAATATATCATGGTTTCTCCCAAATATTTTCCTTTACACTCTTTATGCATGTCTTACAAATTCTAATTTACTCCTATTCTTTGTGGTGTGTGTTCTATTCATCCTTGACGTTTGAGACAGTGTCTTTGTAACCTCGAGAAGAGGGTAAATTTTATAAAGAGGCATTGTTTCATTATGCATGTGTTTATTTGCAATAGAGTTTGTTTGTTCTTTCCTTATGTCTTGATACACCCACTTCACTTGTTTATGAGCTACAACTTGACCATACATTTTTACTGACTAGTCCTAGTGATTTGAACAAGAATGATGATGTTTTATGATGCAAGAGCATCCCCGATTCTTGGCAATCTTGCATCAACCAAAAATATTTCTTTTTCAGTTTGTTTTATGTTTTGCAGTTTTCAACATTTCTTTCTGTATTTTCTTGCATTGGCTTACCGGATCTTGTGGAACTGGATTTTGCTTGAGGACATGATCATCTTCCTTATTCTTAAACCGCAGAGCATTTGGATCATTTTCCACCAAGTCATCGATTCTGGATTCTAAGACAGTTTTCTAGCTTAGGACACTGAAACTGCTTTGACCTATTTGCTATTGGTGAATCTTGTGGATCCTTTCTGTAGCTTGCGAAGCCCCAGTTCGTTGCATCCAATGTTCCTTGGCATGTGGCCGACCTTCCCTTTGAACCGCACTTCATCCTTTGGATTTTTCAGAGGAATCTCTTTGGCGGAGGCCGACCTATTGGTTTTACATGTTTGATCTCGTTTTTCGGCATTTGATCCTTTTTTGGCCGACCGAATCTCCTTGGATCATATAAATCATTGCAATTGAGCATTAGAAATCAATCAGATAGAACATAGAAGATAGATCATATGATTGAGAGGTCCGGAGTTGACCAATTATGTAATTGAGCATGTATGTAGCAGGCCAATGAGCCAAATCTTGTAATCCAGATGTTACCAGTTATCTATAATCAGTTTTCATGATCTAAGTCATTCAGTTATGCATTGCCTCCATATCTTCTTATTTCCGTTGTGTTTACTCTTGTTGCCCGGTCCGGATTGATCTTTTTGAGGTCCCTCCTAACCGGTGACTACACCATTTTATCTTTGAGCACTTTTTCTTCACATGCTTTATGTGCCTTTTATAATGGCTAATGATGAAATTCATCTTCCCTTAGCTATTCATGTTGTTGTTGAGCCTTGCAAAGCTATGTTTATGCCCCTAATTCATGTTTAATTGAAGATATATCATGAGTGGATATAGGTCCATGTACACCACCTTGTAACACCACCTCTCCACATGTTTCTCTTGCTTTGCCTTTCCTTATTCACATAAGGTTGCTAGTCATCCTCTATCTTTTTACTTTGGTCTATTAGTGATATATTTAGTGAGGGGCGATGCGTTAGCTCTTTATCTTCTCATATTATAGATGATGACCCTTTGATTCATGACGATTTACACATTCTTCTGAGCCATTTTGGTAAAATAAAGCCTCGAAGGTACATGTTCAGACCTCCTAATTTTTCATATTGTACAAATGTATCATAATTAAGCAAGGTTTTGGAAACTACAAACTATATTGTAAATCATACAACTCTTATATTCATGTTCAAGTCTGATGGTTCATGTCATAGACAGTACAATGTACTTAGACTACATTTATAACGAAAACGAGAAACTATCGACTCTCTTAAAAGTGTTTTATCCCCAAATTGAGGTTCTCCTAAATTAACTCTCATGTTCAGCCCATTATTTTGATATTTCTTTGTGTTTGTTTGCACATTTTCATGCTTATGTGATCTACACATCATGTTTGATAAGTTTATGAACAAGTGAACACACTATCATTAATCTAAAAGGTGTTTGTGAGAAGCAACAGCAAAGAATTCGTTGTTTGTGAATTGTTTTAAGAGTATCTCTCTGAATTTATGGATCAATTAAGACCCATCAAAACGACACAAAATAAATATTTTAAGAGACCAAAGTTTACAAGAACCATTTCCTCGAATGCTAGCCTATAACTCAATATACATATAGATTATGGTTTACCAATTATTCTATGTATAAATAAAACCTCCCATTCTTTAAAATGTGTGTCCAGATTAAGAATTTATTTCGTAAGGTACAAGTACAAACATCACTTACCATTACTTGTAAAACTGCACTGTAAAAGCCCCAACCAAAATTAGACATCCAATGACAAAACAAATACAAAAGCAGTAAGAACCTGGCCTGAAATTGAAACCCCATTGCTCAATTACAAACGTAGGGGCACAGGCTGCATAGAGTGAATTGAAAACTAAAGATTGTGTTGCTTTGCCTCTGCAAAGTGAATAAACAAAAAAATGCTATACCTTTTCTGTTTAAAGGCATGTAACCAACCTTGCTTTTACTTCTCTGCACGGCTAAACCTAAAGAAAAGTTTACAGCAGATAATAAAGCTATGCAAGATCAATGGGGACTTGCCAATTTGACCTGTTTCTTAATTTTTACTAGTATAAAATTAAGGTACAGATAAAGTTGACTTTCGACAGTACAGATTTCCCTTAAACCCAGCATCTAAAGCCAAAAGACACCCATGCTAAATATTGCAATAAAGTGTGATTTTGTATTTCATTCAAAAAATAAAGACCCGATTGGATAATGTTAAAAAATAAGGCATAAAATCCATTCGGATATGTTCCTCAAAACATCCAAAATAGTAAGAAAGTTCAACCGTGTATGCTTTTTCAAGCACCCAAAATAGGTATGAGGTTTCATTCTGCATCAGTCTACTGCACCCAAATGAGATTTTATAATGATTGGCTATTTGTTTACAATTGTTTCAAAATTCAAAACCGGTCAACATCTACCATAAGGCAATTCAATCCCTTGAAATTTTCCATGATTCTGAATGTACCGGAAGTACAAAGACACACAACCTTTTGCATTAGTCTAAATCAAAGTTTTAAAACTCGGACTCGCCATGGATTCGGCAAACCAAAAAATTGGATTCAGATTCATACTCGTGAAAAACTCGGCAAAAAAAAATGTAATTTTACAAAAAAACATAAAGAAATTAATGCATTTAGAGAACATAAGAGTCATAATTGAAACAATACACATGTCATATGATCTCCAAACACTCAATATTTGAAATTTCATCATTCATACTCATAGTTTCAAACTTTAAAATGTATAATAGCAGCATAAGTTTATAAATGTTTACAAAATTACATATAATGATAGGTCTAGATCTTTGGAGGAGAGAGGAGAGACTGAGATAGCGAGTGGTAGAGAGGGGATAGAGGAAGAGTAATAGGGAGATAGATAGGTCTAAAATTTGGGGCAGATAAAGTAAGTGGGATAGAGAGATAGAGAGACTACTAATAGGAGCCTACTGATTACTGAAATTTGACTAAGTCTGAAAATTTAAAAGATCTTCTCAAACCTAGAATTTGCATTATAACTCATCCGAAACCACTCTAAAACATCCTGCCAATATATACATGAAATATAACTTAAAGTATAAGAATATACTTAAATGTTATATTTCATGTATATATTCTGATGAAGAGAATGAAATTGACTTGAAACCCTACAAACCTGTTTTCACCAAAAAACAATGCCAAATGAATGAAAAAGGTAAAACAAAAACACTTTAATAGCTTGTTGGGCATGTTTTTGGGGTCACGTGAGTCCAAGGGAAAGACTCACAAGTCCAAGTGAAAGACTCGCGAATCCTTGGGAAGGACTCACCAAGACTCAGCTCGCGAGTCCTTGGCAAGTCGACTAGGCTCGCAAGTCCTTGACGAGTCGATTCGGCCCACCAATAGACTCACAGGTCCGTTGCGAGTCCATAGCGAATCTACGAGTTTTAAAACTATGATCTAAATGACTTAAAAACCTTGAAATCACTCTACTTACAAAACTAGAGTAGAAATCCAGCAAATAAAAGCAAGATCTAATGGCATAAGTTATGAAGCAATGAGAATTCAACCTCCAATGAAAGTTGAATATTGACAAATAATGGGTTGAATGCTCAAAGTTATACCCTGTTTGTCTATAAATAAGAAAATGCAAAGTGAATAAACACAAATTTTGTACCTTCTAATCTTGAAGAGGGATCAGCTCAGATCCAAATAAAAATATCTATACAGTGAACAGTGAGTTAACAGTATGGGTAATATGGGGATTCCTTGTTTTTATAGGGTGGGCAAGTGTGGTATAGATTGGATACATCAATACAAAATATTAGAAAAATCATTACAATGTCAAAAAAAAAAAAAAAATTTATATAGAAAAATATACAAAATTAATCATAATTGATAATATGGATACTGTACATTAAATAACGGCAAAAAAAACCTATCTTAATGTTGGGTACGGTTGTCGTTGCACCAAAAGGTCGACTTGTCAATGCCCGCTACAACCACCAGACAAAATCCACGGGAGGCAGTTAAGCCATGTCGCAAACCTACCGCTTGTGCTGCACATGTTGTTTATAACTAGGGTTATATAGGGTTCGGATTGCCTTAAGGCAACATCCGAACCCTTTTAGGTCTGGGACCTAAAGGGTAATGTGAGCCCAAGCCTAGGCCCAGCCCTATCTCTCACACTATCCTAAATATCTCACGCCACAATAATTTTGGCGCCAAAACTTAAAGAAGGCCGACTTGCAAACAAGGGTTAAAAGTGCATATAAATGAAGGACATTTCACAAGTCAAACACATCAATTGAATCTCATGCAAAAAGCGAATTAGCTCTGCTGCTAAGGTGCAAATTCTCCAAGAAGGGTGCGAACTTAACTTCAAGGAAGAGTGCGAACCTATCTAGATTTGTGCGAAATTGTCCAAGAGGACATAGTGTATTTTGATGCAGTTTTGAAGCATGCAAAGGGACAGATCTGATATGTGAAGATCAGATTCAAGCTAAGTATTGTACTTATGATATAGAGGAGAATATATAATCTGACCTGTGGGTCTTTCATGCTGGGTTTTTCCTCCTTGGAGGTTTTCCCAGGGTATGCTTGTTTGTCTACTGTTTTTATTTCTGATTTTACTGAATGTTGGCTTATTAAAATACTGCAAATCTGATTACAATCTAGGGCATAATCAATTATATAAATCTGATTAACATACCTAGGGTATAAAATTACAGCATAGAGACCTAGGGCGCACGCCTTGCAACAATCCCCCCTCAGTGCAAGCGGGGGTTTGAACCTGTGACCCAACTCTGATATCATTTGTTGGGTACGGTTGCCGTTGCACCAAAAGGTCAATCTGTCAATGCCCGCTACAACCACCAGACACAAAGAATCCACGGGAGGCGACTAAGCCATGTCGTGAAAAGCTACCACTTGTGCTGCACAAAGACCAAGGGCACACACCTTGCAACACTTGATATTTCAAAAGAATAAATCACATAAGGTATGTAACATCTGTTCAAAATATAAAAAATCAGCGGTTATAGCCAAACTGAAAACAATGGAAACAAATCAATATGCAGGTCCTCATCAAGAAAATCCAAATCAGCAATTAGTTGATTATGACCAAATGCAATGGACTAGCAGGAGTGAGGTGAGTTTTGTGTGTTCTAAATTTTGTATTGTGCCATTTTTCAATGCCTTTATTATTAGTCGCACCCAGGGGAGTATCGTTTTCTTATTATAATTTAATCATGACAATCAAGTCTCTAAACAATAGACGAACCCACAAGCTATACCCAGACCAGTACCATTAACAGAACCCGAATGGTACAGAAACCATGACCTCCAGATCAGCAACCCATAATATAGAAAATTCTACTAAAAAATTCACAATCTCGTATACTTAAAACACAATATAAATATAAATAGATAGTCAATGAGCCGTGAAGTTGAAAGGTTCATTTGAGTTCATCAGGGATCAAGTCTTGTCGAGCGCAAGGCTCCGAAATCATAAGGGATGAGACTTGGATTGTGCCCTGGACGAATTTGGTGAAATGGATACACTTAAGTTGATTTTTAGCCAAATAGATTCAGCCCAAACTTTGTGCTCCAGTATCAAATAGCTAAAACTACTTTGTAGATGAAAAACCCTCATCAAATATATATATAAATCTATATAATTGTTTCATTTGAAAAATTTTACAAGAGTTATAGTGACTTTCAGAAGTTTTTCTCAAATACTTATCTTAAACTACACATACTTGTAAAAGAAATATTTCTTTATATTCAATGTCGTTTAAAAGAGAAAAATTGACACCCTAGCATATGCTTGTTAAAGAAATTTATCCACTGGGATTCTCCTGGATTTGGAAGGACAAGCAATCAGAAATTGATTTAGTCACAGTCCAAGCACCAAAATCAAATTCCAAGGTGACAAAAGAAAACAAAATACAGAAACAGTTACAATTTAACCTGCAATCAAGGTTCCAGACTCAACCGAAAGTATGGGGACTGTTAAAAAGGGACTTAAAGTAATATTTTTTCCAATAAAAAATTAAAAAACTGTACAGAAGTTAATGAGAAAAATTCATATACAATATGCTTAACGTCGATTCTAAAGCCTTGGTTTTACCGATTTCTCTGCACAACTAGAGCCAAACGGCACATACAACACAGGCATCAAACAAAGCAGGGCCTTGGTTCACCGTTGAGGCTTGACCTGATCCTTTGATTTCAGAATCGGAATGAAAATTTTTGGCAACCTTCACAGTACAGATACTTCTCGGCCCAGCTTCTAAGCCGGTCTATGCCCATGCTATGTACTGGAAGCAGCCATTAAGAATGTTCTAAAAAGCATCCCACTGAGGAGTAACGTCTGATTTGGAAACTTTATTCAAGCTCCAGGCAACACTAAAGTCCAAAGGAACATATTGCTTCAAGCATCCAAAACAGGTTCCAAGTTTCATTTCACTGCGGCCTTCCCAACTGTAATGATGGTGCAAATTCTGGATGAATTTGAAGGAATAGAGACTAAGCCAAACCTGGCATAAGCCACACCATGTCCAAACTTAAATATTGCAGTGCTGCCCAAATGAGTGCGTTCTTGACCATCCAGGACGGAGAATAACAAAAAAATTCCATAAGTATAAGGGAAATATAGAAACAACTATACAGAAAATGCATCCTTCCTATCCAGGATTCTCTACAGGGCAACCTCTGAAGAAACCAGGCGGTGAGTCTCCCAAACTTCAACCCCCTGCATCTCTGCCCTCGCCACAAAAAGCCTATCCCCACCACCAGCAAGGGCCATAACTTCCTGCCCGGTATGTCTCCTACCGTGCTCAATAAAATTCCTCCTGAACGAGGTCTCCCAATACTCTTTCTCATTCAAACCCGCACTGGCAGCTGCTAAAGGAACCTCAGACCATACTTCCAAATCCCCACCTCTGCTACAAAATATCTGTTTTCCATAGCCCAACAGCTTAGTATCTGGCCTCCCTTCATTAACTGCCAGTGCAGGATTTGTTTCAGTCATATGCATCCACGGGTCCTGGGAGTTCAAGTGTCTGAGGTCAGCCATGGCTAACTTGCCTGTCATCACACTCACCTTAAAAATGCCAGCTAAATCTTCATTGAATGTTACATCTGCAAAGCTGTCGCGTTCCATGACCCTCGGATCTGCGTTTGAATTTGGCTCTTTCCATTCCCATACAATTTTATCAGCCCGCACATCCCAGAGTCGTATGTAACTGCTGTAACCAAATGTCCCACCATGTACACCAGTAGCCATGAGCAGGTCCTTAGAACCCAGGTACAGCAATTTAGTGGCCACTTTTGAATGTGCTGAACGGCCATTCTCTCGGCCAATTTCCTGCATTTCAATAATTGAGTGACAATAAGAACAATTTACAAGCAGGCCAACAACATTGTATGGTGACTAAAGCAATCATTGGCTGAGAATCAACAGTCATGAATGTATCCAATTATGCTCAGATGATCCCTAGACAATCATTGGCTTAGTTTAAATCCAATAATGATGATCAAAGAGCAAGTTTTAGGATCCTCCTGTGAAATTCTAACATCACTCAGCATCACTTTCAATGTGCTTATATGCTTTGTGGATTGCCTTGCGATTAATGCTAGTGCAAGCATTGTTTTGAAAATTACAAGCTTAAATAAAATTCAATATCTACCTTCACGATTTGGAGATTTTCTTTGTCTACCATGAGAATTGTGTTGTCTGTGTGCTGTCCAGTCTCAAAGCTGGCAAAAATTGCTGATCCTGAAGAGGTGACTGACTGAACACACGTTCGATATATACGAGTATCATTACGGTCAGACCAGGCTATGCTCTTCACATGCGTACCATTCATTGTGTCATAGATGTGAAGTGCAGGGAAGTCCTGTAGATGCAAATGCACAAATATAAGCAGTCATAACATTGTAAATGAGATCTTAAACAAGTTTAAAATCAACACAAACAAACAGTGTCTTATTCATCACATCATTTGCATTCAAATACGATGGCTGCATTTTATTTAGCTTAGTAATGCAGTCTTCCTAGCAAGCATTCTAGATGCATCTTTCAATATTGTATGGAAAAGAGTAGATACACTTTAAATAATAGGAGAAATCATTTTAAAACTGTGACAATCTTCTAATCAAGCAGTGCAATTCAAGGAAATAAGTTCATTCAAAAAAATAAAGCTAGTGGAACTCATTTAAAATTGAAACAATCTTCCAAAGGTAATGCAATTTAATAATTTATCGATGAGCATTCTAGATTTACTTTTCTGTGCTACACCAGAGTATCTAGGTGCACAGTGCAATCTTCTAACGCATGACATAGATTCAGAGAAATAAATGCGTACAATCTTCTAAAAAGGTAATGTATTTTACCTGGCATGCATTCTACGTGCACCTTCAGTACCATGTCGAAAAGAGGTAAAAATAAAATGCACCTAATCAACTAAGCTAGAAGAAATCTTCTAAACAAGTAATGCAGTTTGCCTAGTGTTTACTAGATGCACCTGTCGGCATTGTATGGAAGAAGTTAGATACACACTGAATAATGGGGGTGTGAGAATCTTGTAATCAGGTACCGCAAATCAAATAAATTGCTTCATTCAATCAAACAAAGCTCGAGGAACTCATTCAAAACTAAATTAATCTTCTGAAAGATGATGATTTGTCAGTTGCCATTCTAGATGTACTTTTAAGTACTATACTGGAGTATCTAGATGCACTTCTGTGCAATCTTCTAACAAGTGGCATAGACTCGGAGAGAAACATATGTGTACATCGAAAAAAGCTTAAGAGATCACTTTAAAGCTAAAATCAGAAACAATCTTCTACAAAAAGAGAAGCAATTATAGGAGCTGCTTGGCTAGGTCCTATCCAACATTTTGTATACACTGTTGCATACGGAAAGGTCTACTTGCAATTCAATGTTTCAAGAATTCATGTAAAAACTAGAAGAATCTTGTAAACAAGTGATGCAATTCAAGAACTGCCTTTCCAGGATTCTTGAGAGGGCCAATCTATTCAGCATTCTCGATGAACCCTTACATATTCATTACGGAAAGATACAGATGCACTGCAATGTGATTGTAATGAAACTCTAGACCTTTAATTAAAGTATCTAGCAAGCAGGATGGACATTTTCCCAATTACTACTGGAAAGTGGGATAGAAAACTTCCTAAATTGGCCGTCTAGATTGCTGAATCAGCAATTTCCAAATTATGAAATGTACATCTTTATATATCAATTAATGTATCTAGTATGCTGGATAGACAGTCTCCCAGTTACCGCTGCAATTTGAGATAGATAGTTTCCCAATTAGACTCTTTAGAACGCTGAATCTACCAATTTCCCAGTTATGAAAAGTATATCTGGACAGTTGACTCCAGATATAGTTCTCATAATTGAACACTGAAAATAATGTAACAAATTCAATTTACCAAGCCGGGATGCAAACTATCATTGAAAGAGCAAATCCCCAATTTAAAAGCTTATACAGACCAAATTCAACTTAATGAACATTTAAAGTAATCTCACCTTGGACCCAACTGCTGCTCGGCTCTCAGAAATCCTGTGCAGGGAATCGACCCTGTCTAGTTCTGTAAGTGTAGTGGTCTGCTTTCTAAGGGCCCAATCATAAGCCGTAATTTTACCTCCATGTCCAACCCACAGTGACCCATCAGCCCCTGCACTCAGGGCCGAAGGGAAATCCCGCCCATTGGAAACCACCATCTGGACCCTATCAACATCAAGGCCATCCAATGTCGAAGGGCCCATAGCAGCACTGAGCAGATCCAGGATGCCATAATATTCAGCCTCCTCTACCAAGGCATCGAGGTCAAATGACTTCGACGCCCCAGGCAAGTTGCCCGTACGGAGGAGGGCAAGGAGAAGGGCGAAGGGCCGTGGGTCGCGATCAAAAAAGATCTCGGCCGAGTCTGAGGGCAGACTCGGTGCGGATCTTGCCAAAAGAGATGACTTGCCGGCCGACTGAAGTGTGGCCGTAGTGCTCTCGAAAATTTTCCCGCCGACATTGATTCTCACCCGGCGGTTTGTCGTGCCGGACCGCACGAGAGGACCTCCTGATGCCAGCCCGTTCATTATCTTCTTTTGTTAGTTTGTTCCGAAAAAAACTGAATTAACAGGAGAAGGCCTTTGGGTACTCAATCAAATCTGATAATTTCAAAAATGAAACTCGAATCCAGCAGATAAGGAATTTGGGTACTCAAGTGTGCTTCAATTTATTTCTGAAGTAATCAGAATAGCTCTGAATGAATTTAGGCATTCTAATGCTTAAAAAGCCTTCATTTATTAGGATCAAATAACATACCAGCTGGATTGAGGATAGACGACTTCATTTGTCACAGCATTCCTGTGTTAGATTTTTGTTCAGATCTTCTAGAAGGCGGCCTTTTTTTATGCTGGTTTGACCGGGCAAAACTTGGAAACTTAACCTGATTAAGTATGAGTGACGCCGAAAGATATATTAATTTACAAACATTTTACTTGTTTAACTATATTCGATGGAGCTAAATAGACTGCATGTTCAATTTAATAGACTTCTTCGGTCCGTTTACTTGTTTGACTAGATTAGATGAAGAGAGCTAAATACACTACCTTATTTAAATCGTTGAAACTCTTTTTTGTTTGTTAGTTCAAATGTAGTATTAGAAAGCATCTATATTGTAAATTCATTTTTTATTAATATATCTATTTTTTCAGTACAACTTGAGTTGGTTTAGTGGTGGAGATTGGTTTAGTGGTGGAGAATTTGTGCTCTTGAAAGAGAGGTCATAAGTTCAACTCTTACAAAGGGGTAGAGTATGTACACATTATTGGCTTCGAGCACTTGTGCTCTTGAAAGAGAGGTCACAAGTTCAACTCCTACAAAGGATAGGGTATGTACACATTATCGGATTCAGTCATATATATATACAAAAAAAAATGTGTTAAAAATAAAGCTGACTTTTTGAGATGATTTTTGGGTTCTTATAATATTGTTAAATCTATGAATAAAAATTAAAAATTAATAAAGTGTTATGGAGCAATTAGTTTTTATTAATGTTAAAATGGTTTGTTGGT
Organism: Cryptomeria japonica; assembly: GCF_030272615.1. Lineage (NCBI taxonomy): Eukaryota > Viridiplantae > Streptophyta > Pinopsida > Cupressales > Cupressaceae > Cryptomeria > Cryptomeria japonica. Next base: position 23,293,636 of record NC_081412.1, read on the forward strand.
TAGTTTTTATAAAATTTATATTGTTTTATGTTATTATTTTTTGTACTATTTTTTGGTTGGGTTATAATTTTGATTGTTTGGATTTGTCATTGTAGTTGATTCTTGTTTCTTGTAACTATTCTTATATTTTGTTTTAATCTAATATAAAAAAAAGTAGTCTCTACTATTGTCATATATTTGAAAATAAGTATTTAGTTAAGTTGTGTGTGAGTATTTTGGTTAAGTTGTACATTTTTAAGATTTTAGTAATTGAGTTCAATGAGTGTTGAGATTTCAGTCTTGTATGATAATTGTCAAATTACTCAAATTTATACTGAGTATTCTATGATATTTAATAACAATCAAATATTGTATATTTACGTAGAATTTAAACATAAAAATAAAAATGAAGTTTATATAATGTAAACCTAAGCTAATCCAATAAGATGCATACAACATAAATTAACTTGGATTATTTAGTTAACAAGTTATAAGCATGTGTATACTAAAATTAAATGTTTAAAAAAATACAAAAAATATATATGTAATAAATATTGATACTTAGTTATGTGATTGAAGAATGAATGGTCTAAGTAAGGATTCTAGAATATATGATGTCTCAAGATCATAAACAAGATATGGCAATTTGTTATTCATGTCAAGGTTAGAATATTTATTTTGCCCTTTTGATGCAATGAAGGATAGAGAGTCCAATGAAGAATGGTCTATTCATGCAATCCAAACATGGATAAGCAAAAAATCACACACACACACACACACACACACACATATTGATCAAAGCAAGTTTACAAATTATAGAAGCTACCAGTAGGTAGTTGAAGAGAAAATAATTACAACTAAGCTGACTATACAAAGATTATATAATAGAACATGATTTAAACCGAAGCACTTTACATAAATCAAAATGATGTTGTTTGGGAACTGTTTGAATTGATCTCTAATTTGTAGCAGTTGATCCATTGCCAAAACATTCTTCTTAGATAAATCTTGCAACTATGAAAACAAAAAAAGAAAACATATTTCAAAGTAAAGCCTTAAAGTACCAATTTCGTGGAGATAGTTGCTAGAAAATACAACAAAACATCTTGCCTTCTAGAAATGTTTTAAAATCACTTCTCTAATAGAATCAACAATTACATAATTGTGCAAGCCAAAACCCAGAACAACTTCTTTCTAGTTCAACTTATAATGAAAAAAAGCAAGAAAGTTTTTTAAAAATAACATTCCATTGTTTCTAGACAAAAAGGCAGTCGCAAAAGATATGTTTAATACTTTCATATCGTAAGCAAAAAAGGCATTTAACTGGTTGAACCATAATGCATTTCAATTTGTCCTCTATGGGAAGTTTTATGATGTAACACTTTCCAAGCCAGCAATTGTGTATCTACATCAGTTTTTTATTTTCATATTTGTGCACTCATTTTAGCCCACTTTTTAGAGCTAAATCTACACTTTCATTTGTGGTGAAGACAAGGATTCACATTCCAATGAGAAAGTGATTGAAAATATGCTTTCTTTAACAAAAGATGGTTGAAATGTGTAGACGGCTGCCATCTCCAGTCCTTAAAAATTTGCAATCCTTGGGAGTACAAATTTTCATAGCTAACTCAAGAGGAACCAATGAATGCACAAATATAAGAAAATCTTTATACTTGCAATTTAGCCCATACTGTTCTTTTGTAACCTACCATGAAGCCCACTCAAGGGCATTGAAGTTCAAAATATCTTTAAATTGTCTAATAGCTTTCTTATAAAAATAATAAGCATATCTAGGAAAACACACCGCAAGAGGTTAATTATGATGAGTGATAAGTTTATTCCACCAAATCGAAGAGGCAAGGCTGAATCCATGTTGGAGAAAGGAAACATTCCATTTAAAAAATTGATAAACTAACTATCAAGCTTTCTGAATGGATTGTAAAGGAAAAGAAGCATTGATTCTAAAAAAGGGGCCATGGTAATTTTATTGAATCAATTGACTAATTGCCATTTTTTATGTGTTGTAGCATAACTGATTCTATGATGAATAAAGATTCTTCATATGCTTTATTCCCATTAGCAGCTCTAGTAATCCATTTGTAGCAAGACATAATCCTTGAGTCTTAGGGTCAATGATTCTCAAGCCACCTTTATGTTTCGATTGAATGCATTGGGACCAAGAAGAAGAAATAAAACCAACCTTCCCATCTCATTTGCACTATAAAAATTTCTAATTAGCTTATTTAATTCCTTGTATCCTTTCTTCAATAGCATCCAACGGGATGAGTATTACACATGTAGTGATGAAAATTTTGTTGGCTACTTGAATTTTACCAACTAATGATAAGAACTTGTTGCCCAAGTAAATAGCGTGTTCTTGAGTTTGTTCAGGAACCAATCCTAAATATGAGATTGGTTCCTTGAGAATCCACCAAATGGGATGCCAAGATATCGAGTAATCTCCCCATGTTTAATTTGCCTCCATTCCTTAAGAATCCAGTCATGAATAGGACCATATTGTGACATTATAAATTCAATTTTATTATGAGCTAATTGTGAAACAAAAATAGAACAATACAAATCTAGAATGTCCAAGGTGTTCCTTAGCTCTTCTTTAAAATTTTGCAAAAACAAGAAGCTATAATAAAAAAAATGAGAGTTGATAATCACCTCATTTTGTGGACTAAAAATCCTTTTTATAAGATTCAATTGATTAGTTCCTTGAAGAAGATATCCCAACGCATTGGCTATAAACACGTATAAAAAGGGAGATAAAGAACATCCCTACCTAATGAGTTGCATTAATTCAAAAGAATCAAACAAAAAATTATTGATAATCAAAAAAAGTTGCTTACCGACCAAGGCGCTTCATTGGTTTGCGAGTTTGAAAGGTTGCTAATCAATGACAATATTATTGATTCTTAATAATCAACATGCATGTTGCATTAAATGCTTTAACACAATAAGCCACTATCAAGTTGAGGAACAAGAATGCTTCTATAACCATACATGCCCATAGGTTATGTGCCCATTAGTCCTCAAGCCCATTGTTAGACGTATCTTCCAAGGATCTTATTGTTTTATTTATAGGGATCCCTTCCAATGATAAGATGTCAGTTATTCAAAGAGTCATAAACCTTCTTTTATAACCTTTCTAGGGTGGAACTCAAAGTATTCAAGTCGATACAATATTCAAATTTTAGGAAATAATCCAATGTGACAAACCACCCATAAGAATTTAAATTTAAAATAAATAATTTATTCTATTTGGTTTCAAATGGAAAGATTGACTACGACAAACAATCAGAAATTGCTTTAGTCATAGTCCAAGCACCGAAATCAAATTCCCGGGCAACAAAAGAAAACAAAATACAGCAGCAGTTACAATTTAAGCTGCAATCAAGGTTCCAGACTCAACCCCAAAGTATGTGGATTGGTTAAAAAAGATTTAAAGTAATATTCTTTCCAATAAATTAAAAAAACTGTACAGAAGTGAATGAGAAAAATTTCTGTACATTTTATGCTTAACGTCGATTCTAAAGCCTTGGTTTTACCGACTTCTCTTCACAACTAGAGCCAAAGGGCACATACAAGACAAGGATCAAACAAAAACAGGGCCTTGGTTCACCGTTGAGGCTTCACGCGATCCTTTCGTTTCAGAACCAGAATGAAGATTTTTGACAACCTTCACGGTACAGACACTTCTCAGGCCCAACTTGTAAGCCGGTCTATGCCCATGCTATGTACTGGAAGCAGCCATTGAGAATGTTCCGAAAAGCATTTTAAAGAGGAGTAACGTCTGATTTGGAAAATTTATTCAAGCTCAAGGCAGCACTAAAGTCCAAAGGAGCAAGTTGCTTCAAGCATCCAAAACAGGTTTGAGGTTTCATTTTACTGCGGCCTTCCCAACTGTAATGATGGCGCAAGTTCTGGATGAATTTGAAGGAATAGAGACTAACACAAACCTAGCATAAGCCACACCATTTCCAAACTTAAATATTGCAGTGCAGCCCAAATGAGTGCTTTCTTGAGCATCCAGAACAAAGACTTCCCAACTGTAATGATAGCGCAAGTTCCGGATGAATTTGAAGGAATAAGGACTGACCCAAACCTGGCATAAGCCACACCATGTTTAAACTTAAATATTGCAGTGCAACCCAAATGAGTGCTTTCTTGAGCATCCAGAACAAAGAATAACAAAAAAATTCCAAAAAGTATAGGGGAAATATAGAAACAAATATATAGAAAATGCATCCTTCCTATCCAGGATTCTCTACAGGGCAACCTCTGAAGAAACCAGACGGTGAGTCTCCCAAACTTCAACCCCCTGCATCTCTGCCCTTGCCACAAAAAGCCTATCCCCACCCGCAGCAAGGGCCATAACTTCCTGCCCGGTATGTCTCCTGCTGTGCTCAATAAAATTCCTCCTGAACGAGGTCTCCCGATACTCTTTCTCATTCAAACCCGCACTGGCAGCTGCTAAAGGAACCTCAGACCATACTTCCAAATCCCCACCTCTGCTACAAAATATCTGTTTTCCATAGCCCAACAGCTTAGCATCTGGCCTCCCTTCATTAACTGCCAGGGCAGGATTGGTTTCAGTCATATGCATCCACGGGTCCTGGGGCTTCAATTGCCTGAGGTCAGCCATGGCTAACTTGCCTGTCATCACACTCACCTTAAAAATACCAGCTAAATCTTCATTGTATGTTACATCTGCAAAGCTGTCGCGTTCCATGACCCTCGCGTCTCCGTTTGAATTAGGCTCTTTCCATTCCCATACGATTTTATCGGCCCGCACATCCCAGAGCCGTGTATAACTGCTGTAACCAAACGTCCCACCATGTACACCAGTAGCCATGAGCAGGTCCTTAGAACCCAGGTACATCAATTTAGTGGCCACTTTTGAATGTGCTGACTGGCCATTCTCTCGGCCAATTTCCTGCATTTCAAAGGAGAACAATTTACAAGCAGGCCATTAACATTGTTTATTGACTAAGGCAATCATTGGCTGAGGATCAACAGTCATAAATGTATCCAAATATGCTCAGATGACCCCCAGAAAATCATTGGCTTAGTTTTAATTAAATAATGATGATCAGAGAGCAAGTTTTAGGATTCTCCTTTCGAATTCTAACATTAGTCAGCATCACTTTCATGGGGCTTATGTGCTTTGTGGATTGCCTCGTGATTAATACAAGTGTAAGCATTGTTTCGAAAATTACAAGTTTCAATAAAATTCAATATCTACCTTCACGATTTGGAGATTTTCTTTGTCTACCATGAGAATTGTGTTGTCTGTGTGCTGCCCAGTCTCAAAGCTGGCAAAAATTGCTGATCCTGATGAGGTGACTGACTGAACACATGTTCGATATATACGAGTATCATTACGGTCAGACCAAGCTATGCTCTTCACATGTGTGCCATTCATTGTGTCATAGATGTGAAGCCCTGGGAAGTCCTGTAGACAAAAGTGCACAAATATAAGTAGTGATAACAATGTAGACGAAATCTTAAAAAAGTTTAAAATCAACACAAACAAACCAACACTGTCTATTCATCACATCGTTTGCATCCAAATAGGATGACTGTATTTTATTTAGCTTGGTAATGCAGTCTTCCTAACAAGCATTCTAGATGCACCTTTTAATATTGTAGGGAAAAGAGTAGGTACATTTTAAATAATAGGAAAAATCATTTTAAAACTGTGGCAATCTTCTAATCAAGGAGGGCAATTCAAGGAAATAAGTTCATCGAATCAAATAAAGCTAGTGGAACTCATTTAACACTGAAACAATATTCCACAGGTAATGCAATTTATCAATGAGCATTCTAGATGCACCTTTCAGTGCTACACCAGAGTGTATCTAGGTGCACTTTAGTGCAATCTTCTAACACATGACATAGATTCGGAGAAATAAATGCGTACAATCTTATTAAAATGTAATGTATTTTACCTGGCAAGCATTCTACGTGCACCTTCAGTACCATGTCGAAAAGAGGTAAAAATAAAATGCACCTAACCATATAAGCTAGAAGAACTCATTTAAAACATGAAGCAATCTTCTAAACAAGTAATGCAGTGTGTCCAGTAAGCATTGTAGACACACCTGTCGGCATTTTATGGAAGAGGGTAGATACACTTTGAATAATGGGGGAGTTATTTTAAAACTGTGACAATCATGTAATCAAGTAGGAAATTGCTTCATTCAATCAAACAAAGCTAGAGGAACTCATTTAAAACTGAAACAATCTTCTAAAAGCTAATGATTTGTCAGCTACGGCAATCTTCTAACAATTGACACAGACTCAGAGAAACATATGTATACATTGAACAAAGCTCAAGAGATCACTTTAAAGCTAAAATCAGAAACAATGTTCTACAAATAGAAAAGCAATTATAGGAGCTGCTTAGCTAGGATCCTTGAAAAACTACTATCCAACATTTTGTACACACCGTTGCCTACGGAAAGGTCTCGTTGCAATTCAATGTTTCAAGAATTCATCTAAAAACAATAAGAATATTGTAAACAACTAATGCAATTCAAGTACTGCCTTTCCCACATTCCCGATGAACCCTTACATATTCACTACGAAAAGAAACAGATGAACTGCAAAGTGATTGTAATTAAATACTAGACCTTAAATTAATGTATCTCGCAAGCAGGATGGACAGTTTCCGATTAGCATTGGAAAGTGAGACAGACAACTTCCTAAATAGGCCATCTAGATTGCTGAATCAGCAATCTCCTAATTATGAAATGTACATCTTTGATTAATGTATCTACAATGCCGGATAGAAAGTCTCCCAATTGCCGCTGGAGTTTGGGATAGAAAGTTTCCCAATTAGACTATTTAGAATGCTGAACCCAACAATTTCCCAGTAGATATAGTTCTCATAATTGATCACTGGAAATAACGTAAAAAATTCAATTTACCAATTCACTCATCTATAATACTAGATAGGCAATTCCCCAATTTCTCTCTGCTTTCCATTTTTTTAATGAAAAGATCCATACATATTAAAAAAGGAAAATAAATACATGCGAACGAATTTGATCACCCCAAGACGAACCGACTGGCAAAGCCGGGATACAGATTATCATTGAAAATAGCAAATCCCCAATTCAAAAGCTTATACAGACCAAATTCAACTTAGAGTAAATTAAAAATAATCTCACCTTGGACCCAATTGCTGCTCGGCTGTCAGAAATCCTGTGCAGGGAATCGACCCTATCTAGTTCTGTAAGTGTAGTGGTCTGCTTCCTAAGGGCCCAATCATAAGCCGTAATTTTGCCCCCATGTCCAACCCACAGTGACCCCTCAGCCCCTGCACTCAGGGCCGAAGGGAAATCCCGCCCATTGGAAACTACCATCTGGACCCTGCCAACGTCAAGGCCATCCAATCTCGAAGGGGCCATAGCAGCTTTGAGCAGATCCAGCATGCCATAGTATTCAGCCTCCTCTACCAAGGCATCTAGGTCAAAAGACTTCGACGCCGCAGGCAACTTGCCCGTACGGAGGAGGGCAAGGAGAAGGGCGAAGGGCCGGTGATCGCGATCAAAAAAGATTTCGGCCGAGTCTGATGGCAGACTCGGTGCAGACCTTGCCAAAGGAGATGACTTGCCGGCCGACTGAAGGGTAGCCGCAGTGCTGTCAAAGATTTTCCCACCGACATTGATTCTCACCCGGCGGATTGTCGTGCCGGACCGCACGAGAGGGCCTCCTGATGCCAGCCCGTTCATTATGTTCTTTTGTTAATTTGTTCAGAAAAAACCTGAATTAACAGGAGAGGGCCTTTGGGGTGCCCAAATCTAATCTGGTAATTTCAAAAGTGAAACTCGAATCGAGCAGATAAGGAATTTGGGTACTCAAGTGTGCTTCAAGTTTTTTTCTGAAACAACCAGAATGGCTCTGAAGGATTTTAGGCGTTCCTAAAGCCTATATAGCCCTTCGTTTATTAGGATCTTACATACCAGCTGGATTGATGTGCGTGGATAGATGACTTCATTTTTGTCACAGTATTCCTGTATTTGTTTTTTATTCGTAGCTTCTACAAGGCAACCTTTTCTGATGCTGGTTTGATCAGGGAAAACATGGGAATTTAACCGGATTAAGTATGAGTGACGTTGAAAGATATATTAATTTATGAACATTTTATATTAGATGCCTAAATAGACTTTCATGTTCAAAGAAATAGACTTCTTTGGTGCCTTGACTTGTTTGACTAGATTAGATGAAGAGAGGTAAATACAATAAGTATTAAAAGGCATCTTTATTGTAAGGCATCTTTAAAAGGCTAGATTTAAATTGTTGAAACTCTTGTTTGTTTGCTAGTTTAAATGTAGTATTAAAAGGTATCTCTTAAACTGTTTTTTAAGGTGCATGTCTCAAAAGGCATCTCTTCTCTAAATTCTTTTTCTTAATTAAAAAAAATAAAATATTAAAACAAAGCTTATTCATAAGATAATTTTTTTAATGATTTCTAGATTCTTATAATATTATTACATTTGTAGATCAAAAAATAATAATAATTAATAATAAATGTTATAGAGTATCACCAAATTGAGAACAAACTCAGTCAAGCGTTGAAGTATTATGCACCTCCATGATGATATTGCTTTTTGTTTCAATCTTGTATGTAAATGGATGGAACTTCAAGGATGTTCTTGTTATGTTGTTATAGAGAGCATATTTTGTTATTAGGTTACTCCTTGTTTTGAGGTTCTTGGGTTATGTAATGGTCTTGAGTTGTTTGAATGTTGGTAGTACTCTACTCTCATTTTTTGGCAACCTTTTGGTTTTTTACATTTATGTAACTTTTCTTGCGTTGGTTCAATAAATAAATATATAAGTGTTATTGAGCAACTAGTTTTTATTGATCTTAAATTGGTTGGTTTGTTTTCATAAACTTTATGTTGTTTTAGTTATGATGTATGTTGTTTTGTTCAAAATTTTGTACTATTTTTTGGTTGGGTTAAAAAATAAAATTGCTGATTGTGTATATAATGTAATTGATTCTTGTTATTATTATAATATTTTGTTTAATTCAATATAAAAAAATTAGCCTCTACTATTGACATATATTTGAAGATTAGTATTTGATTAAGTTGTGTGTGAGCATTTTGGTTAAGTTGTGTGTGAGCATTTTGGTTAAGTTGTACATTTTTAAGATTTTAGTGATTTAATTAAATGTTGAGTGTTGAGTTTGAAGTCTTCTATGATAATTGTCAAATTATCCAAATTTAAATTGAGTATTGTATGATATATGATAACAATCAAATATTGTATCGTAGAATTTAAATACACATAAAAAATTATAAAAAATAAAGTTTCCATAATGTAAACCTAAGTTAATCCAATAAGATGCATATAACTACATAAATTAACCTAGATTAGTCAGTTAACAAGTTATAAGAATATGTATACCAAAATTAAATGTTGAAAAGATACAAAAAATAAATATAACAAATAACGATACTTAGTTATGTGATTGAAGAATGAATAGCCTAAGTAAATATTCTAGAATATGTGATGTCTCTGTATCATAAACAAGATATGACAATTTGTTATTCATGTCAAGATTAAAATATTTCTTTTGCCATTTTGATGCAATGAAGGATAGAGAGCCCAATGAAGAATGGTCTCTTCATGCAATCCAAAAAAATGTAAAAAGTAGTTGAGAGATTCCTAATCAATGACAATATCATTGATTCTCAATAACTAACATGCATGTCGCAATCAAATCCTTTACACATAAGTCAAAATCAAAGATTAGGAATAAGAATGTTTGTATAATCATACATGCTCATAGGTTGTGTGCCCATTAGAACCTAAACCCAACCATCAAACATATCTTCCAAGGATCTTATTGTTTTATTTATAAAGATCCCTTCCAACGATAAGGTGTCATTGTTCAAAGAATTATAAACCTTCTTTCATAACATTTCTTGGATTGAACTCAAAGTATTCAATTCAATGCAATATTCAAATTTTGGAAGGAACCCAATGTGACAAACCACCCAAAAAAATTCAAAATTTTAAATAAAAAATTTATTATAAAAAAATGCATTTAAATATCTCCATAAGAGACATGGTTTCTATTTTGATTTAGAACATAAAATGTCATAAAAATCATGAAATAGATGACATACATTAACCAATTTTAACCAATTTCATAGCACATCAAGTTGTAATTATATAGTTGTATTTAAATTGGAATAAGGACTACAAATCAAAATAAGGATTAATGTCCTAGCAATTTACAAGTGCACATTAGTTCTACAAATCTTTATCTTTGTCATTACATATAATTGTTTCATGGTCAAACAGAACTGTCTTGCATCTTCATATTAGAAATGGTCCAACCCTTCAACAAGGTTGGCAAATAATTATATTTATAATCAAACTAAATTTGAGACCAAATATGCAGATGTGCAATCACTAGCACGTGCATTTAGCCATACATACCCTAGATAGCCTCTAGCTACTAATGACTTCTAACTAATATACAACTCTCAAAGTACTAAGAACTAACAATGCATATGGCCAGAGCATCTCTTTCACCAATGTTTAAATGTTGACCATCTATTGAAAACACTACCATCTCTTGTTTGACTCGTTCAAAATGACTATAAAGGGGATTTCATAATATATTGACCAAAACATACTAGCACTTGCATTTAGCCATACATACCCTAGATAACCTCTAGGTACTAATGACTTCTAACTAATATACAACTCTCAAAGTACTATGAACTAACAATGCATATGGCTAGAGCATCTCTTTCACCAATGTTTAAATGTTGACCATCTAATAAAAACACTAGCATCTCTTGCTTGACTTGTTCAAAATGACTATAAAGGGGAGTTCATAATATATTGACCAACACACTACTTTTATAATCTATCAATATTGACTAACATACTCTTGCCATACCCCACAAGGAAAGTGCAAGCTAGGTCCCCTTTAGCTACTTTAAAGCTTACTATTTTGACTCTCGAGCAAATATTTGTTTTTATCAGCATAGCAGCAAGCTTCTGCCATTTAGACTTTAAGTTTTTTATTAAAAGGGAATCCTCAGACTTACATATGTTAATTAGGAAGGACTCCTTATGCCTTCCATGGACTGCCTGGTTGCATTCCTTCTCCTCTATTAGAAGGAATTTTGATGCTTCCATTTTGAATTATGATGAAAATCTATTTGCTATCTTAGCTCTACAAATTCTACATAATCAGTATAATTATGGCTCTGCCTTTACCAATTAAAAAAAAACACTCTTGTCATACCATGTTCCTGAGTTAATTTAATTAACTTCCATATTTTATACATCTTCTATCTATGATGTTAAGAAACGAGTAATTTCAATCAAATTCTTTCCCATGTATGATTCAATACTGTTATTTTTAGTACTTTCAGATTAGATAACACTTAGAAAATTAGAATTGTTGATAACTAGGTTTAATTAGATTTATTGTTTTTAGATTTAAGCATAGAAATAGAAAATGAATGCATAAAGACAAGACAAAGATACCCTGGGAAAACCTCCTAGAAGGAAAAAAAACCAGCCTGAAAAGATCCACAGATCTGATTATGGTTTTGAATTCAACTGATAATTACACACTTATCTGGAGTATAGATGTTGCAGTCACAAGGGAGATGACATAGAGGCCTTCACAATTAGTTTGCTAATGGAGGTCATGAATTGCAGTTCTTCTAATCTGACTTGTTGTATGTAACAATGGTAGCAGCAACCCTTCTATGGAGTTCTTTATCTCTTGAAGATGATCTGCTGCCTTGCTTAAGTTCGATGTCTTCTGTTACTGATCTGCACACCTCTTAGAATAGTTCACTGTAAATTAATTGACTTGAATATCAATTTCGCTTCCTTAGTATATTTCGCACCTTGTTGCAAAAGACTGAATTGAATTGATGTTGTGTGAAGTGTATGCTTTATTTATAGGAGTAGCAATACTTCTTGATCATGTCGGCCTTCTTGCAATTAAACATATTAATTCATTTAATTCCTTTTAACCAAAATGGATAGGGTCGGCCCTATCAAGGAGGCGTGGTGAGTTTGGATGTGGCGTGAAGACTTTTAGGTGGAGCCGAGAGGTATAGGGCCTGGCCCTATATGTAGGAGAAGGAGTTGGCCCCCTTTGGCGGATTCTAATGTTGCCCAAGGCAATAGGAATCCGCCAGGCCCTAATTATAACCAACACTCCCTCTTAATTAGGGCAGAGAATCATAACCATAATCTTTCGTCTTGCACACAAGCATAGACTGGATCCATCTTACATTGCCCGCAGAGGATGGTTGACCATCTTACATTGCCCGCAGAGGATGGTTTAACAATTACACTTCTCCCTGAGAAGTTTACAATACCACCTTGCATTGCCCGTAGAGGGTGTTTAACATTTACAATACCATCTTACATTGCCCACAGAGGATGGTTAATAATTATACTTCTCCCTGAGAAGTTTACAATACCACCTTACATTGCCCGCAGAGGGTGGTTAACATTTACAATACCATCTTACATTGCCTGCAGAGGATGGTTAATAATTATACTTCTCCCTGAGAAGTTTACAATACCACCTTACATTGCCCGTAGAGGGTGGTTTTATACAATACAAAGTATCACTGAAATTGAGACTCCCTCTCAATTGGAGTTTCATTTTCCACAATACCAAGTCTATCCCTAAAGTACACAAACTTCACTTTGGATAGAGGCTTGGTAAGAATATCTACAACCTGCTCATCAGTGCTGGCATACTTCAGCTGAATAGCACCTCTTTGCACCATATCCCGAATAAAATGATAATGGGTTTCCACATGTTTTGACCTGTCATGAAACACTGAATTGATAGACATTTTAATAAAACTCTGGTTATCACAGTGAATAACTGTAGGATCCCATGGCTGACCAAACAGCCCATCAAGAAGCTTACGAAGCCACACTGCTTCCTAGGAAGCTACACTTGCTGCAATATACTCAGCTTCAGCAGTACTCAATGCCACTAAGGATTGTTTTCTGCAAGCCCAAGAGATCACTGCAGAACCCAAGCTAAAACAAATACCAGAGGTGTTTTTCCTGTCTTTGCCACTTCCAGCCCAGTCTGCATCAAAATAACCTTCCAAGGTTATTGGAGTGTTAAGTGGATACTTCAGCCCAAAACCAACTGTGGCTCGCAAGTATCTTAGGATATGCTTGGCTGCAACAAGGTGAACATGCTTGGACAAGCTCATGAACTGGCTGAGAGCATTCACAGCAAAACATATGTCTGGTCTAGTGTTAACTAGATACATCAGTGATCCAATCAACTGTCGGTACTCGGATGGATCTACAAATTCAAAGTTAGCTGCAGAAACACTTAACTTCTTTAAGTTAGATTCCATAGGAATAGACATTGGTTTACAATCCATCATTCTAAATCTTTTCAAAATGTCAATAGTATACTTTCCTTGACTTAGAAAAATTTCGTTATATCTTTGTCATACTTCTAGACCTAGGAAATAATGCATTAGACCTAAATCTTTCATTTCAAATTTCGAAGCTAGTTCTTTCTTGCATCTAATAATAAGTTCATCTTTACCAGTAAGAAATAAGTCATCCACTTAAAGAACTAGAATTAGCATTTCATCATTGGCTACTTTAAAGTAAATGTTAGAGTCAGCATCATTTTTACAAAAGCCTAGACTTAGCAAATATTTATCAATTCTTTCATACCAAGCACGAGGAGCTTGTTTAAGACCATACAGAGCTTTCTTTAACCTGCACACATGGGTTAATCTATCCTGAATCTCATATCCCTCAGGTTGCTCAATATAGACTTCTTCCTCAATGACATCATTGAGGAAGGCAGTCTTAACATCCATCTGATGTAGTTTCCAACCCTTAGCAGCAGCAATAGCAATTGTCGTTCTAATGGAAGTATATCTAGCAACAGGAGCAAATGTTTCTTCATAGTCTATGTCTTCCTTTTGGGAAAAACCACGCGCTACAAATCTAGCCTTATATTTTTCAATACTACCATTGGCATTATGTTTAATTTTAAATAACCATTTAGAGGAAACAACAGATTTACCTTTGGGTCTGGGCACAATGTCCCATACATCGTTCTTGATGATTGACTGATATTCTTCATCCATAGCAAGCTTCCAGGCATGATGACTTAAGGCTTCTTCAACATTGCAAGGTTCAGTTTCAATGAGATTACACATTAAAGAAACATAGTTGGAAAATACCTGAGGTCTCTTAGTTTCACGGAAGATGCCACTTGGAGCAGCAAATCTTTCAGCTTCTTAAATGGTGTTTCTTACCCAAAGTGGCCTCTTTTTGGTAACGACAATGTCACTAGGAATATCAGTGGGATTCATGGGTTCTGGAGGATCATCATGATCATCTTGAGGTGGAGGTTCAACTTGCTCCCTCTGAATCTCAGGATTAGTATCAACATTTATATTTTGATTATCATTAGATTCATCAATAACACAAGAACCTTTCGATTTCTTAAAAGCAATGTCTTCTTCAAATTTAACATCCCTACTTACCTCAACATACCTTTGACTTAGGATGTAAATCCTGAATGCCTTGGAGGATTCACTGTATCCGACTAGCATGCCTTTCTTTTTGGAGGGTTCCAACTTTGATCGCTTTTCCTTGGGCACATGAACATAGACGGGACTTCCAAAGATTTTGAGGTGACTAATGTCTGGTTTGGATCCCGTGAAGGCTTCTTCCGAGGTCATGTTCTTTAGAGCACGATGAGGACATCTATTCTGGATATACACTGCTGTTCTAGAGGCCTCAGCCCATAGAAAGGTCTGCAAGTCTTGATCGTGGATCATAGCCTTTGCAGCCTCTACAATGGTCATATTCTTCCTTTCAGCAACACCATTTTGTTGAGGATTGTATGGAACACAAAACTCCCTCTTAATTCCTGACTCAACACAAAAATCATAAAAGCTATCGGAGGTATACTCACCTCCATTGTCAGATCTTAAACATTTAATTCTTTTACCAGAGGAGTTTTCAGTTAATGCTTTAAACTCCTTAAATTTACTTAAGACTTCATCAAATTCTTTAGATTTCAAAAAGTAGATCCAAGTTTTCCTAGAGAAATCATCTATGAAGATTACATAATAAAGAAATCCACTAGGAGATGCTATAGACATAGGACCACATAAATCAGAGTGAACAAGTTCTAGTTTGTCTTTAGCTCTATTTTCACTTTTATGAAATGGACTTTTAACATTCTTGCCAATAGCACAACCTTTACAAGTGTTATCATGAACTTGACTGAGTTTAGGCATACCTTTGACTAACCTTTCAAGGGAAGGAAGAGCTTGATAATGAAGATGTCCAAGTCTTCTATGCCATAACTCACAGGATTCCAGAGCCTCATTAATGAGGGCTTGAATAGGGTTAGTAGAGAGCTTATAAAGACTATCATATCTATGACCAATTATACGAGCAAATTTAAAACTAGCTTTCTTATACCAAGCAAGAACTTTTCCCTCAGAAAATGCAATTTGATAACCTTTATCTTCTAGAGCAGAAATAGAAATTAGATTTCTTTTAATTCCAGGAACAAACAATATATCACTGAGATGCAAGGAAATACCAGAATCTAAATTTAGAGAAGTAGAGCCAGAACCTCTTACTGAATAACGAGCGTTGTCACCAATTACCACGTGAAGGCTGGTATCCTTTTCTACTAGGCCTAAAAGGTGATCACAGTAACCTGTGATGTGTCTGGAGGCACCACTGTCAATCAACCATGTATTTCTATCTGAAGGAACACTGCTAGATAGAGCGGAGATGAATAAGAAGTCATCATTTTGTTTTGAGACTTCATTTAGGTTTGTTTCACTTTGGTTAGGGTTATTTTGACATTCCTTAGCATAGTGACCGAATTTGTCACATCTAAAACATCGCACACGCGAAGTATCTCTTGGTTTCTTCCAAGGGTGTTGGGAACTAAATGGTCTGAATTCCCTATTTCTTTTAGGATAAGGTTGCTTCCAATTTCCCCCGTTCTTGCATTGAGTTGCAAGCATGTGATGATCATCTACATGGAGGCTCTTGGTTTGTCCTCTTGTGATGAGGCGAGACTCTTCTTGGATGCAATCATTCTTAAGGCGATCAAGGGTAGGTAACTCAGACCTGCCACTTATGGTTTAGATAAATGACTCCCATGAGTGAGGTAGACCATTAAGGGCAATCATGACAAGGTCTTTGTCTTCCATGTTATGGCCAATTAAACCTAGCTGATTCTTTAGTTCTGAAATTCTCATAAAGTAGGAAATAACATAATCTTCTTTAGCCATTTTGATATTAAGTAGTTGTTGTCTTAAAGTAATTGCCCTACTGAGATTGTTAACTTCATATGTACCTTGTAGATGACTAAACATTTCCCTTGCAGTGGTAAATGAGGCAATAGAGGTGACGAGGTGGTCTTTGACTGAATCAATGAGAATCTTCCTGGCCTTGACAGCATCCTTTTTGAATTGTTTTAACTCAGCTGCATCTGTGGGCTCAGTTAGCTCTTTCGCTTCTATGAATTGGAGAAGATCTTCTTCCTCAAGAGCCAACTTGATTCGAACTTTCCATGCAGTAAAATTTAGATTCCCATCAAGCCTATCTTCAACTTTCAACCCCATTGACCTAACCTACAAATGCGACAACAATCTGGAAATAAAGGAGTACTGAATTCTAAATCTGAAGTTTGATCTAACCTAAAGCTCTGATACCATGTTATTTTTAGTACTTTCAGATTAGATAACACTTAGAAAATTAGAATTGTTGATAACTAGGTTTAATTAGATTTATTGTTTTCAGATTTAAGCATAGAAACAGAAAATGAAGGCATAAAGACAAGACAAAGATACCTTGGGAAAAAAACCCAGCTTGAAAAGATCCACAGATCTGATTATGGTTTTGAATTCAACTGATAATTACACACTTATCTGGAGTATAGATGTTGCAGTCACAAGGGAGATGACATAGAGGCCTTCACAATTAGTTTGCTAATGGAGGTCATGAATTGCAGTTCTTCTAATCTGACTTGTTGTATGTAACAATGGTATCAGCAACCCTTCTATGGATGGAGTTCTTTATCTCTTGAAGATGATATGTTGCCTTGCTTAAGTTCGTTGTCTTCCGTTACTGATCTGCACACCTCTTAGAATAGTTCGTTGTAAATTAATTGACTTGAATATCAATTTCGCTTCCTTAGTATATTTCGCACCTTGTTGCAAAAGACTGAATTGAATTGATGTTGTGTGAAGTGTATGCTTTATTTATAGGAGTAGCAATACTTCTTAATCATGTCGGCCTTCTTGCAATTCAACATATTAATTCATTTAATTCCTTTTAACCGAAATGGATAGGGTCGGCCCTATCAAGGAGGCGTGGTGAGTTTGGATGTGGCGTGAAGACTTTTAGGTGGAGCAGAGAGGTATAGAGCCTGGCCCTATATGTAGGAGAAGGAGCTGGCCCCCTTTGACGGATTCCAATGTTGCCCAAGGCAATAAGAATCCGCCAGGCCCTAATTATAACCAACAAATACAATATCTACATATGCATGATATCTATTTTTGTTCAGCTATGTTTATCATTTAATAACAAATTTTAAAAAAAATACTGTACATTATTTTGTATTAATATGTTCATTTCTTTTCTTTCATAATATCATTAGATCATAAACCACGTCTCTCATCGTCATGGACCTCCTCCAAGATGCACCACTCCTCAAGAAGTTGGTTGAAGGCTATATTAACAGCTACCTCATTCCCGAGGATAAGTTCAATGCCACAATGAAAGGGTATGACCTTTATCATAGCTAAGCTCTCACCAGGGAATGACAAACAATCATTGAAATTGCTAAAGTCACAGTCCAAGCATCGAAATCAAATTCCCAGGTGACAAAAGAAAACAAACTTTGAAAATACAGAAGCAGCTAAAATTTAACCTGCAATCAAGGTTCCGCCCAAAGTTTGTGGATTGGTAAAAAATGAATTTAAAGAAATATTTTTCCAATATATTGAAAAAACTGTACAAAAGTGAATGAAAAAAAAATTCTGTACATTTTATGCTTGATGTCAATTCTAGAGCCTTGATTTTACTGATTTCTCTGCACAACTAAGGCCAAAGGGAACATATAACACAACGATGAAACAACAGCGCGTTGGTTCACCGTTGAGGCTTGACCTGATCCTTTGCTTTCAGAATCAGAATGAAATTTTTTGGCAACCTTCACAGTACAGATACTTCTCAGGCCCAACTTCTAAACCGGTCTATGCCCATGATATGTACTGCATGCAGCCATTGAGAATGTTCTGAAAAGCATCCCAAAGAGGAGTAACATCTGATTTGGAAAATTTATTCAAGCTACAGGCAGCACTAAAATCCAAAGGACCATGTTGCTTCAAGCATCCAAAACAGGTTTGAGGTTTCAATTTACTGCGGCCTTCCCAAAAGTAATGACGGTGCAAATTCTGGATGAATTTGAAGGAATAGAAACTACCCAAACCATGTCCAAACTTAAATATTGCAGTGCAGCCCATTTGAGTGCGTCCTTGAGCATCCAAAACAAAGAATAACAATTAAGTTCCAAAAGTATAGGAGCAATGTACAAACACATATAAAGAAAATGCATCCTTCCTATCCAGGACTCTCTACAGGGCAACCTCTGAAGAAACCAGGCGGTGAGTCTCCCAAACTTCAACCCCCTGCATCTCTGCCCTTGCCACAAAAAGCCTATCCCCACCCGCAGCAAGGGCCATAACTTCCTGTCCGGTATGTCTCCTGCTGTGCTCAATAAAATTCCTCCTGAACGAGGTCTCCCAATACTCTTTCTCATTCAAACCCGCTCTGGCAGCTGCTAAAGGAACCTCAGACCATACTTCCAAATCACCACCTCTGCTACAAAATATCTGTTTTCCATAGCCCAGCAGCTTAGTATCTGGTCTCCCATCATTAACTGCCAGGGCAGGATTGGTTTCAGTCATCTGCATCCACGGGTCCTGGGGCTTCAAGTGCCTGAGGTCAGCCATGGCTAACTTGCCTGTCATTACACTCACCTTAAAAATACCAGCTAAATCTTCATTGTATGTTACATCTGCAAAGCTGTCGCGTTCCATGACCCTCGCGTCTCCGTTTGAATTAGGCTCTTTCCATTCCCATACAATTTTATCGGCCCGCACATCCCAGAGCCGTGTATAACTGCTGTAACCAAATGTCCCACCATGTACACCAGTAGCCATGAGCAGGTCCTTAGAACCCAGGTACATCAATTTAGTGGCCACTTTTGAATGTGCTGAACGGCCATTCTCTCGGCCAATTTCCTGCATTTCAATAATTGCGTGCAAATGAGAACAATTTACAAGCAGGCCAACAAAATTGTATGGTGACTAAGGCAAAATCATTGGCTGAGGATCAACAGTCATAAATGTATCCAATTATGTTCAGATGACCTCTAGACAATCATTGGCTTAGTTTTAATTCAATAATTATGATCAAAGAGCAAGTTTTAGGATCCTCCTTTCCAATTCTAACATTACTCAACATCACTTTCATGGGGTTTATGTGCTTTGTGGATTGCCTCGTGATTAATAGAAGTGTAAACGTTGTTTTAAAAATTACAAGCTTAAATAAAATTCAATATCTACCTTCACGATTTGGAGATTTTCTTTGTCTACCATCAGAATTGCGTTGTCTGTGTGCTGCCCAGTCTCAAAGCTGGCAAAAATTGCTGATTCTGATGAGGTGACTGACTGAACACACGTTCGATATATACGAGTATCATTACGATCAGACCAGGCTATGCTCTTCACATGTGTGCCATTCATTGTGTCATAGATGTGAAGTCCTGGGAAGTCCTGTAGACGTAGAGCACAAATATATCTAGTCATAACATTGTACATAAAATCTTAGAAAATACAAACAAACAAACACTGTCTATTCATCACATCATTTGCAACCAAATAGGAAGACTGCTTTTTATTGAGCTTAGTAATGCAGTCTTCCTAGCAAGCATTCTAGATGCACTTTTCAATATTGTATGGAAAAAGAGTAAATACACTTTCAATAATAGGAGATATCATTTTAAAACTGTAACAATCTTCTAATCAAGCAGTGCAATTCAAGGAAATAAGTTCATCCAATCAACGACAGCTAGTGGAACTCATTTAACAATGTAACGTATTTTACCTGGCAAGCATTCTACGTTCATTTTCAGTAGCATATAGGAAAGAGGTAAAAATAAAATGCACCCAATCAAGCAAGCTAGAAGAACTCATCTAAAAAATGAAGCAGTTAATGCAATTTGCCCAGAATGCTTGCTAGATTCACCTGTCGGCATTTTATGGAAGAGGATAGATACACTTTGAATAATGGGGGAGTTGTTTTAAAACTGTGACAATCATGTAATCAAGCACTGCAATTCAAGGAAATTGCTTCATTCAATCAAACAAAGCTAGAGGAAGTCGCTTAAAACTGAAGAAATCTTCTAAAAGATAATGATTTGTCAGTTACCATTCTAGATGCACCTTTAAGTACTATACTGGAGTATCTAGATGCAGTTCCGTGCAATCTTCTAAAAAGTGGCAGAGACTCAGAGAAACATATGTGTAAATCGAACAAAGCTTAAGAGGTCAATTTAAAGCTAAAAACAGAGACAATCTTCTACAAAAAGATAAGCAATTATAGGAGCTGCTTAGCTAGGATCCTTGAAAAACCTCCTATCCAACAATTTGTATACACTTTTGCATACGGAAAGGCTTCGTTGCAATTCAATGTTTCAAGAATTCATCCAATAACAATAAGAATCTTGTAAACAACTAAAGCAATTCAAGGACTGCCTTTCCAGCATTCTTGAGATGACCAATCTATCCATCATTCTCGATGAACCCTTACATATTCACTACGAAAAGATACAGATGTACTGTAAAGTGATTGTAATGAAATTCTAACCCTTCAATTAATGTATCTTGCAAGCGGGATGGACAATTTCCCATTAGTATTGGAAAGAGGGATAGACAACTTCCTAAATAGGCCGTCTAGATTGCTGAATCGGCAATTTCCCAATTATGAAATGTAAATTATTTATTAATGTATCTGGATTGCCGGATAGACGGTCTCCCAATTACCGCTGGAGTTTGGGATAGACAGTTTCCCAATCAGACTATTTAGAATGCTGAATCTACCAATTTCCCAGTTACGAAAAGTATATCTGGACAGTTGATTCCAGATAGAGTTTTCATAATTGAACATTGGAAATAATGTAAAAAATAATCAATTTACCAATTCGTGCGTCTATAATACTAGATGGGCAATTCCCCATTTTTTAACGGAAAGATCAATAGATATTAAACAATGAAAATAAATACTTGCGAACAAATGGGATCATCCCAAGACGAACCGACTGGCAAAGCCGGGATACAAACTATGATGGAAATAGCAAATCCCTAATTCAAAAGCTTATACAGACCCAATTAAACTTAAAAGTACATTAAAAGTAATCTCACCTTGGACCCAACTGCTGCTCGGCTCTCAGAAATCCTGTGCAGGGAATCGACCTCGTATAATTCTGTTAGTGTAGTGGTCTGCTTCCTAAGGGCCCAATCATAAGCCGTAATTTTACCTCCATGTCCAACCCATAGTGACCCATCAGCCCCTGCACTAAGGGCCGAAGGGAAATCCCGCCCATTGGAAACTAACATCTGAACCCTATCAATATCCAGGCCATCCAATGTCGAAGGGACCATAGCAGCCTTGAGCAGATCCAGGATGCCATAGTATTCAGCCTCCTCTACCAAGGCATCTAGGTCAAATGACTTCGACGCCCCAGGCAACTTGCCCGTACGGAGGAGGGCAAGGAGAAGGGCGAAGGGCCGTGGGTCGCGATCAAAAAAGATCTCGGCGGAGTCTGAGGGCAGACTCGGTGCTGATCTTGCCAAAAGAGATGACTTGCCGGCCGACTGGAGGGTAGACGTAGTGCTCTCGAAGATTTTCCCGCCGACATTGATTCTCACCCGGCGGTTTGTCGTGCCGGACCGTAAGAGAGGACCTCCTGATGCCAGCCCGTTCATTATGGTATTTTGTTAATTAGTTCAGAAAAAAACTGAATTAACTAACAGGAGAGGGCCTTTGGGTACTCAATCAAATCTGGTAATTTCAAAAGTGAAAATCAAATCGACCAGATCAGGAATTTGGGTACTCAAGTGTGCTTCAAGTTTATTCTGAAACAATCAGAATAGCTCTGAAGGATTTTAGGAGTTCCTAATGCCTAAATAGCATTCGTTTATAAGGATCAAAGAACATACCAGCTGGATTGATGTGCGTGGAGAGACGACTTCATTTTAGTCACGCTATTCCCGTGTTCAATTTTTGTTCAGAGCTTCTAGAAGGCGGCATTTCCTGATGCTGGTTTGACCAGGCAAAACATGGGAATTTAACATGATTAAGTATGAGTGACGTCGAAAGATGTATTAATTTACGAATATTTTACTTGTTTGACTAGATTAGACAACGAAATGGACTTTTTAGCCTTACTTTTTTGAAACTTTTAAAGAGACTTTTTCAAACGCTTGTTGGGTTTTCATATTATTGTTCAACCTATGGATCAAAAATAAATAAATAACAAGTGTTATGAACAACTTAGTGATGTTAGTTTGTTTATTTTTTTATAAAGTTTATGCGGTTTTAGTTATGTTTTATGTTATTTCTTTGTACTATTTTTTGGTTGGGTTATAGTTTTGGTTGTTTGGTGGTATATCGGTTATAGTTTATTCTTGATTCTTATAATTATTCTTACATTTTATTTGATCCAATATATAAAAAAAAATATATATTTTTAATAGACTTGAAAATTAGTATTTAGTGAAGTTGTGAAGTTGTGTGTAAGTATTTTGATTAAGTTGTACATTTTTACTTGATTCTAGTAATTGAATTCAATGTTGAACGTTGAGATTGAAGTATTTTATGATATATAATATGATATGTCATAACAATCAAATATTATATAATTAAATAGAATTTAAATAGGTATATATTTATAAAGAAAAATAAACTTTCCATAGTGTTAATATAATTTAATCCAATAAGATGCATACAACAACATAAATTAACCTAAACTAGCACTTGCATCCCAATGAGGTGCAATGGTTACACCGATAGAAAGATATACTTTGGGTAATATATTGGAGGGCAGACAAAAGTTGGAAGAAACAAGCATTGCCTTTGTTAGGACTAACTATTTAGAATTCAAATAGTTGATCTTGAAATGTGGGCCAAAACTGAATATGAACGAATGCAACTTATAATTTAAGCATCTTCTTGGCTTGGTTCCGCATTCCATAAGTTTTGCAACAATTGACAAAATTGTGCTTGTCTTGTAGTTTCACCTTGTTCTCGAAACATTTTTTGTAAGGTGACAAATGTCGTGAATTGATCCCAAAATGTTTTGGCATTTTAATGTGATGTGTAGATAGGCTTGCCCATTATAGGTGGTAGTTGAGTGTGTGTGAGGTCACTGAGCAACATAGTCCACTGAAGCATAGATGTTGACTGTGTTGAAACACCTCACATAGTCTATTGCCTATGTTTAGTAGTATCTTTGGCCCTATGAAGATCATCTCTTTAATGAAGATGTATCTTATGTTCTTCGATTCATCTTGGAATGTTGTCAATGCTTGTCCTTGCAATGACAACATTTCTTTTATAGGAATCTTGAGCATTGAATGTATTGCATGTATGTTGAATGTGGTAACTTATGTACGAGCTAGTACATAAGCAACTGGAACATCTTCCATCTAGGAGTGTGTTGGAATGGCACTGTATCTTTTGCATCTTTTTATTGTACTCTCACCTGGCCCTTTTAAACCTAAATCAAAGTATGGACCCAAACCTTTTTTATCATATTGAAATCATAACCTTGACCCTGACTAATTGAAATCTAATCCTAATCTTAAACTTAATTAAAATCTAAACCTTAATTAAATTATAACTCTAATTTTTTTTATTTTTTTTTAAATAATGCCTGTTAAACTTTTTAATGTGACCAGTGACGCTAGCATGATGCGCCCTCCGGCTCCACGTGAAACGCTTTTGACCCAGAGCTATGAACCAGTGAGGCCACAATCGGGGGACCTCATCCCCACACTTCACTTGTTCAAACCCGCGAGCACAATGACCCAGCGAAGACACAAGGCCTACAAGCACAATGGTCCAGCAGGGGTTTGAACCTTTGTGGATGCTTCACCAACGAAGTGTTTTAACCGAAGACAATTGTAACTGTAATTGAACCCTAATCCTAACTTTAATTAACCTTTAACCCTATTTAAATTATAACCCTAATACTAACCCTAACTTCACCCAAGTTATAATAATTAAACCCTAACACTATTGTAACCATAACCTTATCCCTAATTAAATGCTAACACATGTCATAATTAAACTCTAACCGTAAGTGAACATGTACCCTAATTTAACTCTAGCCATAAACATAATTAAACCCTTAGTGATATAAGATTTTCACAATCCATAGAATTTCTTGTAGTAAATTTCCAGATAAGATCGTGTGGGAGTTTTTAGATCAACGTTTCGGATCACACTATGTGATCCATCATCAGGATGCATGAGAGCACAAGAAGAAAGAATCATGTGCTCTCATGCATCCTGATGATGGATCACAGAGTGTGATCCGAAACATTGATCTAAAAACTCGCACACAATCTTATCTTGAAATCTACTACAAGAAATAATTAAACCCTATTTGAAATTGAAACCTAATAATAGCCATAGTTTTACTCTAATTTTAAGTTTGCCCATTTGTCTATTTCAAGAATTCTTGATTATTTAAAAAAAAATTTACTAAACTATCTCACAAGGTTTACAAATAAACCTAATATTTTACAATAATAAAACCACTATTTAGATAAAGAAATATGTTTGATAATTTGAATATTTAAGACATATATTCAATAAGGGCTTATATTTTACAATATAAAATCATTATTTAGATAATGAAAGATGTGTTGCACTTTGAATATTTTTCTATATGAATTTAGCAATAATCGTTTGAGTTAGCAAAAAATAGTTGCCCACTACTACTTTTAAATAAGCAAAGTACAAAGATGTCAATGGATTTATTTTGTGATAACCTCAATACTATTAAATATGAAAAAAACCTCAATTATATATGAATGATTAAAACATATAGGAATTCATTACTACTTTATTTAAAAACATATTCAAATTCAATATATATAATTTTACTATTCTTCTATTCAAAATGAATTATAAGAAACAATATTTATAATGAGAAATAATATTTATAATGAATTATAAGAATCAATTATAATTTTACTATTCTTCTATAGCTATTACTTCTTAAATTCAAAAATTTAGAAGAAAATGAATTATAATAAACAATATTTATACAGTTTATTTGTATATTTGTTTGATGGTAGTGAATATCTGAAATAAATTTTTAAACAAAAATTTAAACATACTAAATATTTATTTATTGTTATCTTGTAGATGGTAATTGATGCTCTGCAAAATACCCAAAGGTTAGACTGGAACCTGCAGTCGTATAACACACAAAAACACACAAGAAATCGTTAGTGTTATTCAACCAAGAACTAATCTAAGCAGGCATATCAAAAGAGATACTAAGATCATGCTAACATATTTAACAAATGACACAAATATAAGAAGGCATCTCCAAATGCCTCTTAACATGTTCTTAGCTCCTTCTCCTTTGTTCCTCTCCTCTCCAAGTTCCAAAATAGTGTAACTCTCAACAGCTTTTTGCACTATGGATGCTTATGGAGATTCAAGATTGTAGATGATCTCAAGCTTATGCTATGCAAATGTAAAACAAACTAATTAAACATATTATGAAAAAGAACTAAGATTTATTTTAGTCCAAGATAACAATATATTAGTGATTTATGCTAAATGCTCTCTAAAATTCACTATAGATTAAATGCATACAAGTTTTCAGGATTATGACTATGAATGCTAAATGTTTTAGGATTTTAAAAATGAGGAATGTGAGCTCTATTTATAGGTAAAATGGAGCAATGGATGGTTGAGAATGAGTAATCTCAACAAGGGTCAGGATTGAATGATTTGAGATCCATGTGAGGGCTTTCAACTCAATCTCTGGTTGACAAGTGTCAATGTGAGATAGGTTGAGAGGGGAGGGAATAAGCATTAAATGCTTGACATGACCTGAGAGTTAACTTGGGGGTTAGGGTCAAGGTTGGGTTGAGTGAATAAATTCTTTATTCAAAGAATAAAGCTTTTATCCAATGGATAAACTCTTGTGCAAAGGCAAAAGGGATAACCATGGTCAAAGCAATAAATGCTTGAGGAGACACATGAGTGCAAGTTGAAATAACCATAAATGGTTATGTAAGAGGCATTAATGGTCATGTAAGAGCCATTAGTGGTTTTGGAAGACTTTGGAGGTTAAATTGTTGAACACTCAAAGCATTAAATGTTTTTCAAAGACTTTGAAGTCTTTGAGAAGTGACTCCAAGTTGCTTAGGAATGTGACAATAATTAGGGAATGGATTAAGCTAATTAGGAAGGGGCTAGAAGAATCTAGAAGGGGGTTTAGGAATGCAAGTGGATTTGGTGGGTGAGGGAAAATAGGATTTTTATTTAAAATAAATTAATTTATTTCAATAAATGTGTGCAAGTTGCATTTGTAGGAAAATGCAAGTGGGGCGGGATTTTAATGATTTAAATAAATATTTTATTCAATTTATTTAAAAGAGGAAAAAGGGGGTTTAAATTAAATTGAATAAATAGGATTTATTCATTTAATTGATTTGTGAATTTGGTATAATGAATTAATTAAAATAAATTGAATAATTTATTTAATTAATCGGAGAATATTTTGAAGATGAATTAATTAAATGTTAATTTAATTAACTGATGGCTAGTGAGATTTTTAATTAAGTAAATAGCAAATATTCATTTAATTAAAATGGACAGATTTAGGTGACTACATTTGCTCCTCTTTGAGACGGTGCGGTTTATCGCGTCATTTCAAAGAAAGAAAAATAGGTGTGAAGAAATGCCCCATAAAATTTTAATTTAATGGGTGGTATGCCCCCTCGAGAGATGGGCCGAGAAATTTTGAAAAATCGGGCGATCTCTCGAAAAAGAAGGAAAATGGAGGGGAGGTAGAATAGAAGAAATTAGAACTAATGATGAAAGAATGGGAGAAAATGGAGTGAATACGAAGAAACAACAAGCCAACGAGTATCCTGAGGTCATGCAAGAGATACAGAGTAGATGTAGTGTATGGGTTGGATTGATGCTATACAATTGATCAAAATTGGTTGGACAATCTGGTGCAATCGGTTAAATTGCCTCGGTCGAGTCAAAGCATGACAGTTGATGTCAGTTGGTCACTTAGACGGGATAAAGTCTGAGTAAGTGAATCAAAGTGACCTGATGTGACTTAGACAATTGATGTAATTGCCCGATGAAGTCAAGGTATATGAAGCAAAACACTCATTGAGACTTAGACAATTGATGTAATTGTCCTTGGATTTATGTTTGATTGGTTGATCAATTGATTGTGTGTGTGTGTGTGTGATGGATGGTTGCGGTGAATCTAAAATGGCAGCCTCATTGAGACTAGGTCATTATGATAAATGCCTGATGTAGTCTAGGTTTACCATGATCGATTACCTGTTGAGACCCGAAGATACTTGATCAGAGTATCTATTGATAGTCTAGGTGTGTGTGAGTCGATGTACCTGTGCAGACAGAGTAACTGGCTTGATTGGGTTGATGGGAGATGATGTAGGGTATGTGATGTTGATTACCAAGATGGGGAGGGTGAGGGGGGGATCAATGTTAGATAAAAGAAAATGAAGGACCTATGACTCATTCCTATGGAAGAAGAGGAAAATAGAGTATGCATTGTTATGACTATGTATGCATGATATGCAGCTATTATGAATGTATGGATGGGTGGAATGCAACGGAATGCAATTTATACAGATGAGATGAAATGACGATCCATGGTGCTTTTATTTTCATCATTGAGCATTTAAAAATGTTGTAAGAAAATACAAGCATCTTGACATAATGATTCAAGATGACCAAAGTATTTCTTACATGGATTTGATATAGCAAGTTAATACAAACAACTTGATATAATGGGTCAAGTTGACCAGAGTATTGCTTGCGGAACAGACAAGGATCATCTTCGTTCATGCATGACTTGGATCGTCCTCCTTGATCTTGGGTTGATCATATCCTGAGACAAGTTCACACCTTAATAAGAGACAAAAACCTTTATCCAAATTGGATGAGGAGGAACCAAAGAAGGAGCATTGTTCGTACAAACAAAACAGTATATACATAAAGAATAAAGAATATGGATCCTTGGTAATGGTTCATGCTCATATGGTCGAGGTATATGCTGTAGTCAGTAAGCCGTAGTGATCTATGATGGTATTTTTCCTATGATCACGTAGCTTAGTAAACTTCCCACGTAGACACCATTAGTACATGCCCCAGGACTTCATCGAAATAACGCACCGAAGATACACAAACAATGTTGTAAGATCTTGATATTTATAACCGAATGAATTACTCACAAATCAACCAAGTATTTGATAGCTTAAACAAAATTTTCTTGTCAAATAAAATGTCACTTTGTCTTTGTTTTGGTAAGGAAGGATGCATCCTTGTTGAAGACAGTTTGATTGTTGATGTTGATTGTTTGGTCAATTTGGAGAAGTGATCATCGTGCGAGTATTTTGTAATGTTTGTTTGGTATATGCTCGGATGAGTATGTACAATGTGTGGCCATGTTTTTGTTTTATTTTTTGATGTTTTATCATGCTTTTGGATTTTGTGATTGTTTTCCAATGTTTTTGGTATTTTGGTGATTGTTTTGAATGTTTTTGGATTTTGTGAGATAGTTTTGAATGAAGAAAGAATGAATCACAAGTAATGCAGAATCCACTTCCATCAAAAGGTTAAGGGCATTACCCCCGGTTTAGACATGACTCTGAAAAAGCAGGATGCAAGACGCATGAAGTATTGTTTTTTATTGCAGATCAATAACAAGCCCTGGTGTGGGTGGATGGATGTGTGTATGTAGTGGATGTGATCGCAACAAGTCTGAAAGACAATGGAGCCATAGCCATTACGAGTGGCGCCTGTTTGCCAAGTTTTCACCATCGCACTTACCCAAGGTGCCACCGGAGTGGTTGTTCACCATTTGGATGCATGACTTTTCTTTACTATTTTAATGTTTTTGTATTTTCTCAGGTCATTTATTTGGATGTTTTTGGTATTTTTGCCAATATATATGGGACCCTGATGCTCTGTGCAGCTTATGTATAAAATTGTTTGAGGTGCATGTTGTTGATCAGATCTACTAGTGGTTCTCCTTCTGAAGTAGCCAACTGATATGCCCTAGACCCAAATACAGTAGTGACAACATATGGACCCAGCCAATTTGATTCAAACTTTCCTTGATGTTCTCGGTTGGGTTGGTTACGAGGATTTTCTCGAAGAACAAGATCACCTACCTCGAATGTACGAGGTCTAACTCGATGATTATAGCTTCTGCTCATGCGCTACTGATAGGCCTTGAGGTGATTGTATGCAGCTTGTCATTTTTCATCAAGTAGCTCTAAGTCTTGGAGACAGGATACTCTGTATGCTTCATCATCAATGAGATTGTGCAAGGAAACCCGTAGTGATGGTATCTTGACCTCAATAGGTAAAATAGCTTCTGGACCATAGACCAATGAGTAGGGAGTTGTGCCTGTAGGGGTTCGAATGCTAGTTCGATATGCCCATAGTGCTGGATTCAATTGAATGTGCCAATCATGACCGGCATCATTGACTGTCTTCTTTAGGATTCTTAATATGTCCTTGTTTGACGCTTCAACCTGACCATTGCCTTGTGGGTAATAGGGAGTGGAAAAGCGGTGCTGGATGTGAAATTTCTCACAGAGTTCACGAACATCCTGATTTTTGAAAGGAAGACCGTTATCTGTGATGATGGACATGGGTACACCATACCGATAGATGATGTAATTGAGGATGAATGAGGCGATCTGCTTGCCGGTGACTTGGGTAAGTGGAACAGCTTCGATCCACTTTGTGAAGTACTCGGTGGCGGTAATAATGAATTTATGGCCATTGGATGAAGATGGATGGATTTTACCCACAAGGTCAAGGCCCCATTGACAAAAAGGCCATGGTGTTGTGATGGGTTGCAATTCCTGAGCGGGTGCATGTATCAGGTCTCCATGAACTTGGCATTTCTTGCACTTTTTGACAAAGTAGTAGGAGTCTTTTTCCATGGATGGCCAGTAGTATCCAGTGCGCAGGATTTTCTTGGCTAGTGACGAACCGCTTGCATGAGTTCCAAAAATTCCTTCATGTACCTCTTCCAAGGCCTTTGTTATCTCATCATGTTCCAGGCATCGAAGGAGAGTACCATCAAGACTGTGTCGGTATAGGGTTTCGGCAATAATGGTATATCGAGCAGTTTGGCGAATGAAGGTTTTACGTTGGTTATTTGATTGGTTAGGAGGAAAGGTGTGATCATGGAGATAGGTGTAGAACTCACCGTACCATGGGGATTCAGAACCGACAAGGCGACATATCATCTTGGATTCGGGGATATCATAAGCAGGAATCCAAAGCTGTTCAACCAAGAACTCATAGCGTGTTGAATTCTGTGGAAGATCTAAAAGAGACGCGATAGTAGCCATAGCATCAGCAGCTCGATTCTGATCTCT
This sequence comes from Cryptomeria japonica, assembly GCF_030272615.1. Taxonomy (NCBI): domain Eukaryota; kingdom Viridiplantae; phylum Streptophyta; class Pinopsida; order Cupressales; family Cupressaceae; genus Cryptomeria; species Cryptomeria japonica. Next base: position 23,324,421 of record NC_081412.1, read on the forward strand.
TGGTATCTGCTCAAAGGTGATAGTAGTAAATGATGCCTTTAATTTGTCCACCCTTTGCTTGTATGGCATGAGTTTATCATCCTTGGTCTAATATTCATCTGTTGCTTGTCGAATGACCAGTTGGGAGTCGCCATAGACTTGTAATTCTTGTAACTTCCATTGTACGGCTAGCCTGAGTCCTGTGATCAAGGCCTCATACTCTGCTATGTTGTTGGTGCATGGAAATGTGAGTCTGTAAGACTTCAGGATGCTGTCACCTTGAGGTGTGATAAACAGAATGCCTGCCCCCGAGCCATGCCTAGTGTACGAACCATCAAAGTATAGTTTCCATGATTGTGCTGTTGTGATCATGAATATCTCTTCATCTAGAAAATTGGAAATGAGAGGATGATCGCCTATGAGTGGTGCCTCGGCCAACTGATCTGCAATAACTTGACCTTTGATAGCTTTACGATCCACATACTCGATGTCAAATTCACTGAGAATCATTACCCATTTGGCCAAGCGACCTGTTAATGCTGCTTTACTGAGTAAGTACTTTAGTGGATCAATCTTTGCAATGAGTTGTACCTTGTGTGTCAAAAGATAGTGCCTTAGTTTAGTGGCTGCCAAGATTACTGCTAGGCAAGCTCGCTCAATAGGGGTGTAATTGAGTTCATAGCCAACCAGTGTGCGAGAGATGTAGTAAACAGCACACGCTTTCCCTTCTGCATTATGTTGTGCTAGTAGTACACCCAATGCTATATTTGTTGCCGAAATATACAGTAACAAAGGTCTGCTTGGATCTGGTGGGATCAACAATGGTGTATTCATCAGATAGTCTTAAGCATCTGGAATGCTTGCTGGCATCTGGCATCCCATTGAAAACGGATGTTTTTGTGTAGCAGATGTGTAAAGGGGTGACACTTATCTACCAGTTGTGCAATGAATCTTCGAATGGATTGTAGCCGTCCTTGTAATGTCCTTAGTTGACTGATGTTCTTTGGTGGTGGCATGTCCATGATTGCTTTGACCTTTGCTGGATCGACCTCAATACCTTTGCTTGAGACAATGTATCCTACAAGCTTCCCTGAGGTTACTCCGAAGACACATTTCTTTGCGTTGAGTCGAACATGATATTGTTCCAGTCTATCAAAGATTTTATCTAATATGTCGAGATGACCTTCTCTGGTGAGTGATTTTGCTAGTAATTCATCAACATAATCTTCCATCATAGTATGCATCATGTCATGGAAGATGGTGGTCATTGCTCTTTGATAGGTCGCTCCTGCATTCTTGAGACCGAAAGGCATTACATTCCAGCAGTATGTGCCCCATGGACATGTGAAGGTTGTCTTATGTTGATCTTCTGGTGCAATCTTTATCTGATTGTATCCTGAAAAGCCATCCACGAGTGAAAGCATGGCATGTCCTGCTGTCAGGTCTACTGTGATGTCGATATTTGGTAGGGGGAAGTCATCCTTAGGACATGCCTTATTCAGATCTCTGAAGTCGGTACAAATGCGGATGCCCCCTTTTGGTTTGCCGACAGGCACAATGTTGGATATCCAATCCGCATAATCAATGGGTCTAATGAAACCAACATCCAGAAGTTTCTTAAGTTCTGCTTTGACTAGGACTGCAATCTGAGGATGCATCTTACTAAGTTTTTGCTTGACAGGTTTGGCTCCTTTTACTACGATGAGGTGATGCATGACTAAATCAGGATCAAGCCCAGGCATGTCTGCATATGACCATGCAAAGTTGATCTGACACTTCTGGAAGAACTCTACAAACTGAGGTTGTTCCTCTGGAGTTAGAAGAGATGCCAGATGTATGTGGTGAGGAGTTTCAAGAGTCGTGGTGAGGAGTTTCAAGAGTCCCCACGTTGTATTCTTTGGTTTCTTCAATGAGAATCGTTGATCGCTCCCGCTATGTGCTATAGGGAAGGATGTCAAACCTTTCATCCTCAGGCGCCTCAGAGAGGTTTTCACCGTTGGATACGCTCTTTCTTTTTACTTTTGTAGGATCAAACAGTGCCACAGTGTGGTTTTCACTGGAAGATCCATGTTTTATTGTTATATTTTTGTAGCTGAAAGGTTTGGCATCTGCCCCAAAGTATGTTGCGCTGTTAAGTTCTATGGCGAATCCAACTTTGTGATCCCCGCTTGGTATGTTATCCCGTAAGTCCAAGAAGTCAATGATTGCCTCATCGTTTTGGAAATTGTCAAGACATGGGGGATTAGGTTGGTTCCATTCGATGAGTTCAGGATGAATAATGGGCATTATCTCATCGATTAGGTTAAGTTCATTAGATGTATTAGTGAGGGTTAAGACATTATGGTGAAGGTCATTGATGGTACTCTCCCTATCAGAATCAGGTGTAGGATGAGACGTAGGGTCTGTGGAAAAAGTTTCCAGCTCAGGAACCCAAGAAGTCTTTATCTGTGCTTCTCTGTAAACAGAGATGTCTTTGCGGGGTGGAGGTAGTGATGTGTCTTCCTCATCTGAAGTGTTAAGTTGTATGGAATCAAATTCCCACTCATGCGAGTCAGTTTCTGATTCACTTTCTAGTAACCGGTTACTGTACCGTATTAGGATGTCCTTTGAGTTAAATACTGCAGGGATGATCGGTGCTATAGGAAGGATTATGGGGATCAATGAACCCGATATGGGGAGCATTGGTAGTGTTGACTCTGTTGCTTCTACTAGAATTGTTGATGTTGTAGACACTGTTGGGTATTCAGATATAGTGGTGGCTGCTAATGGTGCCTTTGATATTATCACTGCTACTGACGATATTACTGGTTCGATTGATGGGACTACTGGTGTTGCAGATGATTTTGTTGGGATCTTTAGCTTCAAAGGGATAGTTGTGATGTTCTAGGGTGTTGCTTTTATAATCAAAGGCGGCCTCTTTGTAGTAGGTTGATATAGCAGTTTGCTGGGTGTCCCTTTGAATCTGAGCTTAGGAAAGATCTCTTTTTGAAAGCCTAAGCCTGTATTATCTTTGGGCTTTAATTCCGGCAATAGTGGTTCATGTCTTCCTTGTTTGCAAGGTCCCAAAGCACTCTGACCATCATAACCCATTCTTTGCATAATGAGGAGGCCTTTGCCATACTAATCTGTGGGAAGTGTAGCTTGTGGTATATCGGTGGTGATGGGATCTCTATAGATCCATTCCGCTAAGTCCTCATCTCTGGTTTCTTCTTCTTGACTCTTCCCAAGGATGAAAGGCGTCAAAGCACATGTTGGCGTGATCAGTGGTGTTTGAAGTAACTACTGAGGTTTTCCATGTGTTCTAGGAGAAGTGGGTCTTTGTCCCACACAAAAGAGTTGACTCAAATTGTATTCCCCAGGACCTTCCTCTGCTATTTTCATCTTAAGTTTTTCTTGCTTGGATATAGTGGTGTTTGAACTGGAGAGGGAAGCTGGACTTACGTATGACGTGGAGGAAATGGCTTCTCTGTTGTTGGGAACGGTAATCTCCGGTTGATGACTTATGTTATGACAATATGCAAAGGGGTTTGCATCTCCCAGGATTGTGATTTCTACACCATTATGTGGGAACTTGATACATTGATGGTAAGTGGATGGAACGGCTTGCATGGCGTGTATCCAAGGTCTTCCTAACAATAAATTGTATGGCAAAGGAAGGTCCAAGACTTGACAGATAATGTGTTTTACCATTGGGCCCACTCGGATTGGTAGTACCACAACTCCTTTGGATGAACGCTCTACATCGTCGTAGGCTTTGATTGTGATCTTCTTGCGGGGATCCACTGATTCTATTGCATATCCCAAAGCTATGACCAACTGCAGTGTACAAATATTCAAGCCTACTCCATTATCGATCAAGACTTGCTTGATCCTATGCTGGTTGATAAATCCTTCAATGTGTAGCGAAGCGTTATGAGGTTGCTGGAAGGAAGAGTTGTCACTTTCGGAAAAAGTGAGACAAGGGGATGACTTTAGACTTCGAACCATGGCTTGGAATTGATCCGTATTTAGGTTTGCAGGGATTGATGCCTCTTGGAGAGCTTGATCCAAGATTGTTTTATGGGATGGAGATAGGCGTAATAGCTCTAAGATAGATATCAATGCAGGCGTTTTGTCTAACTGTTCCACAAGGTTATACTGCTTTGGGATAGATGGGGTGCCTTGTGGAGCTGCTTTTATGGTAATCTTATTGCGATGCGTAACAACATTGCAAGTGGAGCTGGGATTTTTTATGGCTATAGTTGCAATTTGTTCACTGGCATCATATAGGTGATTCATAGTATAATTATATGTGGCTTGCGTATAATTGGTGGTATCTGTGTTTCTCCTTGAAGTAGAAGGACCCCTTTGATCTAGTGATGGAAGTGGATTTTTAAACATAAGATGATCATTGTTTGTTGTCTTTGGGTCATGTCCTTCGATTTCGATTTCACCTCGGTCAATAAGATCTTGAATAAGATCTTTCAATCTGTGACAATTGCTTGTCTTGTGTCCTCTCCCTTGATGGAAATCACAATGTTCAGTATCCCTCCACCATGCAGGTTTGACTTGATGTTCATAGTTTGATGTTTTGGGTAGTGTTACCAGATTTTGAGAAACCAGTTGTCGTAATACTGTTTCGATGGGTTCCCCTAAGGGAGTGTAAGTTCGCTTTTGTTTTTGTTGACGAGGTCTGGGTTCGTCGTGAGATGTAATGCGGCCTTGATTTGGAGGAGCAACTATGTTAGTATAAGGTGGGGATTTTGTCCTGCAAATTGAACTACAGGTTGCACACTTTTGATAGTTCTTGCATCCACAACCCCGTCGTTGACAACATTTGTGTTTTTGTTCCAGAAGCTTGGTTTGTCACTATTGAAGTGTGGGCGAGGACCATCCTTTGGCTCATTATAGATTTTGATAAGTCTTTTCTCGATGAGAGCTCGCTCACATTTTAAACCTTTTGTGATCATGTCATTGAAAGAGTCAGTGTCTTTGACATCCAGGTGAAATTTAATTTCTTCGTTTAAGTTGGAAATAAATATTTCCACTAGTTCTTGTTCAGGTAACTGAAGAGAACGTCTGCTAGACATTTGATGCCATCGTTGCAGGAATACTGAGAATAGTTCACCTGGTTTTTCTTTAGTGTCACATAGATCAGCCATGGTGATATCACGTTTAATGTTATGAGAGTAATGTGCCAAGAACTTCTGAACTAGCTCTTCAAAGGTCTTAATGCCACCTGGTAGTCAGGAAAACCATGATGTGGTCGTTCCTCCCTAGCTTTGGGGAAAAAGGCGCATGAGGTACATATCTTCGTATGCCACTTCGAGGCAAGCTGAGTGGAATTCTCTGACATGATCGCGAGGATCTCCTTTTCCTCGATATTTTTCAAACTTGGGTGTTTCGAACCCTCGTGGAAAAGGTGGCATATAAAGATTCCTATCTAAGGGATAGGGACAAATGTCATTGAGTGAAAATTGATTAGTTTTTACGCCACTACGAAGTTGTTGGGAGAGATTTTCAACTTGTTGCCGCAACATCTCTATGTCATTTGGAGGAGGAGGTGGTGGTGGGTTACCTTGAGGAATGTTATACCTGATGTGATCTCTACCTCTTTCTTCCTCATTGCGACTTTGTCGTTCTGATGCTTGTCTTAGTTGTGCGAGATCAAAGTCAGAGGGGAGTTTGGCTCCTTCTTGAGCAAGCTTTAAAAAGTGAGCATCTGCATTGCTCCCGAGTATTTCATCAAAAAGTCTGTTAAAGAGAGGGTTGTGCTAAGCCCTTTCTATTGTTGCAGGAGTAAGAGTACTTGGGTTTTCGTCATTAGCATTTCCTCCAAGTGCTTCTTGAAATTCATTGATATTTTCCTCCTCTTCTTCTTCTATTTCTCGTTGCCTTGACTGTGATCGGGTATGAGCCATTGTGTTTATGAGTTTTTGTTGAAGTTGGGTGAAAATGATGATGAGTTTTTGATGAAATGAAAGATTTATGGTTGGTGTGGTGTGTTGCATATGGATCTCTAGCACTTAAAGGTAGATGTGGCCAAAGTTTTCTTCTTGATTTGCTTGTTGTTTTTGAGAAGGTTTGATGTGATAAGGTTTAGAGGAATCTGAGATGTGTTACAGACTCAACTACCTAGTAATGAGAGGATTCACTCATAGACTAGTTTTAACCTGTGTAGAAATGTCATTTAGGACAAGTTTATCCTAGATTTAGAGACACTCTAAAAAGTGATGTTTTGATGTTTGATTCAAGCAATATTAGAATAGAACTTAGGACAAAAACCTTTGGGTGTTTTGAGAGTTGGAATGGAGTTGATGAGATATGGATATGATAATGGATGAAATGTTTAACTTCAATAAAAGCTTTGTGTCACATATGAGACAAATTCTTCCTCTTCTCTTTCGGGAGTTGGTGGTTCTTCCCGAGCTACGTTATATGTGATGCAAATGTCTGGAAAGAAGTCAGGATTGATCTTGCCTCCTTTGTTTTTGTGATAACTCAAAGCTCGATATTGTGTAAAAGCTCTGTGGTTTAATGACTCTGGATCAAATTCGTTTGATTTCCCTTGAAGATAAAGATGCATGTGATGTAAGAAGGCTCTATGAGAGACAAAGATCTGTCTATTAAGATAGAAGAATTTCCTCCTTTTGATAAGAAACTTTGAGCTCAATGGTTTTTTCTTCAAGTTGATGTGTTGATGAAGATTCTTCTTTCTCAAGATGTGAAGAATGGTCATATAGTTTGATACTCTTTGCTCTTTGTTTTTGATCTTTTGTTGGTTTTTTTGAAAAATGTTTGGTTGGATGAATACTTGTTCTAAAATTTTGGATTTTATGATGTTTCTTTGACATGGAAAACAAAGCAAGCACACAAACACAAGCATGTTGCCTCAAAGGCTCTGAAGTCGGCTCAATTTGCACTTGGTCTTGACTATAACGAAAACACTTCAAACACTATTTATCCCTAAGGTCAAATGGCCAGTTGCGATAAATTCAGCCCACATCTTGATATTTCTTCGACTTTGGTACTACATACCTTATGAATCCTGTTGTGGTAGGTAAGGATGTGATATACTAAGTCTTGCACGAGCATAACAAATAGATGATCCCTATGATGGGGGAGTCACCACTTTCATCAAGCCACAAGTGACTTTTCAAAAAGCTATGTTTCTACTCAAGGAAATATGTATGGTGAGTATCTCGGGAGAAAAACCATCCATGCTCTTGCACTGAATTATATCACAAATACCCTCAATCAATAGAACGGGTGGGCTACTACTTAAAGGTGTTTAGTAATTTTCAATGTCTTTGAATATAAGTTCATTCTGCAGTGACTCACTTAAGAGCCTTGTAACTTGTGGTGTGGCCCATTTGTCCTTTCGGCAAGTTACACTGTAGGAACAACTATACCCAAGGTTGCAGCTTTCACTCTCACCTGATTTCTATAGCGGCTCGAAGGATTTACCGTACGAGGTCATTCCCAAGAGTAGCGATCCCTTAGCAAGCCTCTCTTAAAAAGATAAAAATTTGAGTGTTACTAACACTTTTCTCTTGCACCTAGGACCACGAAAGCCAAGGGAGAGGATAGTGTGTGTTAGAAGTAGGACCACTCGACAAACTCTTTTGCACAAGCGTGCTAAACACGAAATTCACTTGTTCTTTTTAACTTGTCATTGCAATGATTTTCTATCTAATTGGAGATGTTTCTCCTACAACCATGATGTTCTTTTTAACTTCAAAGGCAATATGTTTGAGTAAACTAGGAATTTTGAAATCCTGGTCAACTGAAATTGAAACACGTATGCATGAAGTAAATTAGTTTTGCAAAATGAGACAAGTTGATTGTTCTTTTTATTTGTACCAAAAATAGAAGTGTTGATTGTGAGTTTTTCTTAAGTTTGATGCAATAAAATGAGATTTGTCTTGTCTTGTTTTAAGCACAAAAATAGAGTGTATCCTAACTTGCAATGAAAGCAAATTTGAAGTTGTTCTTTTTACCTTGCAATAAAGAAAGATGAATTTTCTTTTAAGCACCAAAAACAAGTTTGAGGTTCATTTTATGCACTCCAAAATAAAATGTGAGGTTTATTTTAACTTGTACAAGAAGGGACAGTGGATTCTTTTTAACCAACTTTTGTTGAAAGAAAGTAAAAAAAGAAACTTAAAGTCTCTAAACCAACTCCTTCCCCTGCACAAAAAAGATTAGAACATGCACACAGTCAGTGATCAAATGTTAGTGTGGGCTTACACAAGCCTAAATTCTGATCTTGGTTACAAATTTTACAATCCCGATCCTGAAATGCCCTGAAATTTGACTAAGTCTGAAATTTGGAGGATCTTCCAAAAACTAGATTTTTCATTACAATTCCTAGAGGTCTGAAACCCCTCTCAAACATCCTGACAATATATATGGAATATAACTTAAAGTATAAGAAAGAGAAAAGAGAAGAAGAATTGTCACTTATACTTAAATGTTATATTCCATATATATTCTGCCTCCCACAAGCTTAAGAAAAATAATTTTATCGATTACAAGGCCTTTTTTACAACGTTCTGTTATAATAGCGCTAGTTTGTGTGAAAACAGAAGCGCTACTTTAACACAAACGCGCTAAAAGAAAAGATTTTTACAACAATACAAAAGCGCTAATTAATGAACAAAAGCGCCAAAATACTGGCAAAAGCGCTAATTCTTTGACAATAGCGTTATTTTAAGAACAAAAGCACTAAAAGACAAAAAAACAATAGCGCTAAAATGCGACAAAAGCGCCAAAGCGCGACCTGTGTGTCAAGCTAAATAGTCAAATAAGTTAGTTTTGTTTTAAAAAATATATATTGTTGGGTGTTTGGATTCACGTCGGGTTTACCAAATGATGCTCTGCAAAATACCCAAAGGTTAGACTGGAACCTGTAGTCGTATAACACACAAGAAATCGTTAGTGTTATTCAACTAAGAACTAATCTAAGTAGGCATATCAAAAGAGATACTAAGATCATGTTAACATATTTAACAAATGACACAAATATAAGAAGGCATCTTCAAATGCCTCTTAACATGTTCTTAGCTCCTTCTCCTTTGTTCCTCTCCTCTCCAAGTTCTAAAATAGTGTAGCTCTCAGCAGCTTTTTGCACTATGGATGCTTATGGAGATTCAAGATTGTAGATGATCTCAAGCTTATGCTATGCAAGTGTAAAACAAACTAATTAAACATATTATGAAAAAGAACTAAGATTTATTTTAGTCCAAGATAACAATATATTAGTGATTTATGCTAAATGCTCTCTAAAATTCACTATAGATTAAATGCATACAAGTTTTCAGGATTATGACTATGAATGCTAAATGCTCTAGGATTTTAAAAATGAGGAATGTGAGCTCTATTTATGGGTAAAATGGAGCAATGGATGGTTGAGATTGAGTAATCTCAACATGGGTCAGGATTGAATGATTTGAGATCCATGTGAGGGCTTTCAACCCAATCCCTAGTTGACAAGTGTCAATGTGAGATAGGTTGAGAGGGGAGGGAATAAGCATTAAATGTTTGACATGACCTGAGAGTTAACTTGGGGGTTAGGGTCAAGGTTGGGTTGAGTGAATAAATTCTTTATTCAAAGAATAAAGCTTTTATCCAATGGATAAACTCTTGTGCAAAGGCAAAAGGGATAACCATGGTCAAAGCAATAAATGCTTGAGGAGACACATGAGTGCAAGTTGAAATAACCATAAATGGTTATGTAAGAGGCATTAATGGTTATGTAAGAGCCATTAGTGGTTTTGGAAGACTTTGGAGGTTAAATTGTTGAACACACAAAGCATTAAATGTTTTTCAAAGACTTTGAAGTCTTTGAGAAGTGACTCCAAGTTGCTTAGGAATGTGACAATAATTAGGGAACGGATTAGGCTAATTAGGAAGGGGTTAGAAGAATCTAGAAGGGGGTTTAGGAATGCAAGTGGATTTGGTGGGTGAGAGAAAATAGGATTTTTATTTAAAATAAATTAATTTATTTCAATAAATGTGTGCAAGTTGCATTTATAGGAAAATGCAAGTGGGGGGGATTTTAATGATTTAAATAAATGTTTTATTCAATTTATTTAAAAGAGGAAAAAGGGGGTTTAAATTAAATTGAATAAATATGATTTATTCATTTAATTGATTTGTGAATTTGGTATAATGAATTAATTAAAATAAATTGAATAATTTATTTAATTAATAGGAGAATATTTTGAAGATGAATTAATTAAATGTTAATTTAATTAACTGATGGCTAGTGCGATTTTTAATTAAGTAAATAGCAAATATTCATTTAATTAAAATGGACAGATTTACGTGACTACAGTGATATTAATTTATCAATATTACATTTATGTTTGTGATATGGATATATTTATATTTAACATTATTACACAACTTAAACATGTTATCAATTAAGTAATATTAATTTGATTAATATTCTAACTATTGGTATTCAACTCTTTACTATTTCTTTTTTTAAATCAATAATTCATAATATAAATTTGTAATCCATAAGATTACTCTCTTGTATTCGAACTTTTGATCCACATAATTAGTTTCTTGTATTCTAACTTTAGTATTCATGTATCATTTTTTCTTCTTTTTACTATCTCTTTTATCTTCTCTTATTATTCCAACATTTAATCCATAAAATTAGTTTCTTGTATTCATATAACACTTCATTTTGGTTTTACTTTTTAATTTGTGGTATTCATGTATACAACACGTTTTTTTTTCTTTTTACTATATCTATTATCTTCTCTTATTATTTTTAAATTTGAAGTGAAATGATCCATATTTTATAACACATAATTTTGTTTTTACTTTTTAATTTGTGATATTCATATAATACAACACTTTTTTTCTTTTTACTATCTCTTTTATCTTCTCTTATTAATTTTTGCTTTGAAGTTAAAAGATCCATATTTTTTCCCTATTTATATCTCATCCTAATAACCATAATTTTTACCCTCTTTCTATCCCATCCAAAGAATCCTAATGATAGATCATAAGAAATTTTTTTTTAAGAAAATTAATTTACATAATTAAATCCACATACAAATACAAACAAACAAACTAATATAATTAAATCCACATACAAATAAACAAATACATATTGCATATTACATCATATATGACATTTTATTACTTGATATTTTTAATCCAATAACCACCTAATCTAAAAAATACTTTAAAAAATACTAACAATTATAATACTTTATATGAAAAATTGAATTGAATTATTCAACTCAAACCTTCATTATTTCAGTTTAATCTAAAAACTTACTAAATTCAAAAAATTCCCAAACCAATTCTAAAACTTTCTTTAAAAAAACAACCATTGTAATTATTATATGCTAAGAAGTGTGGTACCTGCAAGAGAGACACAAATCACTCAAACACATCAATGAAACATTATGTTAGAGGTTAGAAATCATAAACAAGTAAATGAAACAAAATCTCTAAGCACGTCTCATTGTCCTCTATCTCCTAGGATCCCTTTAGATTCAAGGTGGCTAGATTCAAGGTGGCTCTCGGCTTGGAAGAGCACTTGATCTTGGGATGACTACTCAAAGAACACTAAGATCTAAATGAATGTAACTAAGATCCTAGTGATGAGATAATGATATAGATATGAAACTATGATTTGGTGCAAAATGATAAGATTAGTGTGAGATTAAACTAGCATGAACATGATATGGATATGATATGAGACTAGCATGCTATACTAAGACAAGATATGCAAAACATGATTATTCTAAGATTATAATGCTATCAAAATGATCTAAAAATGTTATGAGAGGTAAGATGCTTAGTGTTATGAGACTATAGTGTAGATGCATAAAACTTGGATCTTTGGATTGAAGAATGGGTTCTATTTATAGAGGAATTGGTCAAATGGATAGCCAAGATTGAATTGGCTTGAGAAGGGTTAGGATTGAAAGTTATCAATCCATGTGGGATTTTCAACCCAATCTCATGTTGACAAGTGTCGTCATGGGGAGGCCTGAGAGGATGTTAAGTAAGCATTAGATGCTTATTAGTTATAGGTGTTATTTTATGAACTAGCACCTTCTTTAGAGAACTTCAAAGTTCCCTTCTTGATCGAGGCTTCATTCTATCTGGATGATGTTTTCAATCAACTTTTTAAAACTAGGTAGACATTGTAGTTTAAGTTGATAGCTCATCTCGTCATTAAGATTGTCTATGAAGATTTCTATTTTCTCTTTTTCAGGTATGGTTCGGGGATATCTAGATATCAATCTTCTCCATCTTTGCAAGAACATCATGAATGTGTCATTGTTCTTTTATTTCGTGTTGCAAAGATCAAGCATGGTAACCTTGTGTTGAATGTTATAAGAATATTGGGAAACAAATTTGTTTATCAACTCCTCAAATGATCTGATGGGAGGTGTGATTTTTGAAAGCCATTCCATTGTTTGTCCTCCTAGGCTTCTTGGAAATAATTTCATCGTGCAAAATTCCCTTACATGATCGCGAGGATCATTTTTACCATTGTATTTGTCATACTTTGGTATTTTTAGAGTTAGGTGGGAATGGTGCCATGTTCAAACTTCGTTCAAAGGGATAAGGACAAATATCCTCTAATAAATATCATGTGGTAGTTCCTTGTTGCATGTCTTCCATTTGTTGTTGAAGTGCTTGTAGTTGTTATGTGAGTGTAGCGAGAGGATTGTTTCTAGTATTAGTATCCCGATGATTATTGTCACCTTGATCATTAGTGTCGCTATGATCATGTGTATTGTCATGATCAGTGTGAGAGGTGTGTGTTCTTGATTTTGTTCTTTTGATGTTCTCAGTTTGTTTTGGTGGTTATGTGTCAAAATCCCTGATACCTTTGCTAGATAGCAGGAGGAAGTATTTCTGTTTGTCAGTTTCGATGAGTTTTTCAAGAAGTTTGTGTAGGCCAGGGTCTTTTTGTGCCTCTTCAATAACTTCATCTGTTATTTCCTCTTCGTTTAGATTCATGTATTTTTTCCAAGTGTTAACTTCTCTGCGTCCCATGCTTGATTCAGGGTCTTCGTTGTCCCACTCGACGTTTTTACGTGATCGTGTAAAAACTGGCATGGCTTGATTTGACTCAATATGTGATTGGCTCTTTAGGTAAGTAAGCCAAATTGATCCTTCCACTAAAGTTGATATCTTGTGATAGTGTTGATCTTTGCATGAAGGCACGTTCTTTCAAGGATTCTTTGTCAAAATCAATATTTTTACTATGGAGATAATCGTGGAAACGGTTAAAAAATGTCATATGTTTTAGAAGGAGTTTGCGGTTGATATAGAGGAACTTGTTTCTCTTCAAGACCTTCTTTTGACTAGGTTGTCTCCTTTTTAGAGTATTTTTTAGACAAGGATGCTTCTTCTTGATACGTTGAAGAGTGGTCATGCAAGTGATCAAAGTTTCGGTTGTGAGATTAATTGGATGAATACTTTGTTTTGATCTCTAAGTCTACTCAGTCGAATAGAAGGTTTGATATGCCCCTATCGATATGATTAAGCACGTCAAATGATATGATAAAGCTTCTTGATATTGGAAACTAGATGGATTTGACTAACTTGGAAAGCTAACTTGGTATTTTGATGTTGATATGGGTTGATTTGTTACTTGTGATCACTAGTTGACACCTCTTTGATATGTCGGAAGAAATTTGTCTGAGATAGTTGAACTTGGAAGACCTCCTAAATGGGTACTTGGATCAGTTGTTGGATTTTTGAAAACTTTCTAGGGTAAGGCTCTGTCTCAAATGTGCTACAGAATTGATCGAATGCGCTAAGAGATTCAATGTATGTGTCACTTAAATGATCATATGTGCCTTTGTTTTGTTCATATGCTACAGGATCTGTTGTATGCGCCTCAATATTGATTAAATATGCTATAGGATGAATCAGATGCGCTTGAGAAATGCTCAAATGCGACACAGGAATAAGCAGATGCGCTATTCTATGGATTTCCTAAATGTGACTTGTTGAAAACTGATTGTGACGTTTGATTTTTCTTGCAATATGTTTTAGGAACTCTAACAAAATACACAACAAACAAGCATGAAGACAATGGTCATTTTTCTCCTAAATCTAAGCATTGAGTGTATATTATGTTGACGATGTGTTCAAATCCCCGATGTTTTTCACTGGTTTATACACAAGAAAAACACACCAAGTAGACTCTTTAATCAAGGGTCATCAATAATACCATAGCCCACATCCGGATACTCCTTCATTTCAAATTGTTGTGTCACCCTCTAAAGGGCACCCATTTTTTCGCCTTTGTCCGAAAATTAACTCAAAGAGGATTGCTCCTCAATTGAATCGTTATCTTGGGAGATATATGGTGAGCGTCTTGGAGGCGGATTCTTCCCCACCCTTGCACTATGATATTATTAATGTCTGGATACTGACTCAGCGAGGCTTTTATTTTTAAAGTTCATAATCAGGCTTCCTGGTCGGTCTTCAGTGATAAACTCCCTTGGGAGGCTTCCCAACCTTTAGAACAAAGGCTTTACGTATCACAAGGATACTAGGGGAAGGCTAATCATTGAGCAAAACCGTTTGAGGGGATTTTCATCAGCCTCCACATTTGATTATAGTGGGTTGGAATACTTGGCTAAAATTCATTCCCCACTTAGGTTGTTCCCTTCTCACTAGCCCCCTCAAGGCAACTCGGGAAGGCATACCCTCTAAAGGTTTTAATTGCTTGAAATGAAATAAAGCATGAAGGAGCGAGTCTAGCTTTTTGATCACTCAATTAAGGGGAGAGCATATACCTATCACTCAAGACAAAGCAAGCAATGATTCTTTTTAGTCCTTTCAAAGCAATTGTTTTCTAAGTCCTAATTGGAGATGTTGCTCCAATCAAACATGGTGTTCATGTTACCCACAAAGCAATGATTTTATAAGCTAGGAATAAAAACCCTGGTCAACGAAAGTAAAATTGCCAAATGAACAACAACGATTTTAACTTGAAAGCTTCAAACAAGGTAAAATGAGGATTCTTTTTAAGCTTCCAAATGAAAGATGAGGTTCATTTTAATGAGCACCAAAGGAAAGTGATGTTCAATTTTAACCCCTTTGCAAAAATTGGAAAGTTTGTGTTGTTCTTTTTAGAGTCCAAAATGAGGTGTGAGATCCTAACTTGCAAAACCAAATGTGAGATTTGTGGTTCTTTTTACGACCTTGCAAGAAAAGAAAAATGTGGTTCTTTTTAAATCCCAAATGAAATGTAGGGTTATTTTTTGAAGCCCAAAATGAGAATTTAGTTATTTTTACCTTAGCAAAAAAGAAAAGTGTATTCTTTTTAAACCAAATTTGAAGAAAACAAGTAAAAAAAGTTAACTAATCTCCTCTAAAACCTGCAAAACCACTGTCAAACCTACAAAAACACCAGTGAGAAAAATCATAGATCAAGGTGGGCTAGACAAGCCTAATTGTTTTTTAAAACCCTGTTATAAACTTTCTGCTCTGTTTTATATGCACTAAAACAAAGCACATATACGCCACAAGATATTACCAATGGGCTAGAAAATTTTATGTATGCGCCTCAGAAACTTTCAGATGTGCCACATTATAAGATAAATGCACCAGAATAATTCACATATGCACCACAAGATAGGTTAAATGTGCTAGAACAATTCACATATGTGCCATAAGAGAGGTTAAATGCACTAAACAAATGGTCATATGTGCTAAAGCATGTCCTAAAAATCAGTGCATGAACCTACGGAAAAATGTTAAAAAAATGTGGGTTAGCCCCAACGGTGGGTGCCAAAAATGTATGCCAAGAAGTGTGGTACCTGCAAGAGAGACACAAACCACTCAAACACACCAATAAAACATTATGTTAGAGGTTAGCAATCATAAACAAGTAAATGAAACAAAATCTCTGAGCATGTCTCATTGTCCTCTATCTCCAAGGATCCCTTTAGATTCAAGGTGGCTCTCAGCTTGGAAGAGCACTTGATATTGGGATGACTACTCAAAGAACGAGAGATAGTGTATGTTTCTAAGATCTAAATGCATGCAACCAATATCCTAGTGATGAGATAATGATATAGATACGGAACTATGATATGGTGCAAAATGATAAAATTAATGTGAGATTAAACTAGCATGAACATGATATGGATATGATATGAGACTAGCATGATATACTAAGACATGATATGCAAAACATGATTATTCTAAGATTATAATACTATCAAAATGATCTAAAAATGCTATGAGAGGTAAGATGCTTAGTGTTATGAGACTATAGTGTAGATGCATAAAACTTGGATCTTTGGATTGAAGAAATGGGCTCTATTTATAGAGGAATTGGTCAAATGGATGGCCAAGATTGAATTGGCTTGAGAAGGGTTAGGATTGAAAGTTATCAATCCATGTGAAATTTTCAACCCAATCTCATGTTGACAAGTGTCACCATGAGGAGGCCTAAGAGGATGTTAAGTAAGCATTAGATGCTTATTAAGCTTTGAGGGCTAACCTTAAGAGGATAAGCCATTGGATAAAGCTATTATCCAAGGATGAAGGCTATTGTCCAAGAGTTAAACTCTTGTCCAAAGTTGGAAGATGGCCAAAGGGACAACCATAATGGGCTCGGGTGATGTCTTGTAAGAGGCATTAAATGCTCTTTAAAGACTTTGGAGGTTAACTTGTTGGAAGGTAGATAACCTTCAAGGCTTTTGTAAGGGCCTTACAAGTTTGGAAAACTCAACAAGTTAACTTGTTGAAAAAGGTCAAGTCTTCAACACATTTTGAAGACTTTTCCCAAATTTGGAGAAGTGACTCCCCCAAAGTTAGGGATGTGACATGATTAGAGGAATTTAGGCTAGTTAAGTGGGATTTGAGAACTTCTAGAAGAATGATTAGGAGGTTAATGGAAAATGTGGAGAATGCAAGTGGGATAAATAGGAATTTTATTTAAAATAAAAAGATTTATTTCAACTAAAATTAATGCAACTTGGCAAATGCAAGTGAGGGGGATTTTACAAATAAAAATTTGATTTATTTATTTGTAGAAAGGATTTTAATTAAATGAAAATTCAATTAAAATGGTGGAAGGGAATTTAATTGAATAAATAAAATTTATTCAATTAATGGAAGAAAGGGGATATTAATTAAATGTTGTATTTAATTAATGGTTAGATAGAAGAAAAGAGGATATTAATTAAACCTTAGTTTAACTAATAGGATGGATAAATGATAATTAAATAAATAAAATTCATTTCATTAAGTGTGCAAGTTTTAGGCGTCTACAATCACAATCAATTTATTTATTTACTAAAATCTTGGTGCCAAGGATGTTTGCATATTTTTCATAAAAAAATAAAGATTTAGAACATTTAAATTTGAACCATAAACTCCACTATTGATTAGGTTTTACTACAAAAATCCCATTTGATTATAAACACTAATTACATCAATCCTCCCTCTAATTATACCAATCCTTTTCAATCGAAGCCAATGCAAATTATAAAACCATTTCGAAAATTCCCACTTAAATTCTTGAATTAAAACCACTTCCATTAAATATTTTGTAGATGGATTTAACTATTTGGTCTTTCCATCATAAAGACACTTTTGTCCAATCATTTAATTTATTTTTTTATCATTAAATCAATAATTTATCCATTCATTGTTTCTTCTAATCATATTGGAATACCTTTTCCAGAAATTTAAACCAATCATACAAAAAAAAACTTTACTAGTGAATACCCCCATTTGCCACTATTATAATACATTGATGAAACATTTCACTATAGGAAAGTATTTATTTTTTAACTTTTTAAAATAAAAAATATAGAGAGCATAAATAAAGGGGGAAAATGGTTTCACCAAAAGTTTTTTTTTGTATTGAACAAAGCGAGAGAAAATACAATAAAAATAATAAGCAACCCAAGAAGGGACTACAATAAGGAAAAGAAAATTACATCCTTAAAACACTAGTACATACAATATACAAAATCAACTCACTAATAGAGACAACTGCATACATAAGGAAAATCCCTGCTGAACAAATAGAAATAGCATAAGTATGACAGCTAAGAAAGACAAGATATACAATCACCATCAGCTGCATGCACGAAAGCAATGGGCAGTTGGAGAACCAAATCAAATTTGAAATTTGAGGAAATGTTGTAGTTGTTCTGCACATTTGATCTTTCCTTGACGAACTTGTTAAAATTGGCACTTGATTTCATCCAATTGTCTACAAAATCTATCACCATATCTTTGACCAATCTTCAGCTGTGAACATTAAAAAATGAGTTGGAACATGATTTCCGAGTAAAACAATAGAATATCCACTTCCTGATGTACAATATGATCAGAGAACATAGCTTGACATCTACTTTTCCATATGAATAACAAAATGCACTATCACATAGAATCAACTATCATATTTTTACGGAGACCAATACCAAAAAGGGCTTCCTTCCATCTCAAGGCATGATAAAAAATGGTTGGGAAATGATTAAATAAGAACTTACATTTATTTTTAGCTCTAAAACAGTCCCAAAAAATATGTTTTATGTTTTCATTATGATGACAAAATGGGCACTTAGCTGGATGCATAGGTAGAAACTTTAATTTATCTCCTACATGAAGTTTATGATGCAACACTTTCCAAGATAAAATTTGAGCATTAGCCTTAGCCTTAGAATTCCAAATCTGAGTGCTCAAACTCCTCCATTTTTGTTCTCTAAATCTACGAATTCCATCTAAGATTAAGTCTTGGATTTAACCTCAAAGTAGGAAAAAGTTGTAGGTAGATCTGCTTTAACGGAAAGCAAGAAAAAGGAAATTTTTCTAACCATAACTGGTCTTTGAAAACACTGCATTGTAAAGGTGTACATAAATTCATCATTAACTCCACGGAAACCAAGGACTCCACAAAAATCAGAAAGGTTTTGAACTTAATATTTAAATTAAAAGCATTCTTAGCACATTGCCAGTTGATCCAATCAAAAGACTCGGAGTCCCACAGATCCTTGAAATGCTTCACCCCCTTCCTAAAGAGATAGTTAGCTTGTTTAGGAAAAGATACATCCAGTGGTTGTTCATGATATTGTATAAGTCTATTCCACCAAATAGAAGAATTAGAGAATTTGAACCCATGTTGTAAAGAATTCATTCTCCAATTCAAACAATTGCATACATATTTCCAAGCCTTCCAAATGGATTGCAATGGAAATGAGGTTTTAATACAAAAAAAGGGAGCAAGCAAAATCTTATCCAACCAATTCATTGACTGCCATTTGTTATTCATAACAAGAACTGAGATCCTATGTCGCACTAAAATTTTCCATTGTTCATCCCCTTACACAATTCTTATTATCCATTTAGCAAATAAACAGATTCCTTGAGTCCTGAGATCCAAAATTCCTAACCCCCCTCTGTTTTTTGGTTGAATACAGTGGAGCCAAGAGGTGGATTTGTAGCCACTTTTACCATCCCAATTAGTCCACAGGAATTGACAGATGCTTTTATTCAGATCTTTGTAGCCTTTTTTTATGGCATCCAAGAAGAAGAGTAATAAACAAGTGAGGCTAAAAAGATACGATTAATCACTCGAATTCTACCAGCCAGTGAGAGATCAGATTGAATCATTAAAAACACAGTTTTATGATGTGCTAACTTAGATCCCGAAATTGAGCAATATAAGTCTAATGCCTCCAAAACATTATTGATTTCCGCTTCAAAATTTTGAATAAATAACATGCTATCATCTACAAAATGTGAGTTCAAAACAACTAAATTATTAGGGATAGAAATTCCCTTAATCAACCCCATTTGATTGTATTTTTGCATAATGTAACTAAGAGCATTAGTAGCCAAAACATACAGGAATGGCGACAAAGGGCGGCATTGTCTGATTGAGTGTTGTAAGGGAAATTAATCAGACATGACATTGTTAATCCTCAGAATGGCATTGGAATCATTAAATAACATCAAAACATGCTTACATATGTTGGGACCAAAACCCAACCATTTTAACATCTTTAAAATAAAACTCCAACACATTCTGTCATATGCTTTATCAAAATCTAGTTTTACCAATAAAACATTATGCCTTGATTGTTGAGCCCATTCACTTGTTTCCAAGCCAAAATCAAATTATCTGGAATGAATCTTCCACCGAGGAACTCGGTTTTCTCAAGCCTAACAATCATTTTAGTTATAGGTTTGATCCTCATAGCTAAGGCCTTAGCAATAATTTTAGATGAGGTATTCAGCAGTATAATAGGCCACCATCCCAAAATGTAATCCGTATTCTTCCCCTTAGGAAGTAACTTTATTAGACATCTATTGATATCAGGTCCCAAAGATCCTTCATTCAATGCTTCTAGATAAACTAAATAAAAGTCATCCTTAATATGATGCCATAGGGTTTGATAAAACTCAATCGAAAACCCATCAATTCCAGGACTTTTATTAGGTGCCATTGAGAAAACAAAATGTTCCAAATCCTCAATAGATAGTGTTTCACCGAAAGTTAAAAATTTCATTGATGCATTTCCTCAAACCATTTGTATAAATTAGGATGGAGTAAGATGCATAACGTTGGAATTTTTTAAGTAAAATATGAGGATTGTCTGAGACCTACCTACTTTATCATATAATCGTCTCAAACTAAATGCCATCAGAGCAGAATTATTAGTTCCTGCCAAGGATACTATTGCATCCATCATATTTTTAAATAGCTTAATCATTCTTTTGATAACCAATAAATTTTTAGAATTTTTCGAAGTAAAATAATTTTTCATCTTTATAAAAATTAACATGCAAATTTTTTTTTAAATTTTTTTAAAAAATGATTTATTGATCATCTGATTGACTAAAATATTTAGATTAAGCCTTGCACCTTCATGTCATTCGAAAAAAGGTACATTTTTATTTTTAAACATATACACAAGCACCATAAGATTTTAATGGATTCCATTTGTAAAGGGATTGCACTTAATAATATAGGGCTGGAAGAATTTTTCACATTTACGTTCACTACTTTATTTGTTTTATATTGCATACCTTCTCCTTTTACTTGGCTTGTACTACTCAAAGGTACATTCCCGTTGGTTGAACGAGGCTTTCACTACATGCCAGCCAACTGTCCACTCAAACCTATTAAATATGTTTAAAAATCTTGTCTAGATTAATATATAGGATTGAATTTATATTTTATTCGTTATATAAGAAGTGGGATGGAAATGTAGAAGACAGACTATTAAATTTGATATGGTAAGATTCAATAATAATATTATTAATAATTAAGAAATAGATCATTCTATAATATTTATAAAAACTTTGTTTTTTTTTTTTTTACATTTATTGATTTAGTGGTTTATTGGTCATTAGTTAATATTTTAATAATACTGTGACTATAATTATAATTTAAAATATTTAGTTTATTAATTATAATTACTTTTTTATTTTTTAATTTAAAAATTTAATATATTAATTTTGATGTATTTATTTTAATATTGATATCAATTTAAGATAATGTAATTTTTATAGATAGTAATTTTGATATCTTGAAACCGATATCAAATTCAATTTTGATAACAATTTCAAGCTTAATATTTTAAAATTTAAAGTAATTTTAATTTTGATATCAATTTTATATATTAATTTCAATTTCAAAGATATAAGTTTTGATATATTAATTTCAATCTTGATTATGAAGATATAAGTTTTAATAAATCAGTTTCAATTTTGATATTTGAAATTTGCAATCCAATTTAAATTTTCTTGTCAATTTTAATTTCAAATTTGATGATCAATGTATAAAGTAATAAACTATTATTCCAGACATCAATAAAATGTGTATAATTTTTTATGAATAGGCCTTCTCTAGTAGATTAAAATATTAAAGTACATATTCACAAAAAAAGGTCGGGGGATACAAGATCACCCTGTGGGAGTCACACGGCAAGAAGTCGGAGTCAAAAAACAAAGCTATTCATCAAAAAAACTTCCTCAAGCAGCCAAAGCAGAGGCAGTTGAGGGGGGGGGGGGATTTGGATCATCTTTCTTGCCCCATACATCAACGAGGCCAAAAGTCAGGTCCGACACGGAACAACCATCTTCAGGATCTTTTTCTTCTTCTCCTTCCTCCCGCCTGGGAGGCGAAATAGCTAGAGCTAGGCGAGGAAACTTGGAGGTGGTGGCAGAAGGCCACCTAGAGCCATCACCAGCAGCAAGAGCCAATGTAACATGAGCAACAAAAGGCCACCCCGAGGCAGAGCCACGACGTGGAGGAGAAGTCGTGCGACGTCTCCATGCGTTGTCTCTCCCACTAGAGGAGCGACAAGGAGCCTGGGACCACGGGGTCTTAGAGCGGCGGGCAGAGGAGCTTCGACCACGACAACGACCACAGGGTGGAGTGTGGTTGGCATAAAAAAATCTGGTGGCACTTTGGCAACCACACAAGGGGCATTGCCCCAATGCTACAGGAGCTCTTGTAAGTGGCCCACCTCAAGAGCCACTTTATTTGTTTGTACCTGAATCTACATTAATATATTATTACAAGTGCAAGCTTTAGCATAAAGCGAGACATTAATATCCAAAAAGTTGTGAGTAAAAAGAACTGCATTTCTATCTTTCCAAAGAGTAAATAGGATCTCCATTCTGAAAGCATGCCATATTTGGGAAAACTTGAAGGGGATTCTAGGCGAATCTCCCAAAAGAGCCACATGCCAAGAAAAGGGCTCAAGCTGAAAGAAATCATGAATCCATGATATTCTTTATTTTTTCTTCATTGCTTTCATTAATGTCCACTCATTACCCATTTTTCATGTTTCCTATTTGAGTAAGGTATTTTAACTATCTAAAATTTACTTTATTTGATGTTCACTTATAGTCATGTGCCCTTTTCATGTAATTTATTTATTTGAATGATGTAAATATAAACTCCATTATGATATTTTATATTTTATTTTTAGAAAAATTAAATTTATTACATGTTACGCTACTATATATATTTGTATTAATCTTTTCTTTTTTCTTTTTTCATAATATTAATTTATTAAAAATAAATAATAATTACAAAGTATTTTATCATATAAATATACGTTAAATTTTTATTTAAAATCAAACCATACAATTTAATAAATATATTGATAATAAATCTAAAATTATTTATTCCTTTATTTCTTAAAACATGTCTTGAAAATATGTGTTATATGAATTTTAATTATGATCATCATAATCTAAAAGACTTTGATTGACATATTTATTATGTAATAGTTTATCATTTATTTGATCTCCATACATTTGTACCATACATAAGACACAAAGCTCTATTCTATCTATTACTCTTCCTCTTCCTCTTCCCCTTCCCCTATATCTTTATTTATACTTTCATCTACTCCAAACTAACTATCTCTACCTATTGGCAGGAACATGACGCATTGTGTCCCTTGTTTTTATAACTTAATGAACCCGAAATAAAAACAACTAAGCACCTTGCAATCGTTGCCTCAATTCTGAAAAAATTAAATTAAAATTAGACCTTAACAATATGGTCAATATTTTTTCATATCAAGATTACAAAGTTTTTCTGTGAATCCTTCACAAATTCTTCTCCTGTGTAGCCAAGCACTTGTAGATGAGGAAAAATTCTAGTGTCCGTAGAGAAAAATTTATAAACCTACCAGAACATAAATAAATTTAAAATGAGATGAACAAAAAAAGCAACGTTGCAAGAAAAAAAACTCTCAATGAACCCCCGAGGCAACCCATGGCAAGTGACTTACCTCGAGATTATGTAGAAATTGTGTTATACTGTCAATGACTTCGTTGAGAAAAATGAGTAGAGTTTGTAGGAAAATTGAGAATAAGAGTAGAGATGGGGCGTCACAACATAGGAGAGAAAGCTACAAAATCTAAACATTTTGGAGTTCTCCAGATAATGCACCTGCACATTACCTATCGCAAACACATTTTTCCTGACACATTACTACAAACTTACCTTCTCCAATGATGACTACATAAATTGATGTGAGACTCAGACCTTTCCTGTGGGCATTCCCACCATATGTATAGTCTATCGGCTAATTAATTATTTAACAGGTTATAAGGATATGCATACTAAAAGTAAATGCTAAAATGATGCAAAACAATATAACAAATAATGTTAGCTATGTGATTGAAGAATGAACACTCTATATATATATATTCTAGAATATGTGATGTCTTGAGATCATAAACAAGATATGACAATTTGTTATTCGTGTAAAGATTAGAATAGAATTTTTGTCCTTCTGATGCAATGAAGGATAGAGAGTCCAATGTTGAATAGTCTATCATGTAGTCCAAACATAGATAAGAAAAATACCACATGAAGTACACAAAAAAATAAATATAAAAAATAATTGATATGTTTGATTCCCAATAATCAACATGCAGTTTAGATTGAAAACAATTCGAAGGATAGGAGAAGGAAAAAGTTGGCTCTGCAACCAAGGATGAACGAACAGTCCTTGGAAGCGGGTTGGCTCTCTGACTGGGGGTTCCCAAACATACCAGGAGGTCCCCAAAGTCGAGGTAGGCAATAAATCTGATGCAAACACCGCATAAGGGAAAAAAAGCTATCAAAACATCACCGAAGGGAAGAAGTCATTTTGGCAGGCTCTCGAAGGACACTCCACCATCTTTTTGGAGGATGCAAGGTTTGAGTCAGAGTCTTCCCAAGATGCAAACACAAACCAGACCTGCAAAGAAGGTGAGGCTGCCTCGGCACCTAAAGTTGTCATTAAACCTAATGCTTCCATGGTAGAATGTATTTCTAAGGAAATAACTACACTTAGGGATTCTGCAATTTTTTTAGCAGCCCTTGATGTAGATAGAATGTCGTCTAGACAATATCTGAATAGGTGGTTTCAAGATGTTTGGTTTTCAAAACTTGGCATCCATTTTTTGTTTTGTAGAATGTTGCAAAAAAGATTGTTTCTTATTTTCTTTAATGATAAAGAAACCCAGAAGAAAGTGCTAGAAAAACAATTTTGGAATGTTGGTAACTCTTGTTTTAGGGTCGTCCCTTGGAATCCCGTTGCATGTAACGAGGAAGTCATGGTATTTTCTAACCCTAAATGGGTTATTATTAAAAACATACCACCCTTTTTATGGAACTGTATATCCAAATTTATTGAACCCCTAGGTAAGGTAATCAAAATCAATTCCTCTGCTGCCCTACTACCCCATATGGATGCGAGAGTGCTTATTGCCCTTAACCCTAGCTCAGCTCTTCCCTCTGTAATTGATATATGCATTGAAAATAAACTGTTCTCTTGTCCTTTAGAGTATTTGGGAGGAATTAATGCATGTCATAAGTGCAAAAGAAGTGGACACTTCCTTAAAAATTGCCCTTTGTTAGTAGGAAAGAATAACACTCATTCCAAGAGCCCTCTGCTCGACACTCTAAGCACTTTGCCTCTGAAGCCCTCTCGAACCCTAAACAAAAAGACTCTACTCCCCCCCCTCTACACACTAAACACCCAGCTTCCGCCCCTTCCGTCCACTCTCAGACTAACCTTACCAACCCGCCACCCCCACATGCCACCGATCCCCTACCCACTTGCCTCCAACCTCAAGGCTACTCTAGCCCACCCAGTGCTCCTCCCTCTATAGCTGAGTCTTTGGCCAAATATCAGAAGGCCATAAAAGAGGCCAACTTGGCCAACATTACCCCTAGTTCTATGGAACCTGAAATGGTTGGTTTCCCCACTAAACTTGATGGACCCAAGACCCAAAATGCACAACAAATTATTGTTGAAAAGTCGAAAACTGCTGCAGAACTCAGAAAACAACTTGAAGAGTCCTTAAACATTTAGAAAAAGGAAATTGAGGCCAGTACCATGCCCTTCCTCCATGACTTGATTGAAGGGGAGGATGGTGGTCTTCAAGATACCAACAATGCCACTTGCACTAAAAGTCTGGGGGTTGAATGTAGGGATAATTGGGGCATCCTTGGGGAAACAAACATCCCTCTCATTGCTGTCGATTCAAATACTCCCTTGGAGACCACATTTAAGGGGGAGGAAACACAAAACTCTACCATACCCCTTGAATTAGCATCAGGTGACATTGATGGGGTATTGGGGCTTACCACCCCTCCTTCCGACCAAGCCATTGAGGATGGTCATGGACCTGGACCCTATGGGGAGCCTGATGAAGGTGAGGTTAACAACAATGGTGGGGATAAGCCATTCTCCCCAGACTTTAGAACCTTTGACTTTGGGTCTCATAATGGGGAAGGGGACTTAACAGGGATTAAATCCAAGAAAAAAAGGAGGAAAATATCCCCTAAAGTATCCAAAGAGGTGGCAATTAGGAAGGAATCAATGGGGCTTGAACAACTCTCTGAACTAAGGAAAAAAAGAGGCAGACCACTCTCAACAGTGCCCTTTGATGCCAGTCACCTCTCTAATCTTGAGGAATGGCCTAAATGCTTTGAGGGGTTCAAGTCCTCGATAGATACTACTGAACAACCCTCCTAATGATAAAAGCCATCTCATGGAACATGAGAGGCCTTGAGGCCCCTGATAGGAAATATGTGGTCAAAATATTTTTAAACATGCACAAAGATATTGACTATCTTATGCTCCAGGAGTTGAAATCAGTGGGGTTCACCTTGGAAGTTGGATTAAGATCTATTTGGAGGGAGGCCACCCCCTTTTATACCAACCATCGTAAAGGAAGAGGAGGGGTTGCAATACTACTAAACCCTAACTGGGCTAATAAGGTGGAGAAATGGGGGCAATCCCCCTATGCTAGGGCAGTATGGGCTATCATTTAGAATGGAAACTCCGCCTTTGGTATATGTTCAATTTATGCCTCCAATGACTACCGGGAAAGGGAAAATATGTGGGAATGCATTACTAGTTTAGAAGATATCCCCTGGTTCTTGGGTGGGGATTTCAACATGGTAATAAATTCTCAAGATAAACATGGCAGTAATAAGGTAGAATGGAAAGGTACTGAGAGACTACAATGGGAAAGGATGACTAACAAGATGAATCTATTAGATCCTCTAGCAGGAAAGAAGGGTGAGTATAAATCAATA
The DNA here is from genome assembly GCF_030272615.1 of Cryptomeria japonica. Lineage (NCBI taxonomy): Eukaryota > Viridiplantae > Streptophyta > Pinopsida > Cupressales > Cupressaceae > Cryptomeria > Cryptomeria japonica. Next base: position 23,351,470 of record NC_081412.1, read on the forward strand.
TGGTACACTTGGTGTAACTATCAACAGTATAATAAAAGAGTTTACTGCAGATTGGATAGATTTTACTTCAACAAAGACTTCTTTGAAATTAATAAAAATGATGGGGGAGTCCAGTATGTTGTCATACCTTATACACTCTCAGATCATCATCCTATTATGATAGGATTAAAGGTAACTGGGATTAGGGTATCCACACTCAACCCTAGATCGAACTTTAAGATGAATGGCAGTTTGTTATAGGATGAGGACCTGAAATGTGCCATGTGTCTGGTCAGAATGTTTAACAAATATGCTAATCCCCAATGGTCCAACATAGACAGGTGGAATCAGAATATTAAAACTTGGACCTCGCTCTGCCAAGCTATGGGTAAAAAGAAGGCAAAAGATGTCAGAGCATCCGAGTTACAGTTGCATAATGACCTCCAATTGGCTGAACTTGAACTACAAGGGGACCCTGAGAATATATCACTCACTAACCAACTTGTTAGGGTCAAGGCTGATCTTAGAAGACTGCAGAATCAGAAAATCAAAGGATGGAGAGCTAGGGCAAAATTGAATTGGTTAGATACTAGAGATCGAGGATCTAAATTCTTCTTCCATATTCTTAAAATGAAACAAGCTAGAGAAAAAATTGACACTATCTGGGATCTGAATAAGAACCTATCTGAACCAACTGAAATTCTTGAATGTTTTGCCCAGTTCTACAAGAACCTATTCACTACTGAACCAGGTAGGGAGGAACAAGAGAGTGCCAGAAGGATTATTATGTCCCTAGTTCCCAAGCTTATTGACAAAGAGGACAGTAAGTTTCTTGAAATGGATATTACAAAAGAAGAAATCAGGGGAGCTATCTTGGCTCTCAGCAATGACAAATCCCCCGGCCCTGATGGGTTCCCAATAGAATTTTATAAAGAAAACATTGGATGGATTGTTGATGATCTTTACTCCCTATACACTGAGGCGATAAATAGTGGCTCCTTAGGCAAGAATGTTAATCAAGGTCTAATAAAGCTCATCGCCAAAGAAGGAGACAAAACCTTAATTAAAAATTGGAGACCTGTCACACTGTTGAATGTGTCCTACAAAATTTTAGCTAAGTTGGTTGCATGCAGATTGGAAAAGATCTTACCTAAGATTGTCAGCAATACTCAAACAGGGTTTGTTAAAGGATGGTACATACTGGAAAACTTAATTACTCGTTGGGAGTCCTTGCATTGGGCGAAGGAATCAGGGCAGAGTGGAGCCATGTTGCTCATAGATTTTGAGAAAGCATATGACATAATAGAATGGGACTACATCATTCAGATGCTTCAATCATTAGGCTTCCCCCCTGGATTTTTTAATATGGTCAGAACCTTACTATGTGATGCCAATGTCATCGTTGAAGTCAATGGATTAAGATCCTCCAACTTTGCACTTACTAGATCTATCAGACAGGGGTGTCCTTTAGCTCCTGCCCTATTTGTACTAGCTGCAGATGCAATGTTCTACCTACTTAAGGACTCCTCTTCTACTCCCACTGTTAGGAATATTACATTACCTAACAAAGAGGAAATTTGTAATATCTACTTTGCTGATGACACTGCACTATTAGTTAAGCTGGAGGAAGAAAACCTTGCAGCCCTGATGAAAAATATTGATATTTTTTGTCTGGCATCTGGTAGCAAAATTTCTCTTCACAAATCCAATCTTCTTGGCTGGGAGGACAACCCTCCAGGATGGCTTACGAAGTTCTCTCTTAATTGGCTGGGCCCAACACAGATTGTAAAATATCTAGGTATTCCTTTCTCTGTCCTCCCAAACCTAAAAGAAATGTGGGAATGGGTAAGGAACAAGATAGATAAGAAACTCTCAAAGTGGAATAAGAATTTTCTCTCCTTAGCTAGAAGATTCCAGGTCTGTCAAAAAAATTTAGCCTCTTATAATATCTATTTCTCATCAGCCTGGCTATTTAAGAACTACCAATTTAATCATGTACAGAAGCAGATTAGGGAATTCTTATGGTTAGATGGCAAGGGGACTAAGAAACAACATGCAATCAAGTGGGAGTGGTGCACTATGAATAAACTATCTGGTGGGATGGGGATGAAGGACCTAAAACTACAAGGTATTGCTCTTGCTTCCAAATGGATCCTTAAGGCCTTGGAAGGCAATGAACTATGGAAAGTGCTTATAAGGAATAATATTAAATGCTTTGTTCCTAAGAAAGCTAATAAATGGAAGGACCTCCCATTACTGGATAGTCTTTTGGGGCAGTTTGAGGTAGCTCCGACTGGGTCTGATATCTTCAAGTCCCTATGGAAGGCCTGGGAACATGTTAGGCACTTGGTGAATGTCAAAATTGATGGCACTAAACATGGGAGTATTGTTGATAACAGATCAATATGATGGAACTTATTCCATAATGGGAAACCGTTGGCCATGCTCCAAGGCTGCTCTGCATTGAAATGGCATAATAGGGGTATTAAAAAATTTGAACAATTGTTTACAAACAGCCAACTCAAATCGTGGGAGGAGCTGCAAACCACTTTTTCTATCATGGAATTCGAGAACAAGACATACAACATCCTTAGATTGGTATTAACCTCTGCTCCCCCCCCCACCCCTCACTTACCTTTCCCTCACCCCCCCATGACTGCGCTATGCTGAACTGATAACACACCTCTCCCTTCCCTGAAAGCCAAATTTACTCCACACTCACCTAGTCCGATACCATCTTTCTGCACCTTAATAAATGCTAGGACCTAGACTGGGAACCGAAGACCTAGAAAGATTGTCTAAGTAGATTTTGGATGGCCCATAATGAACCTAAAAAACAATTCTTTGGTTGGCGATTACTGCTAAACAAACTCCCCAATAAGGAAGGTGCTTTAATAAACTGTAGCATCTGCAGAGTACCTAAATCTGTGAAACACATCTTTTTTTAATGCCATTTTGCTAAGGAAATATGGAGAATATTTGGTTTTAACTTAGGGTCTGGTTCTCTTGAGTTCATAGATTTTGTTCTAGGCTATGTCAAGGGTTCTAAGAGGATTGCTAATGTCTTTTGGTCTTGTTTTTCTTTGGAAGTTTTGTGGCTCATATGGAAGTATCACAATGATGAAATCTTTAATAGCAATACCAGGCACCTCACTGAGTCTCTTAGGAGACTCATTTCTCATTCTATTTATGTGCAAGTTACTGTTGTGCTTAAACTTGACTCGGACAAGTTTGACAAATGGATCAAGGACGGGGCCACTACTGTGTACATCCGTGAACTATCACATGGGTTCACTTGGGAGAGAGATGAACCAGGCAAAGCAGCTTTTGAACAAGCTTTGGTGGCCTTCATGAGGTAAATGGATCGTAGACAAATACATATGGAGATCATTCAGGAGGAGGTCGATCTGATCAGTGAGCGCACTTCCCATCCTCATAAGAAAGAATTACTCGATGGTCGGGTGGAAGTATGGCAGGAAGGAACTATGGGCTAGGTGGCATGGCTCCCACCTATGGGAAACAACAACTCATCAGATGCTGAAATTTTAATTCCTTAGTTGTTGCTTAATATGCTATAATGTCAATTTTGTTTATAAATATGTATAACATTTGTAATCCTTGTTTTTTTGGAGGTGCACGTTAACTGTGTATTTTGTATATGCATCTTCTATTGGTGCCCCGACTATTGCTGAACTCAGTTTTTTTTTTTGCTGAAGCTATGTAATGTTTTTTTGATATCTAATCCAATAATCAACATGCATGTTGCATTCAAATGCTTTGATACAATAATTCACTATCAAAGTTCAAGAATAACAATGCTTAGATTTATCGTACATGCCAATAGGCTATGTGCCCATTAGAACCTAAAGAATGTTGTTAAATGTATCTCCTCTATGTTATGCATGCTCCAAGGATCTTATCATTTTATTTATAGGGATCCTTTTCAATGATAAGGTGTCATTGTTCAAAGACTCATAAACCTTCTCTAGATGACTTTTCTTGGGATGAACGAATAAAGTTTTCGAATTGATGCAATATTCAAAATTTAGAAGGAACCCAATGTGACAAGCCACCAAAAAAAATTCTAAATTTAAAATAAATAATTTATAATTAACAAATGTTAATGTAAATATTTTCATATAAGGCATGGTTTTTATTTTGTTTTAAGACATAAAAAGTCATAAAATCATGAAATGCATTAAACATTGCATAGTACATCATGACAAATGAAATAATATAATTATATTTAAAATTAAATGAGGACTACAAATCAAAATAACTATTATCGTCCTAGCAATCTACAAGTGCACATCAATTTTACAAAAGTCTATATCTTTGTCATTACATATAACTTTTTCATGGTTAAGTCATATTATTTGAGTGCAAGCAATATGGTTGTTAGGTTGTATGGAGGGAGAACATCATCAAAGTGCTTTACCTCCAATCATAAACCAAACAAGGTCCTTCTAACATCTTCCTACTATAAGTGGCCCAACCTTTCAATGATGGTGGCAAATAATGATATTTATAATCAAACTAAATTTGAGATCCAAATATATAAATGTGCAATCACTATCACATGCATACCCTAGATACCCTCTAGCTCTTGATAACCTCTAACTAATATGCAACTATGAAAGTACTATGAACTAACAATGGACAAACCATAGCATTACTTTCATCATAGATTTCAACTATAATTCATGTGTTTGACCATCTATTCACAACACTGCCATTTCTTGCTTGACTCGTCCAAAATGACCATAAAAGAGAGCATAATACATTGACCAACACACTAATTTTATAATTTGTTAATATTGACTACTATACTCTTAAGATAACATATTCTTGAGTTGGTTTAATAAACTTTCATAATTGTCTATTTGTGGTGCTAAAAAATGACTAGTTTCAATAACATCATTTTTCATGCATAATTCAATACAATATTCACATATGAATGTTATCTATATTTGTTCATCTATGTTTATATGTTTATATATCTACAAATAGATAATAACTAATACAAATAAATATATACTATGCATCGTTTTGTATTAATATACCCATTTCTTTTATTTTATCATATTATTGTCATAAGTCATGTATCTGTTTGTATCAAATGTCATGGACCTCCTTTAGGATGTACCAAGTCCTCAAGGAGCTGGTTGAAGACTATATTCAAAGCTACCTCATTCCTGAGGATGAGAACAATGCCACAATGGATGGCTATGACCTTTATCAAGGAGTAGCATTCATTAGGATCCTATTTAATTTTAAATAAATTAGGAAGGACCTCATACTCATTTATATTTTCAATGCAATTTAATATAGATTATAAATGATAACCTTGAAAATAGAAAGAAATATGGTAAACACCCACCTTTTAGAGATTGAGCCTAGTTTTGTGTTTGGGTGCATCAAACATTTAATGCTTTGCACTTCCTCTTGGACCACCTTTGACTCTTGCTATTATGCCAACTACCCCAAATGAAAAAATAAACTCTCTTAATGCTTCATCTCACAGTCTATCAATCTCACTTATTCTTAGTGCAAAACTATCTTTTTGGCCTTCATGTTTTGCTTGGCCATGTTCTTTTTTAATGTTTATGTTATGCTTTTAAACAGTTCCTTATATAGTAATATCTATAAAAATATGTTATATTGATAATATTATGCTTAGTTATTGTCACCTTTTTTATTTAGTTTTTTAAATACCATATATACCCTAAGAAAAATCTTATGAGGAAAATATTCAACCCCCAAAACGTCCATCCTCAACGTATTATCTCATGAATAGAGTTTGTAATACATTCATTAAGTCTTTATGAATAGTTTTGAAGCATCAATCTCTCTACATGCACTCCATGTGAATAAGAAAATACAAATAATGTAATCACGCATCCCAATCCATGCTTCATCTCCTCATATGTTAAACCTACAAGAGACACCTATAAAACCCTTAGCTAAAATATCCAACCAACCTAAAAAACTACTAATGTGTTTTCTTTTATGTAAATAAGCTTGCACAAAACCACTAAGTATTATTACATAAACAATGTGACTAATACCACAAGCTTACAAAATCATTTCTCTCTCATTTACTTTTCAATACTAAGTTTTTCATTATTAATATTTTTTCAATGTGCAAACCCATATTATATATTCATCACAGTGTTACATACAACACATAAAGTAGCCCTAAGAATGTCTAGCCCATGTATTTCATGTATTCGTAGATCCTCTAGGCGCACCACAAATTGAAATAATAGTAATTTTATATTATAACAATTTGCAAGGTGTTATATCTTTCCCAACAATAGCTTTGAGCACTAACATGTTCCACCAAAAAATCTTTCATTTTGAGTTTTCAAAGCTCAAACTTCACGCCGTTGATTTTTTTTTCAAACTCCATGTTTTGAAAGTGGTTGTAAATATTTGAACCTATAATATAATTCACTATAAAAAAAACTCCTACTAAAACTATATTTAATATCAAATGTAAAAAATAATACTAATATAAATAAAATAATACTTGCACATGTGTCGACTTGAATTTCATCATCAGAATACTACCTGCAACATATTAGTTTCACAAAATACAAAGGAAATGCTACAGGAAATCCAAATTCAACCAATGAAACTACATAAAATTAATATTAAAATAAAAACATTATTTTTACCTTCATGATTTAAGTCTCATTGTGTCATAACTCCACTATTCATGGTTGCAGATGATTTGCTCTCAGACAAGCACTGGTAGCTTCCAAGATGGCATATGAAGAATGAACTGATAACTGATAGTTAATTGATACTATGATATGCAATGCAAATGATTTAAAGCTAAATGATTATGCTAATTGAGAAATGCTAATTGCTTCAAGATTAAAACTCACAGATGCATAAGTTTTCTCAAATTGTTAACTTGAAAACTCACTTGAAGACTAATTCTTTCTCAACTCAAACTCCTACTTTTATAGACTTTGAGAGGATAAGATGATGTGGCCTGGATCAACGGTCATGATCAGATCTACAGATTTGGATGGTTGTGAGCAAAGGTGAAGGTTGAGAGAAAGGGAGAAGGAGAAGACAAGTGTCACTCATCTCACCTTGACTGGGTTGCTGACTGAGAGAATCTAGGGATGGTTGGAGAAGATTTAGGCATGAGAGGACAAGTGGACTCAAGTTCTTCCTAAGATGTAGGGATGCTAGAGAGAATATAGAAGACGGTTAAGAAATATGTATATGTACACAATATTTCATTTATTTTGGAAGTTGAAGATAAGTGGCTAATAAATGTTTTATTTATTTTATTTTTGTTGAGTTAATTTAGCCACATGATGGATGAGTTGGAAAAGAGATTAAATAATTTAGAAATTATTTAGTATTTGAGACTATAGGATAAATGAATAACCATTAAATATTAGATATTTAATTGATTGAAGGAATAATTAAATATTAGATATTTAATTAACTGGTTAGAAGAATAATTAAATATTAGACATTTAATTAATTAGAGGAATATGATAGATGAATTAATTAATAAAATATTTCAATTAAATTAATTAATAGAAAGACATGAAATGAATCAAATAAATTAATCTTTTCATTATTTAATAAAAGAATAAATATTAAATAAAGATAAAATATTTATTTAATTGCTCATAGCCAATTTTTATGTGTATACATTTTGCCCCTCTTTGAAATGATGTCGAGACAACATTGTTTCAAAGATTAAATCAAGTCTCGATAATGTGCCTGATGGAGATAAAAATCCCGATTTTGTGCCCCCTCGGGAGATTGATCGTGAAATTGTTGAAAATTTTTGGATAAGCGATTGATCTCACAATAATTGAAAAGGTCCGTCAATTAAATTTATTTGTGAAAAATAAATAAAATTGCCCCACTTAAAAGCATTAATTACCCTTCGAAATGGTAAATATAAAATTAACCAAAGTTAATTTTAATCTCATTTGCATCCTTGTCAGCTTGTGAAGAGAATCGTCCTTGGTGAGGTGGCGAAATGGTGATCCCGTTTGGGAAGCATCGATTTGAACGCGTTCGATGATATCAGCGACCTCCTGAGTATGGTTATCTGGTATGTACCTTATCCGAGCCTTTTTTTGCAACTTGTCGTACGATTTTCTATGTTTTTGGCGCGTGTGAGGCTATTTTGAATTTTTTTATTTTCGGCATCCTGTTTTAACTCTTTTGTTTTGTTTGTTAGCGCTTTTGATAGTTTTAGCGCATTGTATGTTTTGTTCACGCTTTTATGATGTATGTTAGCGCATTTGTTTTGTTAGCGCTTATACTTTGAGTGTTTGCGCATATGTTGAATAGGGTAGCGCATATGATTGTTTCATGCTTTTGTTCCAAGGGTTAGCGCTTTTGTGAAAAAGGTTCACGCATATGTGTGTTTTAGCGCCTGCATTCAATAGAATAACGCTTTTGTTAAAAAGATTAGCGCTTATGTTTCAGATGAATTTGTTTGATGTTGTTCATGTTAAAATTCATTGAGATGATGATTAGATTTAGGTATTTTGATGCACAATTGTGATTGATGGGTATTGATTGATGTCTTGATTGATAGGATAAATGATTGATTTATTTATTTGATAGATTAGCTCTAAGAAACTAATTCTGTTTCTGATGAAGAGCATAACAGAGTTTGATTGAACTCATTGATTGATAGAAAACCATGATTAATAATTTTAAATTGATTTGACAGCTTGATTGGCTTCATTTGAAAAGATGTACCAATTATTGATGTGATAGAGTAGTGATCTCTTTGATTTTATAGATAGATGATTGATGATTGATAGAGATCAAATTATTTTGTTAAACAGGAGAAACTCGATGTTCTCCAGTGCCGGGAGAAATTCCCAGCTATGCGCCACTTAGTGCCAGAGCTTACACAAGCTAAGGTTAGACATATAGATGCTTGCGAATTACGCCACTTATTATACATGTCTGATATTACCCATAATAGGGGATTATTGACTGCTTTAGCAGAGAGATGGTATAGTGAGCATAACACTTTCCACCTGCCCACTAGTGAGATTAGTGTGACGCTTGAGGATGTCTACAGGACTCTCCACATTCCTGTGACCGGTGAGTTAGTCCAGTATAATTTTTAGGATTGTGGAGGGACAGAGGCTTGCAGAGTCATATTTGGTGATGAGAATGTTTCCAGAGGAGAGATCTGATGGGAGGATATGATTATATATTACGAGACTCTCCCTGTGATTCTTGCAGGTTTGATTGGGGGATTTTTTTGTCCAAACAGGAGATCTCGAGGTTTTGCCATTAGTTGGAGTGAGATTCTTCAGAGCATGATGCAACATCAGACTTGATATGTGTGGGGTGTTTGTATGCTTGCTCATTTGTATCATGATCTTCATCAAGTTGTTTTTTATGAGAGCACTAGTTTGTCTACAGGATGCACACTTTTACAGATCTGGTGCTGGGAGCACATTGCTATTACTCGGCCTATTCATCATAGAGTTCATGGTGAGAGACAGTCATATGTCTATTTATATGCAGGTACCCTTACTCAACATAAGATGGGTAAGATGAAGTATTGGCGTTGGGTTCTAGATTCACTGGATAGCGTTATTTGGAGACCTTATATCGATTGTGAGCCATGGATGGATGATGCATGAACGTTACCATATATTATGCAGAGTACATATATCATTGGTCGGACTCCATACATTATTGAGCGACAATTGATTAGTCGCATTCTGAGACAGTTTGGTATCATTCGGCCCATGCCTATTGGTGTCACGATATATGCACGACGGTACAAGGATAGGTGAGATTGGGGACCTTCTTTGTCTTTTGAGATAGCATGTGTAGAGTTTCTGGCTACTCCTATGGTGGCTTATGATTTGAGATTGCACATTATAGATCCTGGGGTAACTGCGGATTATGCGCAGTACATGCTTGCACACCCATGTCCTCATATTACCGATCCAGCAGACCCTCTTCCCAGCTCAAGAGATGAGGAGGATGATTCAAATGATCCCATTATTAGGAGACAGAGATGGAGACGAGAGCTTAGAGCTACTCAAGAGGCTAGAGGTGATGTAGATGAGGGAGGAGATGGAGGTAGAAGTGGTAGGAGACCCGAATAGAGAGGAGGTCGGTTGAGAGTTCGTGGAGGACCTTTTGGACCGGTTGGCAGGATTGGGAGATCACTTCCCATGGGTGGGAGAGAGGTAGGACGGATTGGGAGGGATACTAGCAGGGCGGGTATGAGATCAGTGAGAGGGTTATCCTCTATAGGAGGAGGTAGGATTACTGGACTGGATGGGGGTTGTAGGTGAGGCACTGATTTTGGTCAGATTCGGCCAGACCCTAGGGTTATTGCAGCTCATGGTCGAGAGGAGGAGGATCCAGAGGATCATGTTCCTCTTATTAGACGATTAATGGTGAGAGCTACTTGGGCTAAGCTTCCAGCAGGTGGACAAGGAGGTGGAGATGAGGGGATTTAGGGTCATGTTCCTTAGCAGGATGTACCAGAGCAAGAGACCTTTGAGAGTCTCAGAGCATAGATAGATCAGCTTAGAGCACAGATATAGACACTCATGTCAGAGAGGGACAAGGCTGTTAGGAGACAACAGGATACTCAGGGTCTTCTTGATCATATTCAGCAGGTTGGATCGGGCACTCTCTCAGCTGATACCGTCAAAGCACTAGTGCGGGATGGGAAGGAGACATCACATTGGCAACGATTATATGAGGATTTAGTCACAGAGAGCCAGAGGGCAGGTAGCTATCATACCACTATGAGGATGGATACTAGCAGCGGTGGAGTCATGGGACCTCCTCAGAGGAGTGGTGATCGTGTGAGACATGCATCTGGAGGATCTTCTCGCCCACAGCCACAGAGACAGATAAAGTCAGGTGGTAGTGGTACAGGACAACCGTGACTTGATTTATATTGATGAGGTACTATTATTTTTTATCTTATATCATTGTATACTTGGACTTTTTATCATTTTATGATGATTTATATGCAGACATGGACTCTATATGATGATATTTTCTTATGCATGTTACTCTATATGATGATGATCTATATGCATTGATTACATGGATGATGTTATGATGATCTTTTCTTTACTTTTTATGATGATGATGATGTTCTATATGATGATGCAAAGAAAAATGTTGATGATTTTTTTTTATGATCATGGATGCAAATGAAAATGGTTACTAACTTAAATGATGCAAATGCAATGATATATATGGGAATGCAAATGAATGATTGGTTTTTTTTAATTTGTATGCATATAATGATTTTGAAATGCAAATGATCGATATAAAATGTTTTTGATTTCTTATATGTAATGCTTATAATGATTATGAATCTAAGTGCAAAGATGCAACTAAATGACTTTAATGAATAAAAAGAACTAAAATGATAATGATCTTAATGCAACTAATAATGATGATACACTGCATGATTAATGAAATGCACTTAATTGAATGCAAACTAATGCAATGATTGAAATGCAACTAAATGAAATGAATTGAAATGATTCTAAAGATGAATGCACCTACAATGATCAAATGCAAAATTGTTTTTGTTTGTCCAAGTATACTCAATCTGTATTTATGACCGTTGATCTTTGAATGAAATGAAATGCTTATAATGCACTGACAATGAATGCTTATAATGCAGATGAATAATGAGCTAATCTAAAAGTGATCTAACTAAAATGATACTTCCATTCTTCATATGCTATCTTATAACGGTGCTTGATTTCATCATTGAGCTTTAAAATGTTGTAAGAAAATACAAGCAACTTGACATAAAGATTCAAGCTGACCTGAGTATTTCTTACATGGAAATTGATATAGCAAGTTAATACAAGCAACTTGATATAATGAATCCAGATGACCCGAGTATTTCTTGTAGAACAGACAAGGATTATCTCCTTTCATGCATGACTCGGAATGTCCTCCTTGATTTTTTGTCGATCATATCCTGAGACAAGTACATACCTTAACAAGAGATAAATCACAGACAACAAACAAAGAAAATAATCATGCCCCATCATAGCTTCTCTAGTCATGGACATCCTTGAGTCGCATAGAGTATATGATTAGCAATAAATTCAAGATATAAACACTGAATCTCATATTTCATTCACATGTTCTTATGGTCATTAACTGATATAATCATCTTTGATGAATGATCTTTGATAATCCTTTATTACTTGCTGGTTGATTCTTCATTTCTTGAGTTCATGATTCAGTTATCATAAAATGCCTTGATCTTCGTTTGTTGCCTTGTTGCTCGTTATCTATTTCAAAATCCTAGATATTTTTGGTTTTTCTAAGTTTTCCAAATGTTTTGGATTTTCAAAGACTCAAAAAATCACCTTAGCAAAAGGAATTAGGATTTTGCCCCCAGCAGAAACAAAAATTTATTATGGATGTGAGAAGTGATCAAGATCCAAACCATGGCAGGATACAAATGCAAATATGAGTGATTTTGATAAAATCTAAGACAGTGACTGAAGAAGTTGAGGAAATACAACTTTAGAGATCCCAAGAACACCTCCATGCAAATACCTGCAACAAGAGAAGAATGGAAGCACATAAAGCAAAAAAACATAAATGCTCTGAAGAACAAAATTATCATTTAGAAAGGGAATCAATCTTTTTAATGAACAAGTACAATACAATCCTTATAAAAAGATAATAGAAACCCTAAAGATATGCAACCCTAAAGGGATAATGTGTATTTAATAATTAGAATAATTATTAAATACCTACAATATTTATTAAATGCCTAAGTTTAGCTTAAGCGTAGAGTTTAATAGACTAATAATTAAATAAATAATTATTAGCTAATACAAGATAACTCTAACACCCCCCCTTAAGATGAACTTAGGGAGTAGCTAAAAAACTAAATGCATGAAGCAAAAAATGCAACTACATGATGAAGACAATTTGGGTCCCAGCAACAAGGCCTGATGAGGTACCTAATCACAACCAAATCTCTATGAAACGGAGAAATAGAGAAAACCACGTGGGAAAAAAACTCTACTCCAAAAAGAGATGGAAAAGCAAGAAGAACACCACTAAAGCATGAAATAGATGCAAACACTGTCGAAGAGTAGTTGCTGATTTGAAGAACCTCCACTGAAATAGAACATGACTAGGTAGAGAAGACTGTAATCTGCATGAGTGCCCTCAAATGACACTACTCGAATTAGATGGCAAACAAGGGCAAATAATTGAACTCGAAGATACAGATGGCATGAGACACCAAAGCCTAAAGAGTTGATCAATCAAACCAAGGAAGCATTAGAACCAATAGGAAAAACCTCCCCATAATGCTAAAAAGGGAGAGGGACAGGTACACTGAAAAGAACAACCAACAAGAACTACATGACGAAGAACCAGGAACATCGAAGGTGCAGAGAAAGTACATAGTGTCGTGAAAGGAACACTCACTTGACACACATCATAAGGCTAATGTCGTGGAAGAAACACTCACTGGACAAAGGTAGATGGCAAACAAAAGGCAAATATCAACCCCCTCATGGCACTTTATAAGTAGTGCATGTACAATAAGGCACAAAATGTGCAAGATCCCAAGTAAACAATGCATGATGACACTTTATCTCAGTGTGTTTGCATAAATGAAATGCTACAATGATAAGAAGATTGGAAATAGAAAGAAGAACCAAAACCGAGACATCCTACTCAAAGAAGAGATCCCAGGACCTGAAACAACCAAGATATCCACAGAGTGCTAAAAAACAAAAAACTGAAGAAAATATTCCTGGAGCAGAATCTGGAAAGAAAACTTATATGGATGGAAAGTGCACAGGACAAGATTTCCAACGATATAAATTTTTTGAAAAATGGAGTTCGGATGCTCATTTTATGTCTCTCGGAGTGCAAAAAGGAACTTATGGCTTTGACAGAAAAAAAAAAAACCATCAAAAAAGAAAAACCAGAAGATCAAACCTCCAGATCTAGAGAGAGCTTAGAAAGAGCTTTCCGACGATATAAGGTTTTTGAAAAAGCACCTCCGTATGACCAAGTTATGGCCAAAAGAAAAAAAAACCCCTCTTTTAGGGCATAAAAAAGAGTAAAAAACAATTTTATTTTATTTTTTGATGAAAATTTTCTGACGCATTTGCAAGTACAGCCGTACGAAATTTGTGCCTCATAAAGCGTGCCAATGAAAAAATCATGGCCCAGATGCACTTGTCACCGAAATAAGTCGAATTATATATCAAAATGACTGGAAACGCCCTTCGAAAGCCAACAGTGAGGTCTTTTTTGGCCCAAACTGCTCTAATTTTGTTTTTTATGATTTTTTCAAAATTCGTGCCAAAAAAAGCAAAACCAAAGAAAAAATTTCAGAACCCAAATTTGTGACAAATTTTATATGGAAATGGGGGTTTTGGGGCGTTCTGAGTTCAACAGTGAGGTCTGTTTGAGCCCAAAATGATCAAAAACAAAACAACTACCCCAGATCTAATAAAAAACTCTGAAAAAACTTGAAACCCTCCTCCAAAAAATCTTCTGAAAAATCAGGAACAAGCAACAGCAAATGTAGGCTCTGATACCATGAAGAAATTGAGGAAATACAACTTCAGAGATTCCAAGAACACCTACATGCAAATACCTGTCACAAGAGAAGAATGGAGGCACATAAAGCAAAAAAGCATAAATGCTCTGAAGAAGAAGATTATCATTCAGAAAGGGAATCAATTTTTTTAATGAACAAGTACAATACAATCTTTATAAAAGGATAATAGAAACCCTAAAGAAACCCTAAAGGGATAATGTGTATTTAATAATTAGAATAATTATTAAATACCTACAATATTTATTAAATGCCTAAGTTTAGCTTAAGCGTAGAGTTTAATAGACTAATAATTAAATAAATAATTATTAGCTAATACAAAATAACTCTGATAGTGACTACAACAAGTATGTCAAAGATTGATAGTTGTTGGTAAGCTGCATATTTCCTGCTAAACAGTTCAAAGCAATGGATGCGAAAGATGAAATGGATAAGCTAAGATAGATGGAAGCGATAGATGCGATATGATGAAGTGGATAGGTGTGCAAAGAGATATCATAGATGGAAGAACTCACTTTTTAGATAGCGCCTGTTTACCAAGTTTTCACCACTTGTTTTTATTGCACATTTTGATTTGTTTTTTATTTGTTTGCCTTTCCTGATTTTCACTGTTTTATGCTTTTTTTATTTTTTTGAGAGATGAAACATATCCTGCCATCAATCGATAAAGATAAGACTACCCAGAAAAAAATCCAACAATCATATTGATCTATGTCATTGTTTTCATTTGTTCGATGATTGATAACAATGTCTGGTTTCAAAGAATGAGTACCCTGTATAAGACCGATATGTCTGGTTTCAAGTGTACCTATCCATGTATAAGACACGTTGATGTTGATAGATTTAAAGTGATGAATTGATTAACAAGACATGTGATCATTTTGATTGTAGACTTTGAGAATTTTCTTGTTGTTGAGAATTTTCTTGTTGTTGATCTAATTTGATGGATGGTCCACGTTGTCATGCTTTGATTTTTGATTTTTTATTTGATTTTGTCGATTTTTAATTTTTTTGTTTTTGGACATTTTGTGATTTTTTTTTGAATTAGAAGCAATATGTATTTGGTTGCCCCAATGTATAGCAAGACAAGGAATGGATGAATTGTTGAGTTGAAGATGAATGGGTGAAAGATAGATGCATCTTATTATGGAGCATGAAGAGACATGTCAAGAGCTTTTTTAAAATCATGTTTTTGTCCTTAGTTTTGATCAAGATCAAGGATGGAAAAGGGGATATGGATGGAGATAGGATATGGATAGGAGAAACAAGATCATAGATAGTGATAGATGATGGAGGAAATGAATAGCTAGGATAGATGGTATAGATTAGCATGAAGCAAGATCATAGATAGCATTGGATGAATTTAGATAGGGTAATGGATATTGGAGGAAGGATAATGGGAGATTTGGTGTGAAGAATAGAGTGGATGAAACTTTGACCCCAAGTATAGAGATCTCCATTTGTAAAGAGGTGATATGTAAGATTGTCACAGGATTTAGCACTACCCAAATAAGTGTTCCTGAACTTTTCAAAGATAGAGACCCAACCCACAGAACCTCCAAAAAATTCAACCAAACATATCTAGCAACTAGGAAGTATACTCAAAAGGGAAGAAGAATCCCAAACTGGATCAAGGTACTTAGTCTTTGATTACCCACATGTGTGCAATTGGGTTCATTTTGGGTCATATGATCATTGTAATCTTCAGAATCCAACGTGCCTAGCTACATGAGTTACCCCGACTTCAAAAGCATCCTAGATAGAGCCTCGTTGCCAGAAAGCGTTCATAGCTCCAATGAGGTTATCACTATAATATCACAAATATTGCTCCATTTCCAGCCAGGAGTCCATAGCCGCGATGGAGTTACTTGCATATTCCCATAGCCAAGCTTTTGATATTTCATTATTTTTTTTTTCTTTTCTGGATATTTCTTTTCCTGGTCATGCTTTGGATCTTTTGATTATTGTCTTTTTCTTTTCTTATTTTGGTTGCATTGGCTTGTAAGTAATGAAACTTACATGGGTCTGATAATTATAATGGAGCTGAAGCAAGATTTTAGATTTTTCACTAGCCATGTCTTCGACTAAGAGATCACAATGATTTAGAGAAATTGATTAAGTGTATGAGATATAGTAATCAAAAGATGTCAGTACCAACATACGATAAGTGGTTCTTTTCTGGATTGAGTGTGTATCCCAACCAAAAGATAATATTAAAGAGGAACAACCTCAGATTTTGAAGTGTATCATGAATAGATATCTAGGAAATGGACTGAACGTGAGATTCGAGCATGGGCAAGCATGTGACAAAATGACACAAATGCCTATTTCACTGATCATGAAAGGGATGGAAGAATAGAAAAGAGGTGTTGGATAATAGATAGAATGTTTGAAGATTTGTGTGAGGATAGATGGAAATGTATTCAAGATGAGTGTTGGTACATAACTCAAGAAGTGATGAAGAGATGGGGGAAAATTGAATTTTGGGACATAAGAACCCAAAATTAATAAAGGAAATGATGGAAGAATAGTTTTGTAAAGATGTTTAGATAGATGTTTGAAAGAAGTTCAAAGATGAGTGCCTTTGTTGATCTTTCTTATGGATCATTTGAGGTGATGAAATGGTGGATGGAGGGAAGTAAGTACCCAAGATGGATGGAAGGGATGGAGAGTTTGAATTTGGAATGAAAGGACCTAAAATAGATTTGGAGGATGAAGAGTTTGACTTTGGAACAAAAGGACCTAAAATGGATTTGGAGGATGAAGAGTTTGACTTTGGAATGAAAGGACCTAAAATGTGTAAGCCGGTTAATTAGTAAATACATATTTTTGGAAATGTATTAAAATAAAACAATAGTATTAAGTTATAACTACGGGGTAGTGGGTTGTCTGACAGTTGATGGCCTAACCAACCGCAAACTTTTTATATGTAAGCTTGTAGCACATTTGGAAATCCATTCCAGTGGAGATTAATATGATATACATTTGTGTTACATGAATATATCTCAGTATACTATATTATGTGTTGTTGGTTCCATGATAGTGTTTTATTATGCTCTGGTGTTGTAATTTGGATCTTGGTATTCTGTATGCTACAACTCAATCCACTCAGGCTACTAACATTTTGGCGTCATTGCCTAAGTCGAATCCAGAGGTCTCAGGAGGGAAGGTTGGCGGGATGGAAGCATAATGGGTCATGCATTCGATCAAAGCATCTTGGTAATAGACAGTGATGTAGAGGATAACACCAAAGTAACCAGGGAAGATCGGTTGATACAAGACCTGATTCACGTGTGGGATGTTTCCGTGGACCGGTACGTACAGCGAGAAGCAGAACTGAGCGTTGTCTCGGTTGGTATGGTACGGGTGGAACTCAATGTGAACCAAGTGGTACATGATCTCCTGGGTAGTCTTCCACGGTTGTTGGCACGTGTACTCGTGGAACATGACGAGGAACGAGAGAACGTACAAAGGGAGAAACGTAGGCAGCAAGTGCTCCAACAGTACAAAGAAAGGAATTGAAGGGAAGAAGAGCAGAGGGACTCCACACAATGACGAAACCACCGTAGTTCCAAAAATTAATGCCAAATACACTCAACAAAGATTGAAGATGACAATCCTAGGAGGAGCAAGAAGGAAGCCAAGAAGACATAGTGAGGAGATCCCTGCGCATCCAGGAGCAATTGGAGAGGCGCCTGAAACTCTATCAGATAGTTGAAGAAGGAGGGAGCCTGGCAGAAGGTTCTTAGCAACATACATAAGAGTGGGACAGGAGTCACAACAACCCGCAGGCAATAGAGAGTAGTGATAATTGGGAGCAAACAACCGCACCAACCGAGTCATTCAACAATCCCCAGAGTAACTCGAGGAGTACGAGAAAGATGGCACATACCCCCGAAAAGCAGAAACTTCCCAGATTCAATGGAATAGGATCAGAGGATCCCGCTCGTCACTATAAAACTTGTGTCACCATATGGCAGGCCAATAGCGAGGATGATGAGGACAACTGGCTGAAAGCATTTCCAGCCACCCTCCGTGGAATTGCCATTGATTGGTACACGAACCTGCCCACCACTTCAAAGGATACTTGGAAAAAACTTGTTAAGGTGTTCGAGGAGGAGTTTCGGTTACTTCGGGACGATGAAGAGATCGTATTAGAAATATACAACACCAAACAGGGCAAGAGTGAGACGGTAAGGTCCTACTACCACAAGTTGAAAGAATTGATTGGAAAAATGGACAATACCCCAGCCAATGGTTTGAAGAAGTGATGGTTCATCGAGGGACTGAACCCATCCCTGCGGAAAAAGATGAAGGTAGTACCTCCATCTACTTTCATGGACGCGTACAATAGAGCCATGGACATTGAAAGTGAGAACAAGACATTGAAGGGTAAGAAGCGCACACGTGACGAAGCTAGTAGTGGTGAAGAAAGTGAGGAGGAGTCCTGGATGATACAATCACTCCAAAAGGATATGAGGCAGATGATGCAAGAAATATGGACTCAGAAGGAAGAAAGTAGGGAGGGCAGGGAACTCTGGTGCACAGAGTTCAAACTGGAGGGGCACACAAAAACCAATTGCCCAAAGAAAGTTTTATGTGATATCTGCCAAGTGTTGGGACAATCCATCAAGGAATGCCCCTACAACTTGAAGGCAAGGAGTGCCCAGGTACTATATACTCAAGAACAAGCAACACCACCAACTACACCCTCCAAGAACACAAACTCAGACGCAACACCAGGTGGCTATAGGAATAGTTAGAGGGGGAGTAACAACAATAGCAATAATAATACCCCACGCGGTCGCATCCAATATGATGCAAAAGGCAGACCAATGATACAATGTCGAAGGTGCAACGAATGGGGCCATTTTGCACGCGACTGCCAGAGTGGTGTTGGACAAGGAGGAGGGCTACTCTGCAAATGGTGTGGGCCAGGAAACCACGAGGATGCGGAGTGTCAAAGATAGAAAGGCGTAAACATGTTGGAGGTAGTTCAACCGGAACCAAAAGTACTGGCCATTACCCGAGCTCATGCAAGGAAACTAACGTACCATGACTCGGGTACAAAAAAGGAAAGACTGAAGGAGGCACGAGAGGAAGTAGAATGGGAAATGGGCGAGGAATGGCGGAAGATAGTATCCCACAAACCCACCAACACCATACGAACCGCCTCCGAAGCAACCATAATGAAGCAGCTGCTACAAACCATCATGTCGGTCCGAGTAGCGGATTTGTTGTAGACACTACCACAACTGTGGATAGCCATAAACCAGGTGGAGGAGACTAGAAAGGAGGGAAAAATGCCAGGCGACAAGGAGGAAGTGGAAGAAAGGAACCACTCAAAGGAGACTGCTGACCCCATGTTGATGACAGTAGGTGTGGGCAGAACACCAGCTGTAGTAGAAATGGAAATCATGGGCTACAAACTCACCAATACAATTGTGGATGGAATATCAGCAGTAAATTTGTTATTGGAGGAGACATGGAAGGCCTTGGGGAAACTAACACTGTGGCCACCCCCATTCCACCTGGTAGGAGCAGGCCAGCAGGGGATAAAACCAATTGGCACACTCATGGGACAAAAGGTAACCATTGGAACCCAACAATTCTTTCTAGATTTTATGGTTATATCTTTAGCAAGGAAGGGATATGATGCACTCTTGGGAAGAGGACGACTCATCATGGCCAAAGAAGATTGTAATTGGAAGAAAAACACTCTCTTAATCGAAAGTGAAGGGAAAAAATATATCATTGATCTATGGAACCAAGTAGCGAGTCAGGAAGTGGCTTCAGACTCTGGGTTCGAGACGGGGGAGGATGGTGAGATGGAACCGGATGAAGAGGGAGTCCTCCGCTTAGGGAATTGCTCAGAGGATGAGACAAGTTCTATCAATGGGCTATTCCACTGGCAGATGGAGGATTACGAAATCTTCCACCCAGAGTGTAATGTGTTGGAGATCGTAGAGATTGAGAAAGACAATACCTACCAGCCACAATTTGCTGAATATCAGGAAGGAGAGGCCCGGGTAGATGGGGCCCCGGCTCACCAATTTGGAGAAAATGAGGTCGTACAATATGTGGAACCAAAGGTATGGCAAGCCAACCTTGGGGAAGAAAAGGACCCAAAAGTAATACTAGTGGGGGACGATTGGGACCCGTACTAAAGGCAACAACATTTAAAATATTTATTGAATACAAAGATGTGTTCACATGGACATATAAGGATTTGAAAGGAGTGCCTCCAAAACTATGCATACATAACATACCATTAATACCAGGGGCTAGGCCAGTAAGAAACCACCCCTACCACATGAACAAAAATTATGCGGCAAAGGTGCAAGAGGAAATAGAAAAGATGTTAGAGGCTGAAATCATATTTCAGGTGCGAACCAGGGAATGGGTCTCACCCATTGTCATTTTGCTCAAGAAAGAGGGGAATTAGATCCACATCTGTGTAGACTTCGGATGTTTAAATTCTATAACTATGAAATATCCGTTCCCCATACCTTTTACAGATAGTATACTAGAAGAAGTGGCGGGGCACAAAATTTATTCCTTCATGGATGGCTTTTCGGGCTACAACCAAATCAACACATCAAAAGAAGACAAGCTGAAAACCACATTTATTATGGAGGATGGATTTGACACGTATAACCGGATGCCATTTGGATTATGCAATGCCCCAGCCACATTCCAGAGGATCATACTGCATATCTTTGACAAGATGGTGACTAGGAATTTTAAAGCATTCCTAGATGATTGGTCAGTATACAACGAGAAGAAGGATCACTTGAAAGTATTGGGGGAGTGCATGGAAAGGTGTCGTCGAGCATGACTTGCCCTCAATCCAAAGAAATGTTAGTTTCTCGTTCCACAAGGAAGGTTACTTGGCCATATAGTCTGCAAAGCAGGGTTGAAGACTGATCCAGATAAGGTAAGAGTTATCATGGAAATGGAAAACCCAATGGATGTTACAGGAGTAAAATCCTTCCTTGGCCATGTAGGGTACTATCGAGGGTTTATTAAGGGATTTGCTAAGGTCTCCCTTCCGCTGGAAAAACTCACAAGGAAGGGAAGCCATTTGTATGGCACAGAGAGCAAGAAGAAGCCTTCAGGGAACTCAAATCCAGACTTGTAAGTGCACCCATCCTAATATACCCAAATCGGGACAATAAATTTCATGTGCATGTAGATGCCTCCAACTTTGCCATTGGCACCACTTTAGCACAGGCGAGAGCCACAAGCTTGGATCACCCTATATACTTTGCCAGCTGCCTACTATCAAAAGTAGAAAGAAACTATAGCACCACAAAATGAGAGGCCTTAGGGATGGTGTATGCAGTGCAAAAATTCTGTCACTACCTCCTGGCCACACCCTTTACCTTCTTCGTGGATCACCAGGCACTCATGTACCTGGTTAACAAACCTGTCATCCAAGGGAGAGTAAGTCGATGGCTGGTCTTACTTCAGGAATTTACTTTCAACATTGTGGTACGACCAGGAAAAAGCCATGTAATGGTTGATCATCTGTCAATAATAAAATCAAGGGAACATGCAGAAGGAGTGAATGAGGATTTCCCAGATGGCCACTTGTTCCAAATAGCAGTCTTACCATCTTGGTACAAGAAGCTTGGAAAATATCTCTCCGGAGCAACATTCCTAAAGGAGATGCCCCCAAGTGAAAGAAGGAAGCTGGCATTGAAAAGCACAATGTTCCAACTGATCCATGGGCTTTTGTACAAAATGGGCCTTGATGGGCTACTACGAAGGTGTGTCTTGGAGGAAGAAATTCCTGGGGTTCTTAGGGAATCACATGAAGGACTAGCAGGAGGGCATATGGGCCCAGATGCTACCGCAAGAAAAATATTGCTAGCAGGGTTGTGGTGGTCTACACTCTATGTAGATGTGCGGGAATGGGTGTCAAGTTGTGATACTTGCCAAAGGGCAGGTAAGCCACTCAAACGAGATTTTATGCCTCTTTTTCCATCCCAACCGCAGGAGTTGTTTGAGAGATGGGGGCTAGATTTTGTAGGGCTACTCAGGACAAGTAAGGCACACAGATGTCGATACATAGTCGTGGCTATAGAAAACCTTACAAAATGGGTTGAGGCCAGAGCTCTCTCAGACAACACGACACTCAGCACCACCAAGTTTCTATATGAACAGATCGTAACTTGACTCGGAATACCGATACAAGTCACCAGTGATAGGGGTGTACATTTTGTGAATTAGGTGATACGCACCATGACAATAGAATTCAAAATTTTTCACACGCTGTCAGGTTCGTACTACCCAAGGGCGAATGGGAAAGTAGAGTCAACAAACAAAGTGTTGGTATCCATTCTATACAAGACTTGTGGAGTAGAACAAGAGGACTGGGAGGAAAGGTTGGGTGATGTGTTGTGGGCCTATCGTACTTCTTACAAAGCCACTACTGGGCATACCCCATTCCAGCTCATGTATGGGCAGGAAGTTGTGATGCTAGTAGAGTATACTGTACCGAGCTTGAGATTAGCGATCCAAAGCTAGTTGGGGGACGAGGAGAGCCTAAGGGAGTGGTTGGCTACATTACTTCAGATGGAGGAACGTAGGACAATGGCACAATGGGCCACAAAAGTAGCCTAGAGAAGAAGGAAGTTCTGGCACGACAAGCACCTGAGACAAATGAAATTCTCACTGGGACAGTTGGTGCTCAAATACAATGGCCGGAATGAACTCCGACCTGGGAAGTTCAGGGTACGTTGGTTAGGACCCTATAAAATAAAGGAAGTAGGGACAAACAAAGCTATAAAATTATCTACCATAGATGGCAATCCGATCAAAGACTCAGTGAATGGTTCAAAACTCAAAATCTACAAGGAGAAAGAAACTATTGCCGCAAATATGTTGGGGTATGACTTGACAGAATGTGGGACCAAGGAAGACGAGGATGGTTCTAAGTCATGAAAGCTAGGAACATGGGTTCAAAAAAATTGGAAAAACAAGGAAAAATAAAATAAAAAAGAGAACACAAATAAAAACAATATGCATGAAAAGAGAAGGCCATAGAAAGATAATAAAGACCAGAGCAAATATAAAAAGTTTAATATGGGACCAGCAAAATAAAGGAAGGAATGGTTTGAAAAAGACTAAGTGGAGGATAAAAAACATCCAACATGTTAGAAAAAATGATAAAGGGGCAAGAGGGCACATAATTCCTTGCAAAGGCAATGAAGGGGAAGTGACGAAGAGTAGCACCACGGAAGGTAAACACTGAAGGAGTACGAAGGGCGTACGCACCATGCAAAGCGTACGCGCAACCGAAGGAGAGTGCGCAAGGGGCACACGCGGCAGTAGTTGGAGCATTTGGAGCGTACATGAAGGTGCAAAGGGCACACGCGGCGTATGCGAAGGGGCAAAGGGAAGCGGTGGCGCAAAGGGTGGAAGCGAAGGCATGAAGGGAAGTGGTGGCGTGAAGGGTGGAAGCGAAGCCATGAAGGGAAGCAATGGCGCGAAGGGTGGAAGTGAAGGCACGAAGGGAAATGGTGGCACGAAGGGCGTACGAGGACACGGTGGCACGAAGGGCATATAGGAAAGCATTCGCAAAGGTGGAGGAGGCGTAGGGGGCATACGTGAGCCAAGGCATACACAACACAAAGCCACGACATACGCAGCACAAGGCCTAGGCGTACACCTTAGCTGTAGGGTGCACCATAGGCGCGACTACCATCTTCAAGGCCACGACGTACGCAGTCACAGCGTACGCAGTGACAGGGGAAACTTGTCCCATCACCCCCGCAGTATAGACGTCGACGAAGGAGTTCAAAGCCACGAAGGGGTCCACCACTACAGTTGCACAGTAAAGGAGAAGCATACACCAACAAGGCACAATATGGTGAAAGGGAGTCACGACAACCCTAGAACGGGAAGTTATGACATAAATTACAAGGCTCGTACTTCTAACAAGCAACCAATGGCCACTCCAGGAACCATCAAGAAAAGCTAGGAGAAAGCAAAAGAATAGGTAACGGTGGAGAACCTCACGTTTGAAGGAGTTGTGGGAAGTGAGTGCAGAAGATGGTGGGAAAGCAGTGAGGAGGATCACCCCCTAAAAAATTCATTGATGAGAGTAGAGGTTGATAAAATCATTTTTATGCCTATCTTCAATTTAAAAGAATTTGAACCCATACTGTGCGCCATGGTCCATGGATATGAGTGGGACAAGCATAGATTAGTAATCAACTATTTGGGACAAACGGTGGTCATTTCTTATGCACCCAAGGAGTTCAGGAAGGTTTTCAAAATTACAAGTAACGATGATTCAACCATGAAACCATCAGCAAGAATGTCTACAAAAGAAAAGAAGTGGCTACTGGAACACATATGCGGTAATACGCTGACAGAAGAGCAATGGGATAGCTTGTGGCAGAATAGTAATAGAAGGGGCTTGGAAAAATCCTACATCACCTCACCAGAGTGGAGATGCATTATGGATGTCCTGAAGAGTAAGCTAATAATAGCAAGTCAAGCCTCTGATGTTGCCACATGGATGTTACGCCTCATGTACAGACTGAGCAATGACAAAATATACAATTGGGGTCGGGTCCTTTCCAGCCGGGTAAAGGAGGCCATGCTCCTTAAACACAAAACCCTGTACGTGCCCCATCATATCATTGCCCTGTTCTTGGAAGAATTGATAACCCAGGTGGTGCCAGAATATAGAGGAGTTTTTGTGGCCTCAAATTGGGTGGAGCCCTAGAAGCCATCCATGTACTATTGGCTACACCTGGACACTTTCACAGTAGTAGCCACAGAGACACCCAGGAAGAAAGCAAGGCAAGAACCTGCAGGGAGCATGGAAGATGGAGGGGAGGAAGATGACAACTCTGAGGAAGAGGTATAGATGGGGGAAGAAGAGACATATATCTCATCTTCATCTGATGAAGACGAAGGGGAGTTCGGTATGGAACAAAGCCACACTATGCATAGATCAGAAGATGATAAGGAGGATAGGGCAGGCCCAGAAGTTGCAACATTGGAACCAATGGGCATGGTACAGGAAGAGGGGCATGTAGGAAGTCTGCCGCAAGTAGGGCCAGGAAGCCATATGGGGGGCATACCAGCCGTGCCAGGATGGGGAGTAAAGAAAAAGGTACTTTTCAAATTGGCACAGATTCCCACCATGACACACTTGGTGCCAGGGGTCGCAGGGACCCCATCCTAGTTAATAGACTTGAGGAGACATAGTGCAGGGGCCAACACTCTCCGTATAAACACATCAAGGGGTGTGGAAGTCTCTATGGCGTGGAAGTCTCTAGAGTTGTCGCATTAGTAGTGGCACCTATAACTGATTCTCCCACAACCATGGGTGAAGGAAACACAGAACAAGAAATGCACTTGGTTACAGAAGAGCCAGAAGTAGACATGGGAAAGGGAACAAAGGAAATAGACATGGAGGCCGAAACAAACAACCTGTTGGCTAGATTTCAAATGGACATAGAGGTTCCACCACCATCACCATCATTGGGGTTTGACCAACAAGAGGAGAGCCCGAGGATTGGAGAAACTAGGAAAGGGAACAACATGTCTTCATCAGCAGAGGGTGTCAGAGGGTTTGAAGCTGCGACACGACATTTTCTTTCAAAGTTGGAAGTAATGAGGACAGCTACTCAAAGGACGATAGATCATTCTCGAGGATCCAATGTGCCTGCTATAGTGAAAGTAGCAGAAGCACTGATGGCATTTATGGCAAAGGGCTGTGAGAGGGAGTTCTCGGAGAAAATGAGAAACCAAGGTTGGACCGACAAGGAAACTCTAGAGATGGTAGCAAACTGGGGAGTACCACAGATCCTTAGTGGGCATACATGAGGAGATCAGGAGGTGATGGGAGCTCTCACTACCATAGAGCGGACCTTCCGTACTACATTCTTATAGCTCCAGGGGATGACCTGGAAAGCGAGCAAAATGGAAAGAGAACACACCTTATCCCTACAACGAGAGAGTGAGCCGAAGGAAACAATCAACGCTCTGGAACAATAAGTGGCACAAGAAAGAACCACGCGGCTGGAAAACTAACAAGAGTTGGCTGCCTCTGAGAAGGACCGAATGGATGCACTCAGGCTTCTTAAAGCAACTCAGGGGAAACAACTCGTTGCTGAACAAGATCTGAAGACCCTCTGAGAGTGTGCCATGATGGGAACAGGGACATCCTCTTGTCCCTCTCAGTAGATAGTTTTTGTGTTATTCTATTGTTTTTTTCTTCTGGAAGACAACAAGTTTTTTTGGGGGGGGGATGATGTAAGCCGGTTAATTAGTAAATACGGATTTTTGGAAATATATTAAAACAAAATAATAGTATTAAGTTATAACTATGAGGTAGTGGGTTGTCTGACGGTTGATGGCCTAACCAACCGTAAACTCTTTATATGTAAGCTTGTAGCACATTTGGAGACACATTCCAGTGGAGATTAATATGATATACATCTGTGTTGCATGAATATACCTCGGTATGCTGTATTATGTGTTGTTGGTTCCATGATAGTGTTTTATTATGCTCTGGTGTTGTAATTTGGATCTTGGTATTCTGTATGCTACAACTCAATCCACTTATGCTACTAACAAAATGGATTTGGAGGATGAAGAGTTTGACTTTGGAACGAAAGGACCTAAAATGGATTTGGAGGATGAAGAGATTGACTTTGGAATGAAAAGACCTAAAATGGATTTGGAGGATGAAGAGTTTTCTTGATCTTGATCTTGACTTGGAGTAGGATCATTTGAGTTTGTGTTTTTCTCTTGATTTTGAATTAGATTAGTGAAGGAGATGGAAGGGATATCATGCTCTTTCTTAGAAGGTGGATGTTGAATGGGACTCTGCTCTTGAGATAAAAGGGAATCATCATGGATGGAATACCAAAATTTTAGGGGATCATCTTAAGATTCTTGATAGGTAGGATCTTGATAAAAAATGGGATTAGATTGGAGAGCCATGATATCTTGATCTTGATTTAGGCCAGGACTCATTTCCTTTGAATAAGCTTTTTCTTTTTCAAGCGACACGGGATGGTCACATGAGTGATCAAAGTTTTAGTTTTGATAGGTTGATGTTGTTGATTTGATGGATACTTCGTTTTGGATACTCAAGCTTACTAGTTGAATAGAGGGTTTGTTCGATAGGCCCCTATGACAAAGCACGTCAAATAATATGGAAAAAGTCTCTCGATATGGAAACTTGATTTGAATAACTTGAATACCTCGCTAGGTATTATTGTCGTTGAGATTGTTGGATGATAAACTCTTGATCACTTGGTTTGATACTCCCCTAATCTTGTTGGATGAAAATCTTGCTTAAAGACAGTTGAAAAGTTGATAACCACCTCAAAAAAGTGCTTTGTTGGATTTGGAAATTCTTTTCTCTCTAAGGTTTCTCTTTGCTCTTTGTTTTGAATTGATTGTTGTATTGGTTGAATTGCAAGATTTTTCAATGTTCATAACAAGAAGACATAGCACACACGAAAACAATGATCATCCCTATGCTAAACATTGAGTGTATGTTTTTGTGAGGATATTTTCAAATCCCCAATGTTTTCATTGGTCTGATTTACAATAAAGAACACATCAGATAGATAATTTATTCAAAGGTCATCAACAATATCATAACCCAGACACTCTCGATACTCTATCAGCTCAAACATCCTTGTCACCCCCTAGGGCGCCCATTTTTTTTGCCTTTTTCCAAAAATTAACACAAAGAGAATTTGTCCTCAATTGAGTAGTTATCTTGGGAGATATATGGTGAGTAATCTTGGGTTCGGATTCTTCCCCATCCTTGCACTATGATATTGCCAATGTATGGCAATTGACTCGGTTCAAAGCTTCTAATGCTAAGGTTTGTAGTAAGGATTATGTTCGACATTGAAAATGATAAACTCAATTAAGAGGCTTCCCAATCTTTAGAACAAAGGATTTTTGCATCACAAGGATACTGGGGGAAGGCTATCAAATACACACTTCCGTTGGATGGGATTTTCATCAACCTCCACATTTGATTATAGTGGGTTGGTAAACTTGGTGATAAATTCATTGCCCACTTGGGTCGTACCCTTCTCACTAGCCCCCTCGAGGCTTTGGGAAGGCAGGCCCTCTAAAGGATTTAATTGCTTGAAAGTAAAGAAAGCATAAAAGAGCGGGTTTGGCTTTTTGGTCACCCAATTAAGGGGAGAGCATATACCTACCACTTTCGAGACACAAAGTATAAGTGTTCTTTTTAACCTTCCATAGCTATGGGATCTATCCTCTATTTGGAGAAGTTGCTCCAACAAGCATGGTGTTTATTTTAGCCCCACTTAGAAAATGATTCTCTAAACTAGGAATTGGAAATCCTAGTCAACAAAATGAAAATCGTTGCAAAAAGTAACTTGTTTTATAAGAATGGACAAGTTGATTGTTCTTTTTAACTTGAAAAAAATAAGATTGATTGTGTTTTTTACCTTTGCAAGAAAATGAAAGTTTGTTGTTCTTTTTAGAGCCCAAATTTTGAGGTGTGAATCCCAACTTTGCAAGAAAGTAAATGTTTGATTTGTTGTTCTTTTTACTTGCAAATGTGATTATTTTTAGAGCCCAAAAACAAGTGAGGTACTTTTTAGAACACCAAATTGAAAAATGAAGTTATTTTTACCCAAAAGGAAATATGAGTTCTTTTTAACCAACTTTTGAAAAAGCTAGAAAAGAAATCACTAAATCCCAACTTAACTCCTCCAAATCTGCAAGAAATTGTTAGAAACCTGACAAAAAAAGAGAAGTTAGTGAAAATCCAAATCCTTAGGTGGGCTTCCACAAGCCTAATTTCAAATCGTGGTTACAAATTTTTCACTCCTGATTCTGAAATGCCCTGAAATTTGACTGTCTGAAATTTGGAGGATCTTCCAAAAACTAGATTTTGCATTATAACTCCTAAAGGTCCGAAACCCCTCTCAAACATCCTAACAATATATATGGAATATAACTGAAAGTATAAGTGTGACATTTCCTCTTCTCTTTTCTCTTTCTTATACTTAAATGTTATATTCCATATATATTATCCTTGCACAAGCCTAATTTCAAGATTTGATTAAAAATTTTGCACTCTATTTCAAATGCACCAGAACATAGAACATATGCACTAAAACAATTATCGAATGCGCTAAAATATTTGTCAAATGCACTAATCTGCATCACAAAAGTGCTAACCTATGTTACAGAAGTGCTAACCTATGTTACAGAAGCACTAACCTGTGTTACAGAAGCGCTAACCTACTATTTGAATGTGTGAATTCATGATTAAAAGCACTATTCTATTGAAAGCACATGCTAACCTACGTGATAAAAGTGCTTATTGAACAAATGCACTGTCAAATTTCACAAATGCATGAAATTTGACTTACACAAGCGTTAAATTGATTTCAAAAGAATAAGACAGGATATTAGAAAAGGTAAGTTCGAGGCCTGAGCCCCATGGTGGGCGCCAAAATGTGTCGACTTGAATTTCATCATCAGAATACTACCTGCAACATATTAGTTTCATAAAATACAAAAAAATGCTACAGGAAATCCAAACTCAACCAATGAAACTACATGAAATGAATATTAAAATAAAAACATTATTTTTACCTTCATGATTTAAGTCTCATTGTGTCCTAACTCCACTGTTCCTGGTTGAAGATGGTTTTCTCTTAGACAAGCACCGATAGCTTCCAAGATGGCATATGAAGAATGGATTGATAACTGATAGTTAATTGATACTATGATATGCAATGCAAATGATTTAAAGCTAAATGATTATGCTAAATGAGAAATGCTAATTGCTTCAAGATTAAAACTCACAGATGCATAAGTTCTCTCAAATTGTTAACTTGAAAACTCACTTGAAGACTAACTCTTTCTCAACTCAAACTCCTACTTTTATAGACTTTGAGAGGATAAGATGATGTGGCCTGGATCAACGGTCATGATCAGATCTACAGATTTGGATGTCTATGAGCAAAGGTGAAGGTTGAGAGAAAGGGAGAAGGAGAAGACAAGTGTCACTCATCTCACCTTGACTGGGTTGCTGACTGAGGGAATCTAGGATGGTTGGAGAAGATTTAGGCATGAGAGGACAAGTGGACTCAAGTCCTTCCTAAGATGTAGGGATATTGGAGAGAATATAGAAGACATTTAAGAAATATGTGTACGTACACAATATTTCATTTATTTTGGAAGTTGAAGATAAGTGGCTAATAAATGTTTTATTTATTTTATTTTTGTTGAATTAATTTAGCCACGTGATGGATGAGTTGGCAAAGGAAAGATGAAGTGGAGATGGACGGATGAGTTGGAAAAGAGATTAAATAATTTAGAAATTATTTAATATTTGAGACTATAGGATAGAGGAATTAACCATTAAATATTAGATATTTAATTGATTGAAGGAATAATTAAATATTAGATATTTAATTAACTGATTAGAAGAACAATTAAATATTAGACATTTAATTAATTAGAGGAACAGGATAGATGAATTAATTAATAAAATATTTCAATTAAATTAATTAATAGAAAGACATGAAATGAATTAAATAAATTATTCTTTTCAAATTAATTATTTAATAGAAGAATAAATATTTTTTTATTTTTATTTTTATTTTTATGGTAAGTGCTATCAAGTATGGGGATAGCGCCCTCGATTAAATTTAAGGAAAATTACAGCCAGTTATGCCACCCACATATGACAAAAGGCGGGTGAGTCAAATCATCCTGACAACCCTATGATCCGACATTACATTTGGTAACAACACAAAAAGACTGAACAAAGACAAAGGACAATACAGTCAACACAAGTATGTCAAACAAAGACCAGTCGATTCTCAATGTGATTAGAGCAGTGACCAAGTGCAGGGCAATTATTCATCTCCCCGAAGAGTTTGGAGAATAATAGCAGCATATTCACCAAGATTGATAACATTTGCAGTAGAGGCAGCTGGGAACCACCATTCATCGGAGTTGGTAACACACCTAAAGGGGTCCATGTTTCCATTCAAAACTGTGCACCTGAATATCTCCCAAGTGTTTTCCATGAAGGTCTTCATTCGCTCCCTTTTCTCTGCCTTCTCCATTCTTCTTCGCATTGTACTGCCCTTATCGCTGTTCGTAGAATCTGACCCATCCTCCTCCTTTTCCTCCTTGGAATTGTTTGCATCTTCACTGGAATGAGAGGGAAAATAGTACTCGGGCTGGAAATACGTTTTTAATATGCTAACCTTTATATTTTCATCCAGGCCGAGAATACAATTGGCAACAATATTCCCAACGGACGGCTTCACAAAATCACACATCAACTCGACAGACCGCTCCCTTGAGTCAATGATGTCAACTAAGGGAAGAACAACTGCTTCATAAATGAGGGCATCACACCAATGGATGTCTAAATTTAGAGTAATCCCCATCAACCCCTGAATTGCCGCATACACATACTCCCTCCGTTACAAATAGATTTCGAATTTGAGCGCTCGCATGCTTTTCATAGTTGACACATCTAATGTCCCCAAAGTGTGCCATTATCCAAGCTCATTAATACAGGCGACATTATTTTATGAAGCATTAATCTTTATAGAGTCAGATGCCTTTAGAAGTTTCCTTTCCAAAATCCCCAAAAAGCAGTGTTTTGATACTGTTGCCCGATTTGCTTAGAAATAATAATGCGATTGTGCCGCCACTACCACGTAGAAATCATACTAGTATCTACTTTTTGGGATATGGGAGGCAGTGGA
The DNA here is from genome assembly GCF_030272615.1 of Cryptomeria japonica. Taxonomy (NCBI): domain Eukaryota; kingdom Viridiplantae; phylum Streptophyta; class Pinopsida; order Cupressales; family Cupressaceae; genus Cryptomeria; species Cryptomeria japonica. The sequence continues at coordinate 23,383,834 of NC_081412.1, forward strand.
ATCCTGCCACTGTACCATGGGACTGAACCAGAGTCTTATCTAGTGCCACCTCTATCCAGGCCCAGGTAGTCATCCATCGAACGTACAAGTCTCAACCGATACCATCTCGTGAAGCATCCAATTTGATGTGATTAATTATGTCATTACTTGCAGAGTGTTGATCAAAGGTGATCTTGTTATCATTACATACCACACCCAAGTTTGCAAGGTAATCGACCATACGGTCCCCTTCCCGGTACACATGCTTGATCTCAATAGTGCCAATCAATTCCAACAGATGGGTTATTCGAGGGAGCCATTTTCTTAACTTCCAGCATTGGAAATTTGATTTGATAATGCCACTTATAATTATTTGAGAATCTCCCTCAATGAGCACCTTGGAGATACCATTTTGTATGCAAAGATTTAATCCAACCTCTAATGCTCTGATTTCAGCCTCGTTGTTAGTAGCCATGCCCAGTCCACCATATACGCCATGTACTATCTTACTGGCATTGTTCCTAATTACGACTCCAAATCCGGCATCTCCTGGGTTACCCTTGCTAGCTCCATGAAAATTTAATTTCAACCAATCCTTCGAAGGGGCCATCCATCCGATGTCCCTCGTATTCACTCTGTTTTTGGTGTTTATGACTAAAGAGTGTTTGAAGAGCCAAATCTTTTCCATTCTACGGTCCCAGTTGTTATAGGTTCTGATTCTCCTCGTGACAGATTTCCCATTTACCATTTCCTCAACAACACTTTTGATGTTTTCAATGACTTTATTAACCGGGAGCGTGGTTTCTTTGAAGATCCTCCTGTTTCTTTCTTTCCAAATGCGCTAAACAATTAATGAAGGTCCCACCAGCCACAGGTCACTCCACCTTGAATTATAGATCCTCGACCAAGAAATGAGGAAGTCCTCGAGTAACTCATATTTGACGATTTTAAGATTGGTATTTTCAAAGAACCAATTCCATTAGGCCTCCGCCATGGGACAATTGAAGAGTAAATGATTGGTAGATTCTTCATCGGCTCTGCACATAACACACATGTTGGGTCCAGAGATACCAATTGACTTTAGTCTGTCCCTAGTGAGGATCCTATTATGAAGGGCCAACCAAAGAAATGCCCCCGCTTTAGGGAGAAGCTTATTAATCCAACATAGCATATGTGGCCAATCCGTGCACATACCCCTTTCTCTTTGTACCTCATAACCCAATTTGACAGAATATTCTCATGATTTGGCAACACTCCAGAATATACTATCCTCATCATTAAACAACGAGATACATCTACTTTTTAGTACATCTTTCAGAGATTCGCATAGAATCGGATTGCCAATGGATATCTGTTTCCATACCCTCTTCCCATCCAATTCCATATTCTGCTCGAAGTAATCCTCAACAAACACACCATACATAGACTCGACAAGCTCAATCTAGAAGAACAAATATTAAATAAATATAAAATATTTATTTAATTGCTCATAGCCAATTTTTATGTGTATACAACACAAATTAGAATAATCAAACATTTTAGTAAAATAAATCACTTAATACAAGATTTATTTTGGGAAAGCCTTTAAAAAACATTGAGCAAACAATAGAACCACTATCTCTATATCCATAATAAGAATTTTACAATAAAATAAGATAATTCTTTCATCTTATCATGAAAATCTTAAACTCATTTTTCAGAGATATTTTAGTAGCATGTACTTGCCTTTTTATCAAACTCACTCATTTCGTCCTAAGAAGTTTATATATAAGTAAAAGAAAAACAAGAAAAGCTACCAAGGAAAGCTTATAACAAAAAAATTTACTATGAAAAACCAAGTTTTTTTTTTTTATCGATGAAGTATATTTTTATTTATATAAGTAATTTAAAAAAATATAATATATGAAAACACGCCCGTGATAATTGAACTGCACAAAAAACTACTCCCTTAAACCCATTACTACGTGATTACTACCAACTTATGCAACATATTACCCTTCTAATCTCCCATAGTCTTTTAATGAAAATTTAGAAAAGCTGAGTAAATAGTTCATAGGCTTATGCAAGATTTACAAAATTTACAATTCAAAACTCAAAATGGAAAAATATTCATACTATATGTAAGTTATTTCAATGTCTTCTTAGTTCATTCCTCCCAATAATATCCTTTCTTGAAATTTAATTGCTTCTTTGTAGATGTCTGTCTAGAATTCACCCCTGCATTTTGTTCTTTCTTCCAATCCCTAATGTTCTCCTTTACAAATATCCATCCCAATTGCACTTCTACTTGCCTATCTTCTTTGTCACTACCTACACTCCATAAGAAGAATGGTGAAAAAGGAGGGGTACATTCTACCACATGAATCTAATCACCACCCAGTGCCTTGAAACCTTTCTTTGGCATGGAAATGACAATCAATGACTCAAAATCGTAACACCATTCTCCCTTCATTGCCAAGTACATTATCCAACACGTATCCTCTTTCCCATCGAGCTTCAAACAACATGCCAGAAATAAACAAGCAATATCCATGTTTGTTTGGTACCTGTATTCTACCACCAAATGCTTTTCTGCCAAAATCATTTTTAGAATTTGGAAGAACATTGGATTATCAAACTCAAAAATGTTTTTTAGATGATCATCAAATGTTTTGCCCAAAAAATCCAACTATTATATCTTCATTATCAATGTGAAGTTGGCCTCCATCTCTACTCTTAAACACCTAGAAGATTCCTACCCGTGCTCAAATGAAATGAAATCTCCTTCATCAATTTTGCCTCCATAAAACCTATCTCGCACGCTACGAAGGCCTTAATAATCTCAACACACTCAATGGTTTTCAATTGCTTTGTCCTTTAGCTTCACTCTACACCCTTTCATCCTCCAAATGCACCTCCCAATAATCCTCCCAACTCATACCATCATTTCTTGTATTAAATGAAATTGCCCACTTCGACAGGGTGTCCACCACCTTATTACCATCACACCAAGTATGTGTAATTTTGAAATATGAAAAATAATTTAATTTTGGTCTTATTATTTTAATGTATTTATTTATCTTCCAAACTTGTGCTTCACCTTTCATGATTGCATTAACAATTATTTGGGAGTCCCTTCTAAATGTAATTTCAAAACCAAAAATTTGTTCACCAACTTGACGACAAGCAAAACTGCCTTGGCCTCCGTTTTGTTGTTTGTCAGATCCACAAGCTTTTGAGCTCCTATCGCTAAAATGCGATCCCTTCCAATCCCAAGTAACACATCATGCCCTTGCCAGATTGATATTACCTTGAGAAGCATCATCAAAAAATATTTTTGTCCATCCTTCATATGGTTTGAGTCACTCTACTTTTGTTGTATTATGGAAAGATGGATGAACCTACAAAGGCCCATTAACAGGCCGGAAAACTAAGTTTTTCTAATTAATGAACCCAAGTCACATTTCCAAAGGTGAACACCCAAGTTTTAAAACTATACAACATGAGTCAATACAACCTTCAAGGTAAACTCAAATTATGTTTCCAAACCATAAGTCCAAAACAAATTATTTTCATGTGACCCGTATTATTTATGTAAATTATATCACCTCCAAAAGTAAGTGCATATACAATGTTATGTACAAAAACTCTTTATGAGAATATCACAACACCCAAAGTGTGGCATCCTACTTTAAGGCGGACCACAAATTTTATTTTTACGCAAGATGCACAACACCTTTCTCAACATATACCATACCACTTTTTGTAGGAACATTTTTTTTTTTAATCCCACTCTTTCTTTTTCATTTTCCTAGACAATAAGTTTGCGTTGAGAGATGACCATACATAATGAGATCATTACTTTACATGGAGCCTTCTATCCTTTTATGTCTCAATATTTACTTATATGTTTCTAAGTGCTTGTTTATTTTGAAATACATCTTCATGTGAGGATTCACATGCATCTTAAAGTGTGGTAAGATGTAATTATGTAATTTGTATACTCATGTCATTTCTCTAGTCATTGGGAATTGAACTAGTACATAACTGTGATATTTATTACATTTTTAGTGTTCAAATACATTCATTTGAGCATTAATTCATAATTAATTATCATTGAAAATTGTAGAGCATATAATGAGCATTCAATAGAAATAAATTTCAACTTGGAGTTTTAATTTAAAGTACTGTACATAAACAACAATCTATCGAACAAGGAATCTACTACGATATATGCTTTAAGATGCACAAGTCAAGGTGACAAGTATCTAAAGGAGAGTAGTTATCTAAAGGACCAACTTAACTATAGGATGTGACGCGTAAAGAGAAGTCACCTTGATGACCAAGTGATTCATCTTAATGAGAAAGATGTGACACCTAATTACCATCAAGTAAGGAGTTGAATGACATACATATGACATGTGCTTCCATCAATGAAGGAGATGACATGTGCTCTTATTTTCTAATTTACTCAAGTACATCACATTAACTACCTAGGTAAATTTAATATAAGATGTAATAAATCATTAATTATACCCACTTTAAAAGGAACAATACTTTGCATTAGAATAAATCATCCATATCACTTAGATGCTTGTTTGTTATTTGCCATTATTTATCACAACTATAGAAAGAATCTTATTAAGAAAGTCATTCTAAAAGATTTTGAATTTTATGATTGAAAAATTTATACAAAACATTTTAAAATATCACTAATCTTTTATTATTAGCAAGAAACAAAGAATATAACACATCAAATAAATTAGATATTAATTACTTATTTATATAATATGAAAATTAATCGATAACAATAAAATTGACTCATATCAACTATAATTCTATGTGAAATTTGAGGCATCAAACATAGCCAAATTGTGTGTATTGTATACTAAATGAATGAAATCTATAATATTTCAGTTCTTTAGCTCTATCATTATTCTACAAATTTAATACTAATTCCTTAGCATTCAATTTTCCTAAAATATTATTAATTTATAAGCTCTATCATTAGATGGCTAGCTAAATTAATCTAGGTTTTGATTTATCCTTGATTTGTGTGCACTATTCAATTAGCATAGCTTAAGTTTCGGGAATTATTTTCCGCTGCACATAAAGATTATGACTCACTTAAAATTGTCTCAGGATACACTTCTTCAGGGTTTAATGGGGTTTTTTCACCATAGCTCTTCTGCAAAGCTGAACAGCCGAGGAAACACATGCACACGATGTGTTGCAACTTCAAATGTGGGGAGAAGTAGCATTAGCGCAATATAATGCTTCGCAGATGGAGGGCTATCTGTTTACAAGTACATATTTACCCTCTAAGAAGCAGCTGCAGGCCTCTCTTCACAGTTGCTCAAGAAGTAACAAAGAGAGAAGACCCATATACGTTGATGAAAGAAGATGGTATTCAGGTATGTTCGGACATGTGGATACAAGCTTTTAAGAATCATACCAAACCAATAACCAATGTTACAAATTTTTTAAAGAGGTTTGAGTTGTGGGTACTTGCTTATCAGAAAGTTTATGCTGATGAAACTGGCATGCCTTGTGCTAAGAATGCAATTCACTGGAATGCCTTAGAAAATTTGTTATCACTTAGAAACGCTGTATTAGAATCTAAATTCATGTGGGATTCAAGGACTGATTTTTATATTAGGTCCCCCAAGGATAAGACTAGGTTGGAGCAGCAGCTGTCTAAGACCAAGCTTAGACAACTCATGACATCTGCACAGCCGAGTCCTTTTCAAGATAGGATTGTGCAGGAAGTTTTGCTTATGATCTTGGAACCTATTTTCGAGCCTAGGTTTAGTCAGAAATCTTATGCGTTTAGGCCTGGAAGGAATGCTCATACCGTGCTGAGAGTCATTAGGAGTAAATTTGGTGGATATGCTTGGTTTTTGAAGGGTGATTTGAGCACCATATTCGATGGGCTTGAGACTAAGATAGTAATGGGTTGTCTTTCAAGGGTTGTTAAAGATAAGAACGTGAATGGGCTGATCAGGTCAGCTCTTATGAAGCCTGTTATGAATACATCAAGCGATGAACGAAAGAAAAAGAAAAAGAAAAAGAAGGGGAAATTTCCAAGGAAGAGGTATTTAGCCGAGGACGAGCCCAAGCCTGATCCTCATTGGCTAGAGACCTTCTTTGGATTTGCGCCAGAAGAGGCAGCTAAGGTTCCATCATGGGGACACTGTGGAGTGTTGAGCCCCCTTCTCATGAATATATGTCTTAACGAGTTAGACCAGTGGATGGAGGAAAGGATTGCTGAGTTTTATAGGCCTTCAAGTTCTGATGTTATATGGAAGGATTCCATTGATGCAGGAAGCTACAATCCTGCCTGGCCAGAATTTGTTCCAACTAGTAGTAGGGAGAAAACTAGGAAGATGGACTATATTCGTTATGGTGGGCATATCTTGATTGGAGTGAGAGGTCCTCGTAGAGGTGCTAATTACATTCGGAAAAAAATAATAGAATTTTGTGAAGAGAAGTATGGCCTAAACCTTGATAAAGATGGTTTTCCAATAGAACACATAAGCAGGGGGATTGTGTTTCTGGACCATTTAATCTGTCGGCGTGTAATATATCCAACCCTGAGATATACTGGAACTGGTGGGGAAATTGTTAGTAAAAAAGGTGTAGGTACTCTGCTTTCTGTTACCGCCAGCTTGGAGCAGTGTATTTGTCAATTTCGAAAATTAAGATTTGTTAAGGGTGATAGGGATCCTGATCCACAGCCTTGTTATCGAATGATTCATGCAACTCAGGGACACAATAACTCACAAATGAATAAGTTTCTTGAAACAATGGCAGAGTGGTACAGATATGCAGACAATCGAAAGAAAGTAACTAGATTTTGCTCCTATATTGTTCGGGGGTCTCTTGCAAAGCTATATGCTGCCAAGTATAAGCTTCGCTCTCGAGCCAAGGTTTACAAGATTGCCTCCCGCAATCTCAGCCGTCCGTTAAAAAGGAGGGAAGGGCATGTGCCAGACTACAATGATCTTTTAAGAATGGGGCTTGTAGATGCCATCAGTGGCATTGAATTTTCTAATAGTGCTTTGATACCTACAACTGACTACACTCCCTTTTCTACGAACTGGATACCAGACCACGAGAAAGTTTTGCATGAATATATAAATGTTCTAACTCCAAAAACGTTTCGAGAACAACGGGCTTTACTGAAGCAAAAGGGGCTAGTTACACCACAGGAGTACATGTCAATTATGGTGTGGAATTTCAAAATGTATGGTGTATTTGTCGATGGCGTGCCTATTTCGGAAAATCAGTTCAAACAGCAAGGAGAGGTACCTGAATCCGGAGACAAAGGTGAAAAAGATAAAACAATCCCATAAGATGCTGAGGCAAAGGTCAATATGATCTCTTTCTTCCAGTCAAAGGCCATAATCTTGAAGCAACAGAAAGGTGATTCTTGTGTTCCAGTCCAAGGTTATCACCAAAATTTCTGTTATGGTCTGTAGCCAGAGTCTTCAGGATATATATAATGCAGTGAAATTTTCTATCGCCTAATTTAAATGTTTAAAATGTGTAAAACCAGTTTAATGTATTTGATGAGAACAACCAATATTATAATAGGATGACTGAATTCTTTATACTTGAAAATTCATTGAGAATCTTGCATTTGTTATACCTGAGATGTAATATGTGAAAACAAAGTGCACAGATGCACGCTCTAGGTTGAGTTTGTAATCAAGTTCATTTTGTTTTGTTCTCTTGATGGCATCAAAAGTATTTACTTGTGCTTGATTCTGCATGAAACTAGAGCTGGCCGTAGTACCCATTTATTATGCTCATGCTTTTGAAATCAGGATACATCTTTGTTGGTGATTGTACCACACATCAGGCATTGCAGCTCAGGGGCTTGTATTTTAGAGTAGGAGGCAACCGTGGGGGAGCTTAAGCAGCATAGTCTGTAAGTCTGTGCTAGATAAGTGATCCATTTCAAATTGATGTGCATCATACCCATATAATAAATAAGAGATTTGATTCTTTTGAACATATTTTTATCTTCTAAATTGTGTACATTCTCAGATAATTATATTATGAGGTTTACTCTACTTGCTGCAAGTTAAATTTCGGTCCAGTGGCCACAGTGATTTGAACTGCTGTAAATATTTACCTAGAATAAACTGATGATTCAGCTTATATGGGACATGTGAAATGATAAACTGAAATTTAAATCTTTCCTTGGATGTTGCATCCCTCTGTAGAAGCAACTATACCAGCAGCTATACCAGAAGTTTGTATCTATATCTGTTCTTCCATTATTCATTTTCTATTTAAGGTCACTCATTCTAGATTCAATAATATGTTTTGAATACTTGCTATTTTTTGTACTGCTTGCGACTACATCAGTCTGGATTAGATTTCTGAAAGAAATAATAAATTATTTTATTACCTGTGGTAAAAATATTGAATTTTTGTATTCCAAAGGTCAATTAAGATGAAAAAGTGAAAAAGTTACTTGAGATGTGTCTGAAAATACAGAAAGCTGTGCAGTCAAGGAAAACTGAATATAAACACACAGACTTTTAAGACACCTAGAGACTTGATAGCTTCTTCATCTGCAAGTTTTCTTGCTCACCTGTTTAATTGCCTTCAAACTTGAAGTGGAAAATAACAATAAACCTTAAAGATAGAGATTTCCACAATCCATAGAATAGATCATAAAGTTGTTTCCGGATTAAATTGTGTATAGATTTTTGAGTCAACGTTTCGAATCACACTCCGTGATCCATCATCAGGATAAAGAGAGCCAAAAGAATCAGTCCAGTGTTTCAAATCACACTCCGTGATCCATCATCAGGATAAAGAGAGCCAAAAGAATCCTGATTCTTTTGGCTCTCTTTATCCTGATGATGGATCACGGAGTGTGATTTGAAACATTGATTCAAAAATCTATACACAATTTAATCCAGAAACAACTTTATGATCAACAATAAACCTACTCAGGAGAAGCAATGGCAACACAGTCCTAAATGCAGAAGAAAGAAATAATTGCAGACTTAAAAGTATACAAGAAAATTTACCCTGGGAAAACTCTTTCTAGAAATAAACCCAGCAAATACAACACTCAAGCAAATACAACACTCAATTACTGAATTAACTCAACTGTTCAAAATACAAGAAGATATTTTGTATTTAAGCATAACCCTAATCCATGTGTGAGTATTTATAAGCAACCACTAAGCGATATTACAGTAAATTGATACAAAACCATCAACCAAAATACCATCCAATAGGGCCCAAAATATTTTTCTAGCCCCCAGATGTGGGTGGGTGTTCAGTTGATAAGGGGTATTAAACATACAAAGTATGCAACACATATCCAACAAAACTTGCTTCCAATAATTAATATTGAAGAGACCCACAGACACGTTACATCTAATATGTGTATCTGTAAAGAAAACACTTTGGTTGTTTTGGAAGAATTATAGGTATTTTATTGTCAGTCTAGGATTTCCAGGGACTTGCAACTATTTAAGACCCTGATGGAGTGACTTGAGGCCCCTTTTCAGAGCAATAGCTTTGGCCATGTTATTTGACTTCATTCATGATTAGACCTATTCTTGCTTGGCCAGCATTCCCTTTTGATGCACCATCAAAATAAAGGCTTTGCCCACCAAGTCTCTATGATTCTGGAAGCTGTGCATTCTGTGTGTTGCCATCTTAAGGCAGCAGTTCTTGTATGTCTCCATTTTCCGAATGAGTCATTTATCAGAGACGTTAGCCAATTTGATTCATGTAGGCTAAGTCAGGTATTTTAAGGGAATAATTAATTAATTAAATATAAATTTTCCTAATATTCTTGGGATTATTTATATTTAATTGATTAAAAGCTGAACCTTGGCTATTTTAATTAAGTGACTTTATTTTATGTCAATGGAAAATTCTAAAGTGGGTCACTTTATGAGTGGAAAAATGAAATAAAATAAAATAAAATAAAGTAATTCTCTCAAAGATTGGATATAAAAGGGGTTGAGAGCCAAAAACAAATTCATTTTTGACTTGTTATTTTTGTAGAGAGTTTTGAGAGCTTTTTTTGGTTCAAGAAACCCTAGGACGAAAATGGCTAGGGTTCTTTCTTGGTTGATTGGACGAAAATCCATTTCAGCCAACCTTGGTGGATTTGCACAAGATTCATAGGTGTATCTGTTGGATTAGATTGGTTTCAGTGGTGAGACATCTACCCTAGCCAATTTGTAGATGGAATAACTAACACAGGTTTCACGCAGGTGTTGAACAATTAGAGATTCAATAATTTACTTGAAGTTTGTAGGCAACTATAAATTATTATTTTTCACTCCAATTTAATAGATAAAGGTTATTTTCACTTTGGGTTCTATTCCAGGAGTGCAAGTTGGGATGCCATGGTATTGAGGATACCCTTTTTGCTGGGTGATTGGAGATATGGGAGAGTTGAGCGATTTCATTTTTAATGCTGGCCACCATTTTTAGCTAACAATTTGGGCGAGATTTTATAGTGCAGGTCATGGGTCTTTGCTCCTCTAAAAATTGGTCATTACTTTCTTAAAAGGTGGCGTGTGAGTGCCCATTGCAGACAGCCATATGCTTACATTTTGAGGCATATTTAAGGGGGTTTTGAAGCCCCTGTTGCAAGTGAAACTTTCCTAGCAGGAGGGCGTGAGGGTTTAGCCTAACCACAATTACATTTGGGAGTTTGTGGGGGTCCTACATAATGCTGGCGCAGACCTATATAACAACCACAGGTAGCCTGAAAGGACAAATTGGTTAATTTGGATGGATTTTGAACTGTGTAGGGCAGACTGTACACTGGAACGACATCTTCCTCACTGTGATCAACCTTCAAAGAGGCCTGAAACTTGTTGTAAATATATTTCTGTACTAGCCATTTCTGGATAGTTCGTTAAATGTTGTATTTCTTATGCTCAAACTTTCAGAATAAGGAGAAGCAACTATTTGATTTAATCTCTCCACATATATAATGATTGAATGTATGATGAAATGTTGTTCTAAGAATTCTATGATGAGCATGCATCATCTTATCAAACAAATGGCAAGAATGTTTGGTCAATCCAGCAGCACATCAACAGTTTGATGAATTGCCTGTCAAGCAAAATTAGTGGAAATTGCCAGTTTGTTTAAAATATTCCAATAGGGGTTCCTACCAGCATGTGGTGTTTGATCTTCTATTGCAGAGATATCAGTAGTTCAGGATAGTAATCAGTAGAAAGATGAAGACTAGTTTGGAACTCATGACAGAATTTTTGCAAGTCTTTCAAGATCAGAAGAATCTAACCACATTACTAGAGCATCTTGAGATGTTGGAATCTTACCTATCAGTTGGAAAGAAAGAAAGAAGAAGGGACAAAGGAAAATGAAGGCAGCAAGAATGAACAAGAAGAAGAAATCTTTGCTTCTCATGCCAAGTAACTTGGGAGCCCAAGTACCTATGCAAGGATAAAGAGGCAAAGTTGTTAGAGGAAGGATCATTAGTTACATAAGGAGAGGCTGAAAAAGAGAAGATGGAACAAGAAGATTGTCAAATTGCCCTTCCAGACATTTTAGTAGAGGAGCGTGCTAATGTTGACCCTGCTAAATATCTCAGTGCTTTCATGCCATCTTTTCAGGAAGTTCGCAAGGAATCACAAAAAGACGAATTTGATATTAAAGGTCATGTTGCTTCTGAAAATGAGGATCTCAGTGCTTTCATGCCATCTTTTCAGGAAGTTCACAAGGAATCACAAAAAGATGAATTTGATATTAAAGGTCATGTTGCTTCTGAAAATGAGGATCTCAGTGCTTTCATGCCATCTTTTCAGGAAGTTCGCAAGGAATCACAAAAAGACGAATTTGATATTAAAGGTCATGTTGCTTCTGAAAATGATGATGAAGCTAATTTTGAAAGTGCTTTTGCATGTGAGGAGGAATACATGAGTCTTCATGATAGTGCTGAGATCGAAGATATGCTGATTTGGAGTTTTGCTAAATCAACAACTAATGAAGGTATGAATGTATTTGATGACTCATTGATTGAGTATAGACCTGTCCTAACTACAATGCAAGAATTTGGCCAAGGTAATGATGTAGCTGATTTTGAAAATTATGTTAATGAAGACGATTCAGAAATGTGGTTGTGTGAATGGCCAAATCCCTTGGCTGAGTTTGATCGAAGGCCTAGTGCATTACAAATTTTGAAGAATCAATTGTTGGTCCCTGATGAAAATGATGTTCAAATATTTATTTTATGTTAATGGAAAATTATAAAGTGGGTCACTTTATGAGCGGGAAAATGAAATAAAAGAAAATTAAATAAAGGATTTCTCTCAAAGATGGGATATTAAAAGGGTTGAGAGCCAAAAAGAATTACATCCTTGACGTGTTATTTTCTTGGAGAGCTTTGAGAACTCTTCTTTTGGTTCAGCAAGCCCCAGGACAAAAACCCTTGGGTTCTTTTTTGGTTGATTGGGTGAAAACCCATTTTAGCCAACCTTGGTGGACTCGCACAGGATTCATAGGTACATCTATTGGATTGGATTGGTTTTACTGGTGAAACATCTACCCTAGCCAGTTTGTAGGTGGAATCACACAGGTTTCATGCAAGTGCTGAACAATTGGAGATTCAATAATTTACTGGAAGTTTGCAGGCAACTATAAATTGTTATTTTCACTTCGATTTAACAGATGAATGTTATTTTTCAGTTTTGGTTCTAGTCTAGGAGCAAGCTGGGATGCCATGGTATTGAGGATATCCCCTTTGTTGGGCAATTTGAGATATGGAGAGTTGGGTGATTTCATCTTTAATGCTGGCCACCATTTTTAGCAGACAACCTGGGTGAGATTTTATAATGCAGGTTGTGGGTTTTTTGCCCTCTAAAAATTGGTCATTACCCTCTTAAAAGGTGGCATGTGTGCCCATTGCAAGTTGCTCCATTCTAGACAGCCATATGCTTACATTTTGAGGCAGATTTAAGGGGTTCGAAGCCCTTGTTGCAGGTCGAACTTTCCCAGTAGGAGGGTGTGGGGGTTTAGCACAGCCACAACTACGTTTGGGAGTTTGTGGGAGTCATGGGAGTACTTCATAATGCTGGTGCAGACCCATATAATATCTACAGGTAGCCTAAAAGGACAGAGTTGTTAGTTCGGTTGGATTTTGAACTGTGTAGGGCAGACTGTATGCTGTAATAGCATCTTTCTCATTGTGATCAGCCTTCAAAGAGGTCAAAAGCTCATTGCAAGTATATCTCTGTACTAGCTGTTTGTGGATAGTTTGTCGAATGCTGTATTTCTTAAGCTCAAACTTTCAGAATAAGTAAAAAAACAAGGGATTGAATGTATGATGAAACGTTGTTCTAAGAATTCTATGATGAGCATGTATTCATTTTATTAAACAAATGGCAAGAATGTTTAGTCAAACCTGTGACACACCAACTGTTTGATGAAATTCCTCTCAAGCAAAATTAGTGGAAAGTACAGTTCCATTGGGTTTCTTCATCCAATCTATCAAAATCAATGTTTCCAATGTCTTCAGTTCCTGGCTTCCATACTTCCCCAGGTCATCTTTCTTTTTTGCCAGAGTTTGTTTTATTCTATAATATGGACAAAATAATCTTGATAATGGCTGGATAGGTTCACATAATGCTGTTTTGGAAGGTCAACACACTCCTGATCAGCTGTTAGCATTAAGGTAAGGTAATTGTTTAGGTTGTTACATAGCCAGCATGCCTCATGGGTGTATGAGACCTTCAGGGAACGATGTTACTTTGTATTTCCCTTCATAGTTTCCACAAAACATATTTCTCCAAATTTTACATAGGCAATTCCACATTAAGGGAGATGATAGAGTTTGAAAGTTTAGCTTTCTGAGAACTGAATCTAGAACTTATGTAGCAGTGAGGTGTTCAAGAAATAAATAATAAAGTGTCATAACTGATAACTGATAAATTTGATGCACTGCAAAAATACCACCTAATTGAAAACTGATAAATTTGCTAACTGATAACTGATAAATTGGATACGTTGTGAAAAACACCGCCTAAATGAAAACTAATAAAGTTAATAAGGTATAACTGATAAATTTGATACACTGCAAAAACACCACCTAAACGAAAACTGATAACTGATAAACTGGATACACTGCGAAAACACCACCTAAATGAAAACTGATAACTGATAAACTGGATACACTGCAAAAACTTCACTTAAATGCAAACTGATAAAGTTAAAATGTATAAATACTGATTGATAAATATGATACACTGCAAAAACACCACCTAAACGAAAACTGATAAATTTCCTAATTACCTTTTGTTTCAGGAGATTGCACAGAGAGGAACCTTGAGTACTTTCCTTACGTTATTATTTGTTAGGAGGAGTTTCCTGTGTGCTGGCAATTAGGAAAAAGTGTTAATGTTGGGGCTTAAAGTTGTGCGTGCATGATATGTGATTGAATTTTGGAAAATATAGATTTCATATGGGGTTATGTTGCTAAAATTATATTGGAAGGGTATAATGGCTTTTCTAATGCATTTGAATGTTGTGAAATTGATGTAAATCAATGGGTTCTCTTAGAATTCGCTTGGACATTTGAATCCTAGAGCTTTCCATTTGATTTTCTTTGACTTTGAGCCCATTTGAGGCCGTCAGAGCAATCATTCGCATCTGAAGCCCAGATTCGCGCATCTGATCACCAGTGATGCAAATTGATTTAAAACTATCCATCAGGTGTATATTTGTGCTTTGATGTAGCTTTGTGCATCTAATTTAGATCTACGCCTCTAACCCAGAATTGCGTATTTGAACTTGCACAATTGACACTTAAAGCTGTGCATTTGATCACTAGTCCCACGCATTTTATTGCTTAGCCTAGTTTGTTATTTGACTAGGGTATAATGAGTTGTCATCTAGATATTGCATCGTGGGATCAAATTTGGGTTTTGTCTACTTGATTTTTTGATCGAGTGTGCCTTATACATGCATGAGAGTAGTTTTTTATATAGAGATAATTGATGTAATGAGATGATTCATTTGATGTTGGCATGTTGAATTGTACTAAAGATGATATTGATGCTTGACTTGTGTCTTCTTGGGTGCAATGAGATGATAGAACTCGTGATATGAGTAACTGAAATGAATGCTGATGTGGTTAATAGAAATCAATTGTGATGGATGCCTTGTGCTTTCTTATGTGATTATAATTAAGTTTTTTGTGTTCATGATGAGCATGATGAGCCTAGGGTATGGTTGATAGTGATAGTTGGGAAGTGGATACTATTGCAAAACGTATGATTTTCCCCTCATGCCTAAGTGCTTGTGCAAGCTTTAGATGAGTTTGGAGGTTATGAGAGATGGCTCATTGTTAGTGGACTCCTTGTCTACATGA
The DNA here is from genome assembly GCF_030272615.1 of Cryptomeria japonica. Taxonomy (NCBI): domain Eukaryota; kingdom Viridiplantae; phylum Streptophyta; class Pinopsida; order Cupressales; family Cupressaceae; genus Cryptomeria; species Cryptomeria japonica. Next base: position 23,399,177 of record NC_081412.1, read on the forward strand.
GAGGATCACCTAGTTTTGCATGAGCTATTGGTGTTGCACAATGACAATTCCCTGTTGTTCTTCCTATCATCTAACGCCATCATAGATTGAGTAGTACTGATGATACATTTTGTCCACTATGTTTATAATGATGCATTAGGTTCTATGTGTGTATGAAGATGCATTGCATTTTGTGTGTATATGATGATGCTCTTTGTGTTCATGTGATTGGTATGTTTACTCTGTGTTTTGCATGAGTGTAAGCCTCCTTCCCCAAGTGTCTTGTATGTTTGTTGTATTTGGTTTGTGTGATCATCTCCACAAGTACGATGGGGTGGGCCTAAGGGTTCCACATGGTCAAGTGGCATTGCAAACTACCATTCAAGACCACAGACTTGGCATTGGATTCAACATCATATTTATTCTCCTTCTTCTCCCTCTTATCTTATGTACTATTGATCATGTTATTTCATGTTTATGTATATATTGAGGACACTTGTACTATGCATTGTATTCATGCAATTATGTATAATGGACCCAAAATGAAGGGAAATGTAATAAAAGAATGATGTATGTGTTTAGTAGATTTGTATGTGATGGTGTTGGTACCAGGCATGGAGTGCTTTGTATTCTCTATATGGTAGTTTCTATGTTGTATTGAGGTTTATCATAGGAACACTTCTATTGGTGCTCTAAAATGTACATAGATGTGCCTTGTGTAGATTTGGAGATTGATGCAGACGTCTCCCAATATTTTCTTGAGTTCTTGTCCATTTTGCGTTGCTAGGTAATGACACCTAGGAACCCTCAAAGGTGTCTTGTGTTAGTTTAGAGTGAGCTAGATAGTGTTGATGGTGTTCAGTGCAAGTTGGTACTTGCCAAAGCTCTTTGGTGACATCTAGGACCTAGTAGGTGGACTTGTTGTTGACCATACTCCTGTAGCCTCAAGATGGTCTTGTGTGACCCTGCTCACCTTTGTGCCCTTGTCCTATAGACTTGGAGACCTTCCCCCATGTTCAATTGGTGATCTTGTGCTTAGTCTTCAACACGTGCATTGTTGTGCATCGACAATTTGATGTCTTATGGAGGTTTGAGCTTTAGTTCTTGTTTGTGTTGTTTGCATGGAACTTATTTTCTTAAAAAAATAAAAAAAATCCATGTATCTCTTGTGTGTGTAGTTGTTGTCCTGTAGGGTTCCTTAGTGGAGCATCATGAGATTGATCAATACCAGACATATTCTCCTATGACCAAAAGAAGATATCAAAATAATGGTGTAAAAGATTAGAATGTTACTTAGATTCTCCTTAAGAAAGACACTTTCCAATCTTAATCACCTTTTTGAAAGAATTATGATCCATAAAGACATCAAAATTGTCTCCCTTGAGGAGAGTACTATGATCTTTGGATGCAACACATACTTGTTCTTATCATCATAAGATAATTGAGCCTCCTTATGGGAACTTAAAATAGATTCTTGAAAATATGCTTGACTATTCAAACAATCTGGGAATCAACATTTATATTGATAAGAAGGAAGATCATAATAGACACCCAAGAGTTCTTCCAGAGCTACTTCTGAAGAGAAATCTTTTGAGGAACTTCATTAGAGGTTACTTCACTTTCAATATATTCAAGATGAATAAGCTTAAGAGGAAGAGGCTCAACAAAAATCATGTTGACATTCAACCATGGTTTTGCCTTAAAAGATGTGGAGCAAAATCCAAGTCCATTCCTAGAGTGACAAGGGTCAGCTTCTAAAGGGTCCTTAATACCTTATTCATCATGTCCACAACCTTTACCTCCATAACCATGTTTAGAAAGAAGATCAAGCCCCAACCCATAATGTGATTGTAAATCACGAGAGGTAGGAGGATTAGTATGAAAGAGATAATCAAGGTTATATGTATCACTTGGCTTTATAGATGCATAATAATCTTTCTTAGCAGAGGTGAATGACATCTTAGGAATGTTTAAGTGAATTAGATCTACTTTGTATTCCTCGATATAAGATTCAATAAAATTCAAAGATACTCAGTGATCACCTAAACATGCAATCACTTTAGAAGAAGATGAAGAAGGGGAAGGAGTAGACTTAGGACTTTCTTCTTTAGGAGGATATTGCTTCTTAGGAGAATCTTCTTTAGGGACAACATTCTCATGAACTTCCTTTTTAGGAGGCACCACAAGAATAGTTGTCGACAAAATATAAGATAATGACGGAATGTAATTCTGAAAGGTATGTGTAATTGAAGAATAACCGGTTGACACCGTTTGACATAAGTTAATGGCATCATGTTCAACTTTGATCATAACTACCTAATTGTTAGCAACAAACTTAATAGAACCATGAAGGGTAGAAGTGATCGCTCCCAAAGAATGAATCCAAGGTCTACCCAAGAGAGGATTGTATAAGAAAGGTCCTAGCATAACATACACCATGGTCAAAATAGTAACTCGTCCAATCTTTAAACGCAAAATAACAGTTTTTAAAGCTTTCTTACGAGTGTTATCAAAACCACAAATGAATAAGAAAGATGCAACAAGAGAACTTGAATAGACTTTAATTTTGGGCAATAGATCAAGACTACAAAAAATGAGTGATGAGTTGATATCAATGAGAGTCTATCTAATAGAAAAATTAGTAGCATAGACAATTATTATCAATGGATTTGATTGATTATGTACTTATAGAGGCGAGAGTTCACTTAGATAGAACATAATATTCAATGAATCCGCATGAATATGATAGATGAACACATTCAAATCCATCAACCTAACAGAAGGTAATAGAATCTTTTGAAGAGCTTCCTGAAGTATGCCTTGATAAATTAGAGCAATTTGAAGCGATTCCCAAAGTGAGATATTAGCATGAGTAATATGAGGTTGCTTGAGAATATTGTATTTGCATGGTTGCTTAACTAGGGGTTTAGGTGCTTGAGGGAGATTTGATTAAGAAGGTGGTAAAGAAGTAGATTGATCAACATTTTGTTTTGAGCTATTGCATGATAAGTTGAGTTTTTAGATAGAGCGAATCTTGTAAAAAGTTCTAGAGAATTGCTTTCAAGAAGAACACTGTGAATAGATTGATCTTTCCTCAAAGAAGGACTAGCTAGAGTCACACAAATGATTGGTCTCTTAGGCCTTTTAGAGGAATCACAAACAACAATGACATTTGCTAACTTCTTGTCTTGCAAAAAAGAGGAATCTAAAAGTGGGGTTTGTTCGGTAGGTTTTTGAGTAGGAGATGCCTCTAGGAATTCACCTAGGGCATCATCCAACAAATCAAAATCTTGTTTTGAGAATGCATTATCAAATGCATAGAAATTCTAAAAAAAGAGAACCGACATGAGGTATTCATGTCGGGTTCACCAAAATGTAGAGGAGGAGATTTTCTACCCTCAAGACGATAAGGTCTCAAAGAGAAAATGACTCTCAACTACACTGAATGACATAAATCAAGTGAACTAAAAGTAATGTTCTTGAATCAAAAGTTTAACTACACTAAACTATGACTACAAACTGAAAATGCTTTATAACTCGATTATACAAAACACTAAAAATATTCAAAATACAGAAACATAAATCATAGCATACAAATATCAAAATACTAGACAGGTGAAGTCTCAACTTTGGACGCTAGTGCACCACACTGTCTGTACAGATAGATCCCATAAAGGTACTAGAAAGTCACTAGAATGAAGCTCTGCATTTCTCAAACTTGTTCACCACTTGCACACACAGAGACAAGGAAAAATGTTTGGGATTTATAGGGATTTGCCTAAATCAAACCCTCACTTTGGTGTTTCCACCTCCACGAACAACCAAAAGTGATTGGATAAAAGATGTGTAATAGAAACAATCCCCGTTATGGAGCAAAATCCTTATTGCGATAACTAAAGACAATAGACGAGATAAAATAGACAAGCTAAATAGACATGATCAGATAAATGAGATTAAGTAAACGTGCAAGAGAGTGTTACCATCAACTATGACTTTCCTCTTGAGACAAGAAGAAATGATAGATAGGTGAGAGGAGTCTTGATTGTCGATACGAGATTCAAGAGCTAGAGAGATTTCGATATAGCTTCATTGTGTAGAGAGAGAGAGAGAGAGAGAGAGAGAGAGAGAGAGAGAGAGAGAGAGAGAGAGAGAGAGAGAGAGAGAGAGAGAGAGAGAGAGAGAGAGAGAGAGAGAGAGAGAGAGAGAGAGAGAGAGAGAGAGAGAGAGAGAGAGAGAGAGAGAGAGAGAGAGAAGTCTAAATGATAAAATGAACAAGCATGATAGTTTTGTTTCTTGGAATGGGCGGGAGTAGTCGTTACAAAGCAATTTGATGCTAGGACACATGTTAGGAATTTTCTACATGGAACATGCTCACTTGAACCTCAAAATATTTAAAGACATTTGTGCACCACATAGACGTTTGCGCATCACACTATCGTTTAGTCAAATTTTTATCAAATTCAAACAACACGCTGCTAACACTTTGTCTTTACTATCTATAAAGTTGGAATTGTGAATTCTCATTTACAAGTTTTGTCATAAATGCATTGGGTGTAATGCATAAGTGTGAAATTGGCACAGGACGCAATTTGTAACATTAGACTAAGGATCTTTGCCTTTTTCAATTATTGTTGCAATATGGATCTTGTTCCACTTGTATGAAATGACAAGAAAAGGAACCTACTACACTTGTAGGAGCAAGTAGGGATAAGAATAGTTGGATGGTTGCACAAGGATAGAAACCTTCTAGCAGAATTAGAAAAAATGACAATATGAACAACATTGTTAATATGTTTTGGATGTTTACATGTACATTTTCTTTGTGTGGCAATGGTACTGTGGCATGCAATTTCTTTTACATGTATGATATGTTAAGGAAAGGGAAATAATACTATTGTTTTAGCCAATATGGGAAAGACTTTGTGTGTAATAATAATACATTGATGCCATAAGATTGACAAGAAGTTGTATTGTAATTTAAATGATTTCGAAGTAAGACTACATATGATATTTTGGATCATTCATAGTGATCCATCATCAAGATTAAATTACAAACTAGGTTAATAAAGAAGAGAGAAGTTACACATGAGAATGAAAACTATAAAGAGAAATAGACATTATGAACCTAAAAATGATAAAATAATAATGAACTAAAATTTGTTAAAATAAGAAATGAAATAATTATTATATTAATAAGATAATAAATATTAATATTAAATATTATAATAATATTAAAAAAATTGGGAAGAAATAATTTTTTAATAAAATAAAGACCAAAATAGATGACAACACAAAGAATTCAAATTAGCTATAGCCATTGATAAAGCCATTAAGGGAAAAAGCCAAGAGGGTTTTTCGCTATTGTACCAAACCCCAAAATTAGTAGATTTTGTGATCCAAACAAAGCTCACATCCCACAAGAACAAAAAACAAGGATAGTTAAGCTTGATCATCATGAAAAAATTGAAGAAATTTCCTACCTTTATTTGAAGGAACAAAATCTCAATCTATAACATTCTAGTTCCCGTCAACCTAAAAAGCCTACTTAGCTAAGTAATCACAACAACATTCCGTTCCTTGGGAATTTAAACAAATGAAATGAATTCAAAATTTATAGAGTAGGAAAATTTTCTTAGTAAGAGATGCGAAGCTCTAGAAGGAAGTATGCACCTTCTCTTTGTTCAAGAGAAACCAATATCATAGATTCTATTTCATGAATAACCTTCTTCCAACACAACTAGTAGGATTTTCTAAGCACCACAAGAATGGCACGAGCCTCCATTTGATTATTAATGCAACACCCCATATAATAAGTGAATAAAAAATAATATAACTATCACTATCATATTCAACCCCACTAATTCCTGCAATACCCAAGTCGCTCTATAATGATCCATCAATAAATTAATTTTGAAAAAACTAAGTGGGAAAGGAAACCACTTACTAATCATATCCACCTTCCTAGAAGGTCTAAAGCCAAACTAAATCTAAGTAGCAAAAGAAGGAGAAATCCCAAAGAGTCTTGAAAGTGGGCATCATAAGTGAAATGTTCTCTTCAAAAGTCATGTTGCAGGTTTTTGTTTAGCTTGATTTACCCAAAAGCAGGTTTATGATCCTAGTTCAAAAAGGTGTGCTTGTAATTTACAAATAAGATTTAAGGAGTGCTCACTTCTTTGATGTATATAGAGACATGCTAGACCAGGAGGAATTGGAAGCTCTAAATCAATTTCTGCAAGATAATAAGATCACACAGGAAGACAATGATACATGGAACAAAGAAAATGTCCAGTCTGATGGACCAAAGTGGGATGCAGTACAAGAACCTGATATTGACCCCTTGTGGGGAGATTTGAAGTAGACAAGGCTGAAGGAAGCAACAATGTTATTGGGTCATTGGAGACATGATGACCCGAGATCTCTATTCTTTTTGGTTTTATGAACTCTATCGTTATTGAAATTTGTATATCTCTAGTTGATATTGGTAAACTGTTATCGTAGTATAGGTGATTTTTTGATGTGATCCATACATATGTTATCTGATGGACACTGTTGAAAAGCTCATATGATGTCTTATTTGTGAACTATCTCTAATATAAAAAAAATGTTCTCTTCAAAAGAGAATTTAGTCTCAATAGTTTTTTGACTGAATCCTTAATCTTCCACCAAACATGCATAATGAGACTTTAGTGCCTTGTAAATTTGATTATTTCTCTCTAATAAACTCTACCAAAGAATAAAATTAGGACCAAGATCCTAGGTAACCACAAGTATAGAAGCCAATGCATAAAGATGACCTAAGTTAGCCCCAAAATTAACTAATGAAGTGGTATGAATAATAGTTTGGTTCCACATCTTCCATTATTCCCTCCAAATATCCATAGAGAATCGAGATTGAAAGAAAATTTAAGCTAGCCTTTATTCATTATTGTCACACAAGACACTTATAATTACCTTGAAATCCTCTCCTTTTTATATTATCTAGGGTGAGGCATTTGTTTTGACAAAATATCCAAATAGATAGATTAAATGCCAAATAAAGTTATTTTAAATTTTTCTTGACCAAGGAAAGTCTCTCCTTTCCACCTTTCTTATGTTCTAAGAATTAATAACCAATAACAACCAAATAGGCCACCGTAGGATCATGAACTTGTGTAGGAATATCCATTCCCTATGGGAAACAACAAGACCAATTAGAAAGAATAGAGTTAGAGGGAGTCCAAGCTTTAGACGTTTTCCCTCTAGCAAACTAAAGGGAGCCTTATAATGACACACATGGGATCTCCCCATATAGATAACACTCTTAAATTCAACAAATTTTGACAATCTTGCACACCAAAAGATTTCACTCAAGTCTGAAGAGGGGAAATGAAGAGATAATTGGGTACGATGATCCCAAGAGTCCTTCCAAAAAAGAGAATTGTCCCCAATATTGATAATCCAATATAATTCATTTATTATCAATTAAGCCCCCTTCTTAGGAGTTTTCCAAACCTTTGAACATTTCTTAGGTTGATCCATCTAAGGATCATAATCGTTATTAACTCCTCCCAAATATTTGTAATTAAGAACTCTAGCCCATGGTTACTTTGGGTTCTTGCATCATCTCCAATAGAATTTAGCAGTTAGGGCTTGACAATTGAATTTATCTTGCCAAAGACGAAGTCCATATTTTTTAGGTTTGTAGACTTGGTCCCAACTTATAAAACTCCGTTTTTGAGACTCCAACTTCCCTACCCTTAAGAATTTTCTAAAAAGAAGCGTGAATTTTCTTGAGAAATGTTTTAGGGGTAGATGAAACTAAGAATTTCTAGATATGAAGAGTTGAGAAAACTAGATTTAAAAGTGTTAATGGTCTAACAAAAGATAACTACCAGAAAGTCTAATGACTAACTCTCATTTAATTTATTTCTAAAATGATATTCCATTGATCCCTTTCGAGGCTACTAGTAGATAAATGAATACCTAAATAATCTAATGGGAGATTCCTTGTACTAAAGTGAAGAATGTGAGAGATTCTTTGTTGGATAGGCACTAAAGTATTAATGAAAAAATGTTGAATTTATGCTCATTAATTTGTTGACCAAAAGTAAAAAAATAAATGTCTAAAGGTTATGAAATTTATTACCTCACTAATTTTTACAACCCACATCAACGTTGTATCATTGAAAAACTAAAGATGGGATTGCAAATCAAGACCTTGAGCCCAACATTGACCTTAGATGGAACCATTAGCTTTTGGTGCTTCATAAATTTTCAAAGACCTTTTTACATCAAGACAAAAAAGTTAGGAGATAGGAGATCTCCTAACTAGAGTCCCTTAGAAGTAGAAAAAAGAGAAGAAATACCTTTGATAAGATTCAAGAACGAAGAAGAAGCCACACATCTCATATAACCCAATCAATCCATTTCAAGAAAAAACTAAAAACACTACACATTCTTGAGGAATGATCACATGAACCTATCATACACCTTGGACATGCCCAATTTAATTAATATCAAATTTATCCATGAATTTAGAGAGTCTTCTCGATTTTTTCTCTAGTCTTTAGGCAAATTTCACATCTTTATCCTTGGAATTGAACTTAGAATGGTTATATTTAGTAGAGACAATAATGCCATTAAGAATTTGATGCACTTTAACAAATCCACCTTGCTTAGATGAAATTATGCACACACAAAAATACTTGAAATTCCCATCAATAAGTTTGGTGGTTATCTTATAAGTAATATTGTAGAGAGTAATGGGCTGAAATAACTCAAAAGAGTTAGCTCACTCTTATTTGGGAATTAAGGTCAAAAAAGGTAAAATCGATAGTTTTAAGCATTTGAAAATTGTAAGAATTGGCTATGAAGGTAGCCACCCAAGGTCTAGAGGCCAAATGGAAAGCACAACAACAAGAGAGATAGAATGTGACAAGAATAAACTATATTCTTATCAATGATGTAATATGAAATGGATCAACTAGATTAATTATTACATAGGAGACCCATTGGTTATATAGCCAAGGTGAGAACATATGAGTGCATGAGATTATGAAAAATGTCGTAATCTTATGACATGAGATAGAAGGAGATGACCTATCATGCTACCTAAAGTGGAAAAGTGATAGAGTGATAACACCACTAAAGGTGGATCACCCACCTAAGGTGAAAAAGTGCAACCATGAATGGTGGATATGTTAATGTGATAAAGACACTAAAGATGGAGACACCACATAAAGTGGAAATAACATGATAAGTCCACCTAAAGTGGAGATTCTCCAACAAATCCTATGTGGTCCCTAAGTAGCTTAAGTGACGTGTAATTAGGACCTAGGTAGAGAATAACCAAGGTAAAACACCTTAATTGCACCAACACCGCCTCTTAAGCACAACTTAGGGATATGTGCACAAAAGCTAACAATGCAAGATTGATTTCGACAACTAGGCCATGTTAGGTGCCCATGTACAAATCTCTCACAAACAAAGAAAAGGAGAAAACCTAGTGAGACAAAACTCCTGCCCCCAAAAAAGATCAAAACACAAAATGATCTCAAAGAATAATGATAAAGACAAAACCCCATGTGAGGAAAAAGTCCCCCCCCCCCCCCCAATAGGGAGACTCTCTCAAAGAAGTGCAATTTGGTTTGTAGGTTAGGAAAAGGTGATGTTGTGGGCTCCCTTGTTTGTCTTATGCCCTACTCTCCTTGTTTGAATCAATCCCAACACCCAAACTCCTTTGGAGAACTCTCTACCACTTAATTTGTTCCAATTCTTCAAGTCCAAGGTTAGAACTCAGAGGAATAAGTTCAACCTCCAAGCCTAATTCAATTCTCTTCACTTGCAGGGGATTAGGACGGATCTGAGATGGTTTATCAACTCCCTCCATGTGGTTTTGAAGTTTACTTCCCTTCATTTCCCTATTCACTTTCATGGTTCCTATAGTTTAGGCCTTGTAGCCCTATGAGCCCCTTTTAGCCCTGCTTTCACGGTTTTTGCTCCTTTGCTCTAAAACCTTCCAAAGGACCCTCCAAAAGCCTTGGTGATATGGATGCCCATTTGAACACTCTTCAAGATTATGGAGATTAGATGGTCTGGAACGACCGTACAGGTACGGTCCCCAAAATGGCTCTTTTGAAGGGTTTAAGGCTTGTGTGCTTTCACCAATGGGTTTTATAGGACTCCACACCTTGTCAAACCTACACAATCACACTGAGTATTTGCATAACAACCATCCTCCATGCCAATCACTTGGCTCTATCAAATTTGATCACCCCTGCAAGAAATAAGAAAAATAACAGTCATGTTCCCTAGCCGAGCTATGGATCTCGCCTAGGGCATGATGGTAAAGTGTTCCAATGCAACTTCCGAGACACAAAATAAAATATTTACACTATACACAGACTCCATTACTTGAATCACAAAGGCCATTGAGAAACCACAATGGGAATTCAAGTTGGAGCCATTTTTAGGTCCTTAACCCCTTTACTCAGACTGAGAGCAGTGCAAACAAGAAATAATTTCAATTCACCAACTAAACCTACACTATGAAGGGACACAAATACTGTTTGAGCACAACAACAATAAGTGCTAGAATTCCATGAAAGAACAGTATGGAAATCAATTCATTTAGTATGGACTGCAACAAGCAATTTGACAATTTTAGTGAAAAATCTGGAAATTGCCCCAAGTTGCTATTCAAAATTCAATCTTTGGAGCTTCCAAATCTTTTACAATGTTTTGAGTGGCCTTATATATGCCTACTCAATCAAAACCAACCACCAATTGGACCTCTAACTACTGATTTGAGCATTTTGTCAAAATTGCTCACATTTTCGCAAAATGTTGTCAAGCCACCATGACAACTTTTACACTACAATGCATTTTGACAAATATTGAAAATCCTCACACTCTTGACCCCCTAGGATGATTTCCTAACATCAAATAAACATTTTCAAAGTCCTTATGATGCCTTACAAGGAGTTTTACAAAATTTTGCTATATGATGCCATTTGAGGCTTACAAAGGCACATAGGCCCAAACAGAGTAAACAAGCTAAGATTAATGACAAGCAAACTAAAAAAAACTCAAGCACACTCTTGGACTCTTAAATATTCCTTTATTCAATCATTGACCCAATGAGGATCATTCACACCAAAAAGTTGAAGTTCACTAAGAAACCTTAGGCCACCCCCCCACCACTATAAGAGAGAAGAAAAGAGACCATGAATCCCCCCTTCAATGTAGAATATCCTACAAGGATGGTCTAAGATGTTGACCAACATTTCTTCCCATTAGGAATAAATATAACTAATGTTGCACTAAGAATGTCAAAGTGTGACAAAACTAGGTACTACTGCCAATGAAAAACGGATGATGAATCACTCATTGCAATATGATAGAGATTAGGCATGGAGACACGTGTATGAGTATCAATTGGATACTCAAACTACATACATTATCAATTCGACACATGTACCAAGTCTCACAATATAGTTCATAACCTACTGAATACAAGAGGATTACATCAAATGAGTCATCAATGAAAAAGTACAATAAAATGTCACTTTATATTAGTATGTTTACAACATAGCTCATGCAAGAGATTACAACAAGACATAGTGAAAATTAGGAAGCATGAAGATGAATATGCCACCAAGGAATGTTCTATAGATGATCGTTGATGATGCCCTATAATTGGGATGATGGGAAGAAAAAATTAGGAGAAACTATCCCCCTTGGCTACCAATTGGAGGACAGATCACTACAAGCTTAATGACATCCGTACGATGACCAGGGGGAGTTTTTTCTTCAACATTAAGTTCCATACTCCAATTTAGATGAATGGACACATGATCTTGGGGGTTTTAGGCTTTTGAACATGATGACAGGGTCGATTTTGCCCCAATGTGCTCTAAATTGCAGGTGCCTCCTGGATTTGGTAACCTCTATCCACCTTCAAACAGTTGTAGATTTAGCCTTTGGTATCGGATTTGGATGAAACAAAAGGCGATTCTGACTTTCTCAAACCTTCTGAATTCAATGGTAACCTCAAATATGACCTATAAATCTCTAATTTTGACCTATAATAGAAAGCCACAAAATGCAAAACCCAAAATTACACCAAAATGATCTCAAATGGCAAACTAATGGCACTCTAAAAGCTCTAATACCATGTAAGATCTGGCTATGAAGGTAGCTACCTAAGATCTAGAGGCCAAATAGAAAGCACAACAAAAATATTGATAAAATGTGACAAGAATAAATTGTATTGTCATCAATGATGCAATATAAATTGGATCATCTAGATTGATCATAACATAGGACACCTCTTGTTTATATATCTAATGTGAAAACATAGAAGTGCATAAGATTGACAAGTGTCATAATATTATGACATGAGACAAAAAGATATAACCTATCATGGCACCTAAAGTGGAAAAGTGATAGAGTGATAACATCACTAAAGGTGGATCATCCACCTAAGGTGGAAAAGTACAACCATGAAAGGTGGATATGATAATGTGATACAGACACTACAAGTTGAGACACCACATAAAGTGGAAATGATAACATGATAAGTCCACCTAAAGTGGATATTCTCCAACAATTCCTATGTGGTCCCTAAGTAAGCATAAGTGATGTGTAATTAGTACCTAGGTGGAGAATAATAAGATGAAACACCTTAAGTTACACCAACACTTATTAGTATGGGATTCATGAACCATCCCCAATAGATCAAATTTTAGAATGTCCAAAAATTCTTTAAAAAATATGTGAAAATCATTAGGAGCAAGGGATTTACCTTTCTATATCTAAAACACAACCATCTCAAGCTCTTCAATAGTGATTGGTCCCATAAAAATACTATTGATATCTTTAGAAACTAAAGGATGAATGTAGTCCAATATCAATTTCTCCTCCTCCAATGCATTTGAACTATTTTATGTGAAGAAGAAGAAATACAAGATTATTTCCCTAGAGATGTCACAAAAAGAGGAAACTTGATCTCCCTCTATTGAGATGAGAGATGATAAAATATTGCCAATTCTCCTTTGACAAAATTATTGAAGAAATAAGTTTTCATATCCCCTTCTTGAAGTTAGTCAATTATTATTTTTGTTCCAAAAGTCTTATTGTGGATCTCCCATTCATTAAATTATTTGAAACTATAAGACTCTTCAAAAAGGAGTTCCTTGCTTATTCCAAATTCCTTTAAATCTAAAAATTAATACCATCGATTTTTCTTGAAATTGAGCCTCTTTCTTAAAATTATATTCAAAAGAACATTTGTTCCACTAATTAAGCTTAAACTTAACAAACTAAAATCCTTTAAAACAATAATACATAGTTCTACCAAAAGAAAGCTTTCCCTACAAACACCATGCGACCTTGTCCTCATGAATATCAAGATCCTTGAACCACATAAGTTGCAACTTGAAGGGAGCCTTTTTAGGAAAGAAAAATAGCGAGGAAAACAATTTAATTAATCAATGATATGATCCCCGTTGGAATACAATGAATCCAAGAACACTGAGAGGGGGGTGAATTAGTGTTCTGTCGGTGCAAAAAGATTTTAACCTTTTATAACATACACATATAAATCGGTAAATGAAGAAACATATAACACGAAGTAAATAAACCAGCCACATGAATGAACACCATAAAACATAGAATTTTATACGTGGAAAACCTCAAAGAGGAAAAACCACGATGAGATTTGTGACCCACAATATCAATTCACTGGTCATATGAAAGATATTACATAGCATGGGGGCCTGCACATGCAGGAAGGCACACTGCCTAGAGCACACTGCTCAACACAAAAGAGTCTCACTGACTACAAGCTTCTGCTGAGATAAAACAGTAATGGTGAACTCACAAAATGCATCTGCAATGCCAAAAAGAGTTCCGGTATAGCTCTGCTATGTACCGGTTCATAAACCGTCAACCCTTTTATTGATATCTCCTTTCCTCCAAGAATAATTTACAAACCATCTACTGATCATTGCATGCTATTACTTTCGCATACAAATGACCTACATATATATCCTTCGCATCATTTTATTCTACTACCTTGTCATATCTCAAAATGACCTAATAGACTGACTTATATACCCTCTACAAACAATATGCCTTATGTCGGCTTACAATACATTACAAAAGATATTCAATGTCGACCCTATATAATAATTATAAAATAATTTTACAAATAAAAATTTATAGATCCCAGACTGATGTCGGCTTCATTGAAGTGTTGGATGTCTGTGCCAGTGATGACCCTAATTACTCAAATGCCGGTATCTGTCGTTGTATGCCTCCAATGCCGGTATTTGCCAGTATATGTCTTCTATAGAATCTTGTTGCCATCAATGAAAACATATGAATCCAATGAGTTTTAATTTCCAACAATCTCCTCCTTTGGCATTGATGACAACACTCATGTGAAAAATGGATTCCCTGCCGGTTCAACTGAAACATGCTCCCCCTCAGCTGATTGACTATGTTTGCAATATACTCTCTGTCTGATATCCTCCCCCTAGGATTATATACATATTTTTCACATACATATACTCCCCCTTTGGCATCAATGCCAAAGACCGGTGAAAGAATTGAAAGAATAATTACAGATTGCTTTACCAGACTTTGACCAATTTCAAGATTTCTGGATAACCTTTCTCTAGTAGTTGTATATAGGTAGCCCAGCCAATTTTGAATGTTTCAAATATTGATACAAGTCCACTAAATAAATGTGCAAGTGTTTCTTTCTCAACGACTTCTGTCGGTGTGGGCTTCGCAAGCATATCCATGTGTTCCCTCTTATGTACACCAAGTGAATCCAATCTTGGACTCACCAAACCTCTGAGACTCCTTGCTTTTTCTGAATAATCTTTTCTCTTTCCTTTTCAAAAGCAAAAATTTGGTTCTCCAAAGTCAAAATTTGTCCATCAATGGATGTTGTAAGTGAAGTTAGTCCATCAAAAGAATTTTCAATATTAGCAATATTTTCTTGTAACTCCTTTATCCTCTTATCTACATTTGTTGTAAGAATCTCTATATTACAACAGACCCTATAGATGTTAGTACCCCATTTCAAAGAATTTTTAATAAGTATAAGTTTCTCTTCAACCTTCCTCTTCTCTGTCTCAATAATCTGGTCAAAAGCGGCTTTCTTAGCCAAAGTAAATATTTCAAGTGCTTACCCGTCAGAAATCTATTGTAGTGATTGAAACATTTTAGATCTGTGCTCTGTCAATACCTTAAGCTTGCCGGAAGGGCTTTCTTCATTTTCAATCATACAATCGGGAATCAATCTGTGCAAAATTGTTATTGACTGATCTATTATTCCTTTGTCTGTAGATCCCTCCTTCATTAGCTTTTGAGTAGCCATCAACATTAGCTCTGTGGGACTCATCTTTGTGATTGATTTCTTCTCAACTTGACAAGTGTCAATTGCTAAAAGTTTTGTTGGGGAATCAACTGTCGGTATGGTATTGTGTGTCTTATCAGTCTCCTTTTCCTTATCCTCTCTTAGTGTATCTCTTTTCTCATCCTCTTTTGCATCGGTGGCTTCGCCACTTGGTGGAGTATCTGTTACTGCCGGTGGAGTATTATCCACAATATTATCAGTATCCTGTACAGTACCTATATTACCTTGCTCAGACTATACAAATGTTGTCTCTGTCTGTTTAGTCTGTACACTCTCATCAGTTTTAGGATTATCTACCAGTTCATTCAAAATTTGATCTGAACTTCCCAAAATTTCTTTCCCTTTAGATTTGTCCGGAATGGTGGGAGTTCTTGCCTTAGCAAATTCTTCTTGAGAAGTAAGGAAATCGGGATTCTTTTGGAAGAATTTATCCCAACCATCTCTAGTCTCATTTATTATTTCATTGATTCTACCCATCATTAAGCTTATTTGTCGAGGTTTGCTGCTAAAGATTGTTCTATTGGCAACTTCTATACATCTTTTCATTTCCTCATTATTTATAGAACCACACATACTCAAAAGTTCAACTTCTTTAATCTCTCTGTCCCTCTTGATTGCATCTAATCTCCTTGCATCTAACTTATTATACAATGATAAAGGAATTTCCTTCAAAATCTCTACCAAAGCCTTCCTATATATATCTAAATGTAACATAATTGCTTCTTCTATTTCATTTTACTCATTATCATCTAAATCTTCATAGAAATTTGACAAATTCTTCAAAATTCCATCTTTAGTTACCTCATCTATCAATTTTGCACAAGTCATTGGGGGGATGATGGTAACATTACCAGATTCAATTGCTTCATCTATCACACTCTTTTTCTTCTTGTTGGGGGTTGCAGAAGCAGATGGATCAGGCTTCCTCTTTTGGGTAGGTTTTCTTGCCGGAGGTGTGGATGATGTTCTCACATTTCTTACTAGCTTCCTCCTTGGCTCTACCTTCTTCTTTTCTACCCGAGGCTTGTCAGCTTTCTTCCTCTGTACCCTTCTGAATGCAAGAGGTTGATTATACTCTACATTAGAGTCGAAAGTGATAGGAGATATGAAAGTTGCTAGCCTCTTTACCTCAGGAGCACTTTTCACTATAGTTGTTGCAGCTGCCATTACCGGTTGATCTACCTATTTAGATCTATAACCTAGTTCTATATCTATCCTGTGAATTATATTTTGAATGAAGACAAACATTTTGTCTATTTTCTTTCCCTCATTTTCTTATTGAAACCAATTTTAACTTCAAGAGCCTTGCTCTCTGTAGTACCAAAGTGTTCAACCTTATCATCCAAAGGATCATCAATCAATATTTTAGCATATAGTTCCAAGATGTTGTCATCAACTTCATAACCCAATTCAATGACCCATATTGTTCTAGGTTCCACCGCTTCCATGAGTGTCTCATTTGTTTTTACCATGAAGCAGATTTGAGTGGAGTATTTCTCCACAATGTGTTTAGAGATTCTCTCCCTCAGTCTCATGTTCTCTTGAAAAGTTTTAAAGAAGCCCGATAACTTCTCATCCATGTTCCATCCAAGACCGGTGATTAAATATTTAATCTGCATACTTACCGGTATGTCATGAGCCCAACGTTTCTTTCCCAAACCCGGTAGCTCATTCATGAAATATAACATCAAGAAGACAATAAGATTGCCAAACCGGAAAGTTCCTTTCTTAACACCTTTGATCTTGCGAAGATTTAACATTAATTCACTTCTTAACCATTCACACAAATCACACTTTCCATTATTCTTTATCATTTGATATGCAACATGGATACAAGAACTGGAAACAGAGTTCAATCGACTTGAATGTGTTACCTTGTAGCCAATGATAATGCTGGAAAATTTCACATCTACATCTTTAATGGTGCTTACCCTCATTGACCTTCCATCATGGGTTGCACCGGTGATCTTTTCAATCATATTGTTGGAGATCTTCTTCCCTGGTTTCTATCCAACTTTGGGTAAGCCGATTGAAAGATTTTGATCATTTCTCAGATAACTCCTAGAAATCCTTTAGAATGCCTTTGCTCGCTCTCGATCGCCTGTGATTTGCCTTTGCTTTGCTCGAGTGTTGGGTGAGTGAAAATGAGTCTATTTTCCCTTTTTATCAGTGAGTAAACCCTAATTCTTTACTGTCATAAATGCTTAGCGGTGTACCCTACCAGATGTCGGTTTCACAGTTTTATGTCGGATAAACCTCCATCAATGATCAATACAACTCTCCAGATCTCTTTCCAGATCTCTTCTGAGGAATATGCAATATTTGCAATGAATTTTCCAACCCCTAAGGCGTATGCCTCAGTACCAGTTGAATTTCTTGCTGGTGCAGGAATACTTTGTTCTACCGGTGGAGTCACTGGTGTAGTTGCTGGTGTAGTTGCATCTCCACTTGGTTCTTCAGACTTTCTAACCCATCTCTTGGTGTGATCTTGTTGTAATTCATCTACCTTCTGCTTTCCTTTGTCATTGCTAACCGGTTTCATCTTGCTTCTACAGTACTTAGCAATATGACCTATTTTCTTGCAAGCATAACATGTAACATTGTTCTTTTGAATTTATTTGACATATACGGTGCCATTCCTTAACCTACATTGATTAGGAAAAATTCCAAAATTTCCATATCCATGACATTTAACATTCATTCTGCAATCTTTTGACTTATGACCATATTTCTTGCAATTTGTTCATTGATCGGGAACTGAATTGTAGTTTTGATTTGCTCTATTTCTACATTGTTTAGCCATATGCCCAAATTTATTACAAACAAAACATCTACCATTGAATTTGTAAGCATTAGATTGCCTTACCAGTTTCCTCTGGTCTGATGAGTTCTGCATACCGATTGTCTGATCTTCATTTGCAGTACCGGAGCTTTCGCCATGTAGAAATTCAAGTCTAGAATCTTCACTCTGCCTTTGTCTTTTCAATAAATCATCCAACTGTGCAGCACTAATCCTTAATTTTTCTTTATACTCACTTGCAGTAGTTAGATCATCTTTTAGAGTCATTGTTAGTCTTTACAGGTCTTGTTCATTATTCTGGGATTGTACCAAATCATTTCTTAACAGATTATTCTCATGAGCCAATCTGCCACATTCTTTAAATTTGTTCTTCGGAGATACATCAAAATTTTCTTCCTTCTTCTTTATGTCCTCAATATCTTTTGACATCCTCATAGTCAGGTCTTGCATTTCATTCTTCATGAGCATGTTAGCTTGACTCGGTTTATGACATTGTTCCTTAAGTGCATTTTTCTCTTCATCATCGTGGTTTTGTAAAAGTTCTTTCCTCCTAGCTTGAGCTAATGATAGCCTTTCGTGCAGAACAAGAATGAATTCATTAGTAGAATTCAATTCATCTTGCAACTTTAAGTTCTTCATCCTTTTAGCATCATAATCCTTAAGTGCCATCTCAAGTTGATTCTCCATAGCCATGTTCAATGATTCTGATTTCAGGATCTTCCTCAAGCTGTTAAAGTTCCTCTGAGGCACCAGGCTCTGATACCAATTGTTGGAATACAATGAATCCAATAACACTGAGAGGGGGGGGTGAATCAGTGTTCTACTGGTGCAACAAGGTTTTAACCTTTTATAACATACACATATAAGCTAGTAAATAAAGAAACATATAATATGAAGTAAATAAACTAGCCACATGAATGGACACTGTAGTCACATAAATCTGTCCATTTTTTTTTATATCAATAGCAGGTTTAAGATTTATATTGCTTGAAAGGAAAGTATACATGCCTTCAGCTACTCAGTAGCGAACTACAAAATGGGGTCTCACCCCTATAATAACAAAAAGAACCCAAGATAGAATCCACACCAATGAAACCTACCATTCAGGATACATTCCTTACAATAGGGAATCCCCACCCAAAAAACCGACAACCTACAGGATACCAACCTACCAGAACCAACCAAGGGCTTCCTTCTTGGAGAAGTTGGGAATGGCCTGACTGGGTCCTGCCTCGGGCAGCGCCATCCCGACACATGTCATGGTTCTCGACCATCCGCTTCGCAGCTCATTGTGATCCACAACCTTCGCACTCTTCCGCAGGATTTGGTGATGCACCAGCGGCAGCCCATCTTCACCAATTGGAGCCTATGACTTCATCGGTGTCTGCTTGCCACACAATTTTGCTCTCTCCACTGGTCCCAACTTCTGCACAAAGTCCACAATTTCCCGCCACCCATTCCTTGCATCCTCCAACTGGGATTCCACTGAGCGAGAATCCGACCACACCACCAGGCGCTACACTGCATCATTCCCCCCGCCTAGGCGCCTCCATGATCCTTGCTCCATTCTCAGACCCATTCCAATCTCCATGCATGCCACGACCTCTGCCAGGTCGCTCGACCATTTTGGTCTCATTACTAGGGATGCCACCTGCAACACCTCCTCCTTTGAACCTCCCACCATTAGAACCAGAGCCACGAAAATGACGAAATATCCAAATTTATTCACGGGTGACAGTCACCGTCCAGGAATTATTCCCCAAACATCAGGTGAACAACCCTCCATAAATATTCCTCATCCACCCTAAAAAAATTCATCAGATGATTGCTTGAGATTATGCCTTGAAATGCAGGCATTTGGCCCTCTATAAGTAGCAAAAAATTTGCTTCCATCCTTCCCCTAACTCACAACCAAAACACAACACTCACAAGAGCCAATACAATCCTCTACGTAATGCCAAAAAGGAAAACAAGGGCCTAAATAAACAATCTGCAGCCACTCAATACATTAATTTCGTCGCACACACCACCTCATACTACGCATCACCAACAAACCAAAATTCCATAGACTGACATCATTGCACCTGCACCGCCATAACTTGCTGCTAGTGCGATGAACACAAACCACGTGAGCCATCCCCACCCCTCCATCATGTGTGTCTAAAATGGATCACACAAATCTCAACACCACGTCTTAGGTTTCCCTTTCAAACTCAAAGCACATTCATCCAAAATCTAAGGGACCCAAATCCCTTAAGTCTTCAAAGAAATTAAAATGATCAGCCAAGGAGCCATTTGCACCTACGTTCGAAAGCCTATCAGCCTCAACATTCTCTTCCCTTAGAACATGTGATACCTATAAATCCTCAAACCCATTGAGAAGGTTATTCATTCTTTTGATATGTTTATCCAGGTGCCAAGCCTCCATCCTACCCTAGCAATGTCATTCACCACTATCTGGGAGTCCCCTTCAAGATGAAGTTTTTTCACCTCCAATTTTTTTGCCAAAAGAATTGCTTTAATTTCCGCCTGACACTCAAATTCGTTGTTAGTACCATCCACCAATCTCTTTGCTCCAAGAGCAAGAATACCACCTTTCTCATCACGAGCTATGACCCCTGCACCAGAGATCCCGAGATTCCCCCTTGATGCCCCATCAAAGTTGATCTTGGTCCATCCCCTGTCTGGCGGAATCCACACATGACTTTTATCACCCATCCTAGGAGGATAAGCCCTAAGAATCCCATTAGCAAGCTTGAATTTGATCAAAGGCCAACCCACCAGGATACCAACATTAAACTGAGTGAACGGGGTCTTTGCCAAATTTACCTAGGAAGCAACATTAGAGACTAATTCCGAAATTGCCTTCTCCAATCTGATCAGAAAATGCTCCATTGGTTTTGTTTTATCCTCAAAGAGTATTCAATTTCATTCTTTCCAAACTAACAATATTATTGTTGAAGGCATGACCTTCTAAATTGCAGCAAAAGTTGAAGATTTGTACAAAACCGGCCACGATTCCAGCCAATCACGCAGATTCCCTGCTAACGACCCCTTCCAACTCAGCCTCTGCAACCCAAAGCGCCATGCTTCCTGGAAAAAATCACATCACAGGAGGAGATGATCCACATCTTCCTCCTCCTTCTTGCAAAGCACACAACAAAAGGGACCCGCAAACCCCATTCTTTTAAGTCTATCCCCGGTCAGAATCCGGTTGTTGCCCACCAGCGAAGAGAATGCACCTTCTTTGGGTAGACAAGCATTGTTCCAACATACCTTTGCTTCCCAATCCACCTTCTTGACATCTACCTCCAACAAGGCATACCCCAACTTGAAAGAGTAAATTCCACTCTTCACACCATACCAAATGATTTAATCCTGCTCCCTATAACCCATCACCTCTCTGCTTCCTAGGATATTCCTCAACGTCCTTTGATCATCCTCCTCCAAATCCATATTGCTAGGATCCTTCCAAGTCATTCGTTGTCCCAGATCGAATGAATCTTGGACCAGAAAATCACTCACTTTGTCTCCCCATTGTTGGATGGTCTTTTGAACAATCCGCTGAGGAGCCCCAACATCCAAGGATGGACATCCATCCCAAGAATCCTGCTAGAGACTAGCCTTATGACCATCTCCAATCAGCCAAGTCAGATGATTGGTCACCGGGCTTCTACAATTCACAAGAAAGTTCCAAAGGGCAGAACCTCTTTTGGGATTTTCAACCGTGAGAATCCTCTCCCTATCCCCATTGTCCAAGTACTTAGTCTGAAGAATACGTACCCATCTCTGCTTTGGGTTACTATACATCTACCATAGTAACTTCACCCCCATAGCTTCATTGATTAACTTCCAGTCATGGAACCCTGCACCTCCACCCCCTTTCGGTTTACAAACTTTATCCCAAGCCATTAAAGGAATTTTGTCCTGATCTTGTTTACCGTTCCGCAGAAATTTCCTCATTTTCTGTTGAATATTCTTGATCATCATGCCTGGAAGTTTGAAGCAAGCCATGGAGAAAATTGGCATTGCCGAGATTACTGATTTCAACATTAAAATACGACCGACCAACGTGAGCCATTTACTTTTCCAACCCTCCATTTTTGCTTTACAACAATCAAGTAGTCCTTTCCAAATCTCCATCTTAGCCGCTCCAACAAAGAGCGGCCTACCAATAAACTTCCCAGGGAGCTGTCCAATTATGATACCAAAGAGTCTGGCAATGGCCCTCTGAGTACTAACTTCTGTGTGAAAAAAGAATATCTTCGACTTTTGCCAATTGACCTCCTGTCCAGTGGCCCAACTATATCTATCATGCATTTGTTTCATCACCGTTGCTTCTTGCATGGAAGCCACACCAAAAAGGCAAGTATCATCAGCAAACTGAGAATGTGTAGTCGTTTCCACCCCTCTAGCAATCTCAAAACCTTTCCACATCCCTTGAGATCGCTTTTTTGCAATCGATCGTCCTAAAACTTCCGGCAACAATATGAAAAGAAAGGGGAAGATGGGATCCCCCTGGTGAATACCCCGCGAGGTAGGAAAAAAACCTTGGGGGCTACCACTAACTAAAATCAAAACATTGAACTGTATAATCATACTAGAAATCCACTTAATCCAACACTTACTGAAGCTGAACTTGGCAAGCATAGCCAAAAGAAA
Source organism: Cryptomeria japonica (assembly GCF_030272615.1). Lineage (NCBI taxonomy): Eukaryota > Viridiplantae > Streptophyta > Pinopsida > Cupressales > Cupressaceae > Cryptomeria > Cryptomeria japonica. Next base: position 23,422,027 of record NC_081412.1, read on the forward strand.
GGACCTGTCAACTCTGTTGTAGGCTTTTCAGATGTCCAGCTTCAGCATCATTCTTCTTTGTCTTCTCTTCATGGCCATATGAATCGCCTCATGAGCCACAATAATCCCATCAACAATGTTCATCCACAGGGTGAAACCGCTCTGTTCACATGAAATAAGTTTTTCCAAGATCAATTTGAGTCTGTTGGCAGCAATTTTTGAAATGATTTTGTATAGTATTACACAGTGAGATCGGTTGGAATTCCTCGAAGCCCATCAATTTATCTTTCTTTGGGATAAGCGCCACCAAAGTACAATTGAATTCTTTCAGGATAAATACCCTAGTCCTGGACTCTTCAACCACCGCCAACAGCTCGCCACCTAACAAATCCCCAAAAAACTAGCAAAAGAAAGCCTGAAAGCCGTTCGGACCCGATGCTTTCTCCCCACCAAGATCAAAAACAACTTCTTTCAGTTCCTTCAGAGAGACAGGATCCTCAAGCATCCAATTGTCCTCCCTAGAAAGTAATTGAGGGATCACAACCAAAAACTCCTCTTTCAATCTGTCCTGATCAATCCCACTCTTGTTCCATAAATTTCCAAAAAAAGCAACCACCTCCTAGTTAATCCGGTCAGAATCCTCCGTCAAAGTACCATCCTTCATATGCAGAGATAAAATTCTATTAAGACATGTCTTAACCTTTACAGAACTATGGAAGAATTTTGTGTTTTTGTCTCCAGCTCTAATCCAATTCTCACGTGATTTTTGCCTCCAAAAAATCTCTTCCCTCTGCAATACTTCCCCATATCTACTGAGCAGGTCTTTCTTCCTGAGGTAGTCCACCTTGTCCATTCCCTCAGCAAGGACTTTCAAGTTTAGAGCCTCTATCTCGCCTTCAATCCTTCATTTCTCTTCAAAGATATTTCCAAATACAGTCTTGTTCCAGCTTTTCAGTTTCTGTTTAACATAGCTTAGCTTTTTAAAGAACTGAAAAGACAAGAATCCTTCAACCACAGGGGCCTCCTTCCACCATCGAACAACCTGATCTCTGAAGCCTTTCTCCCTTAGCCACATCTTTTCCACCTTAAAGGGGCATCTGAGCGGAGCTCCATCCTTCTGCAAAACAAGTGAGACCGGGAAGTGATCTGAGCCAGAGATTGCCAAAACGTCCGCCTCAAAAATAAGGGGAACCAGGTTCCAATCCCCTACCAAAAAGAACCTATCAAGTTTCTCAGCTATGTTGGAGAAACCCAAACGCTATTAGTCCATGTAAAGTTCCCACCTTTAGCAGCCACTTCAAGCAAAGCATTAGAATACACAAAGGTCTAAAAATCGGATTGAATCCTGCACATCCTTCTCACCCCTCCATGCTTGTCCAAGTGGGAAAGAGTGGCATTGAAATCCCCCACAAAAATCGTTATGGCCGGCCTAATATCCTCTAAAGTATTGGTAATTTCCTTCCATAGCTGGCACTTATCCGTTGTTTTAATAGGACCATAAACAGTGATTAAGAAACTTGAGAAGTTGATAGTCTGTGACCTTACCTTTGCCAACTGCCAGTATTTAGAACTTGAGACTGCTTCCACTTTCACTAATTGGGGGTTCCACAAGATACCCAGGCCACCTGAAGCCCCCTTCGCATTAACAAAAAAACCAGACCATCTCTGTCTAACACCAAGAATCCTAGCCGCCTCTTCACTACCTAACTTAGTTTCCTGAATGTAAATAACTTCTGGTTTCGCCTGATCAAATCCTCTTTTGATCATGCAATGCTTGTCAAGGACATTGCAGCCCCTAACATTCCATGTTAGGAACTTCATTGCTGCCTAGGAGAGAACAAATCTCTCCCGGATCTAAGAAGTTTGGTCTGCCCCTTCATGTTGCTTGCTTCGTCCAGCAACTTCTATCTATTTTTCCTTCCCCTCATACTCCCTTTAGTCGCCTTATTGGGATTTTATTTGGTCTGTTTGATGGTTCTTGTGTCTGTCTCCCCTACCTCTGCCGGCAACCCCAACGAATCATCACTTAGGGCATCTTCATCTCCAGACTCCATCTCCAACAATTTCTCGTAATCCTCCTTGATCAGGGAGACATAAATATCTTTGAACCTTCCTGTCGTTACCTCTTCAAGCTGTGCAGCAAAGTCATAAGTCAGGGTCGCCAGTTGTCTCCCCATGGTTTCTGCAAAAGGTACCTCCCTTCCGGGCCCTAGGGGAGGAGGCGGCGGGAGAGGAAAGGAAACCCCACACTGCCTACCCCAGCCTGAGGTATGAGAACTAGGTCTGACTCTGAAATAGAGACAATCATTGGAATGAGACCGCCCCTAAGCACTTATCCACTTGCTGAAACCACGTGAGTCTCCCCGTCATATCTTGCCAAGAGCGAACCCCGATTTGATGCAGCCTCCCCTTCAAAAATTTTCTGGTTTGCAACATCTAAACCTATAGCAGGAACAATGACTGGGGGTTTGTCTACCAACTTAGACACCATTGCATCTTTGGAAACATCCATGGACACTTCTAGCCCATCCCTTCCTAAGTCGCATTGTAGGATCGTTGTGCTCGGGCAAACAACAGAGTCAATGACAGGAGCCGAATCTGTAAGTGTGACATCTGGCATGACCTTTAAAACTTTCAATGATTCTACCAATTGATCCTCCAGAGCTCTGTCTACCCTGCCTTTGCCTTTCTGTCCTACCATACATTCAAACTCCTCATGCCCCCACTCACAGGACTTGCATTTCACCATGGTCTCTTCAACTTTTATCTCTTGCCTCCAAAAACCCTCAGGGGAGCGGATTTTAATGGCCTTGGGGAGTAAGGGGTGTGGTTTCCACATAATACAGATTCAAGCATACATACATGAGTCCAATTTGTCAATGACTTCATCTGATTTAATGAATCTCCCTAATTTGTCGCCGATTACCTTGAAAACATTCTCCTTTCAGTAGTCATGCGGTAAGTTGTACAACCTAATCCATACAAGGATTTCCTCAATGGAGGCTTGCCGAGGATCAAAGTTGGGGATCCAATTTTTAATGTAGAACCCTACTCCCATCATCATGAAAGACCCATTATACATAATTCTGGTTTTTTCAACTTCTGACACAACAATGATTAGGAAAAAGCCATTAGTTAGGGTTTTAATCTCAAAGTGGCTCCCCCATTCCTCATCAACCCATTTCCTAATCTTTGAAAAAGCAGGCCAATCTCCTCCCCACTTCATTAAGAAATCTCTAGCATGCAAAACTTGAACCGATTCCTTCCAAGCCAGTGAATCAATATAGATGCTAATGGTTCTCTTTTCTGTCATCGTCGGTGCCTCCACCATAATGGGTTTCTTAGTAGCTGTTGATTTTTTCTTCCAAAACCGCTCCTCAGTCTGCTTTTTACTCCACTTAGGGAAGTTCAGAATCTAGGAATGACCCCATTTATTTTTGTCTGGCTTGAAAGAGATGCAGGCCTCACCAAAGCTGCCCTCGTCCCTCCTCCTTTGATCTGAACCCTGCTGCTGGAACTGGTTAGCACGAGGTGGGAACCAGGACCATTGGTTGTCCAGGCATCGGGAGCCATCCTCCAAAGCTCACGACCGAAATCCGCTGCCTCCTGCAAACCCTAACCTCCTCCTGCGCTCCATTTTTTTATGTGATATGTGCTATAAATCTTTCCATTTTAATTAAATGAATATTTTCTATTTATTTGATTAATAAACCCACTAGCCAATAGTTAATTAAATTAACATTTAATTAATTCATCCTCAAACATTCTCCTATTAATTAAATAAATTATTGAATTTAGTTTAATTAATTCATTACACCAAATTCACAATTAATTAAATGAATAAATCTTATTTATTTAAATCCCCTTTCTTCTTTTAAATAAATAAATAAAACATTTATTTAAATCATTAAATCCCCCCCCCCCCCCCCACTTACATTCTCCTACAAATGCAAGTTGCAACCACAAGTTGAAATAAATTAATTTTATTTTAATTTAAATCCTATTTTCCCTCACCCACCAAATCCACTTGCAATCCTAAATCCCCTTCTAGACCCTTCTAACCACTTTCTAATCATTCCTAATTAGCCTAATCCATCCCCTAAATATTGTCACATTCCTAAGCAACTTGAAGTCACTTCTCAAAGACTCCAAAGTCTTTGAAAAGCATTTAATGTTTTATGTGTTCAACAAGCTAACCCCTAAAGTCTTCCAAACCACTAATGGCTCTTACATGACCATTAATGGCTCTTGCATAACCATTTATGGTTAAATCTACTTGTCTCCATGGTTAGAGACTTTACCTCTAACTCAACCCTCATTTAACCCATGGGTCTCTTCAAGCATTTATTGCTTTGACCATGGATATCCTCACTAACTCTTGCACAAGAGTTTATCCATTGGATAAGGGCATTATTTATTAGATAAATGGCTTTATTCTTTCAACTCAACATTAACCTTACCTCCCAAGTTAACCCTCAAGTCATGTCAAGCATTTAATGCTTATTCCCTCTCCTCTCAACCCATGTCTTGTTGACATTTATCATCCTGGGATTGGGTTGAAAGTCCTCACATGGATCTTAAGCCCTTCAATCATGGCCCTTGATGAGATTACTCAATTTCAACCCTCCATTGCTCCATTTTACCTGAAAACTTGTATGCATTTAACCTATAGTGAAATTTAGAGAGCATTTAGCATAAGCATTTACATTTACTCTTTTGCACTAAAATCAATACTAGGTTAGATAATAATCTCATTTTCAACTTATTCATGTTTGCATTTTTATGAGCTTTTATTCACAATCTTGAACCTCCATAAGACATCCAAAAATAGTGCAAAAAGCTACTGAGAGCTACACTCATTTGGGAACTTGGAGAGGAGAGGAACAAGGGAGGAGTCACTATGAATGTTTTGGTCAGCATTTGGAGGATTTTAGAGTTTACCTATTTTGTATTTTCATGCTTTCCATTTCTTTTTTAGTATCTCTCTTGATATGCTTGATTAGGCTATTGTTTAAATTGTGATTTCTAACACTAACAATTGGTTTCTTGCTTGTTGCTTGTGTTTTTTATCCTAACAATCTCCTTTTTGCAAAGCATCAAGCACCATAACACACATAATTTTATACTTGGAAAACCTCAAAGAGGAAAAACCACAATGGGATTTGTGACCCACAATATCAATTCACTGGCCATATGAAAGATATTACATAGCATGGGGGCTTTCACATGCAGGAAGGCATGCTTCCTAGAGCACACCGCTTAACACGAAAGAGTCTCATTGACTACAAGCTTCTGTTGAGATAAAACAATAATTGTCAACTCACAAAATGCATGTGTAATGCCAAAAAGAGTTTTGGTTATAGCTCTACTCTGTACCGGTTCATAAACCCTGAACCCTTTGACGAGTATCTCCTTTCCTCCAAGAATGCTTTACAAACCATCTACTGATCATTTCATTCTTTTACTTTCGCATACAAATGACCTACATACATATCCTTCACATTACTTTATTCTACTACCTTGTCGTATCTCAAAATGACCTAACAGACTGACTTATATACCCCCTACAAACAATATGCCTTATGTCGGTTACAATACATTACAAAAGATATTCAATGTCGGCTCTATACAACAATTACAAAATGATTTACAAATAAAACTTTTCGGATCCCAGACTGATGTCGGCTTCACTGAAGTGTTGGATGTCGGTGTCGGTGATGACCCTAAATACTCCAATGCCGGTGTATGCCTCCAATGTCGGTATCTGCCAGTATATGTCTTCTATAGAATCTTGTTGCCATCAATGACAATATATGAATCCAATGAGTGTCAATTGCCAACAATCTCCCCCTTTGGCATTGATGGCAACACTCATGTGAAAAATGGATTCCCTGTCGGTTCAATTGAAACATGCTCCCTCTGAGCTGATTGACTATGTTTGCAATATACTCTCTGTCTGATATCCTCCCCTTAGGATTATATACATATTTTTCACATACATATACTCCCCCTTTGACATCAATGCCAAAGACTGGTAAAAGATAATTACTGATTACTTTACCAGAGCTTGACCAATTTCAAGATTTCCGGATAAGCTTTCTCTAGTAGTTGTATATAGGTATCCCAGCTGGTTTTGAATGTTTCAGATATGGATACAAGTCTACTCAGTAAATGTGCAAGTGTTTCTTTCTCAGTGACTTCTGTCGGTGTGAGCTTCACAAGCATATCCATGCATTCCCTCTTATGTACACCAAGTGAATCCAATCTTGGACTCACCAAACCTCTGAGACTCCATGCTCTCCGAATAATCTTGTCTCTTTCCTTTTCAAAAGAAAAAATTTGGTTCTCCAAAGTCAAAATTGTTCCATCAATGGATGTTGTAAGTGAAGTTAGTCCATCAAAAGAATTTACAATATTACCAATCTTTTCCTATAACTCCCTTATCCTCTTATCTACATTTGTTGTAAGAATCTCTATATTACAATAGACCCTGTAGATGTTAGTACCCTGTTTCAAAGAATTTTGAATAAGTATATGTTTCTCTTCAACCTTCCTCTTCGCTGTCTCAATAATCTAGTCAAAAGCGGCTTTCTTAGCCAAAGTAAATCTTTCAAGTGCTTGCCCATCGGAAATCTGCTGTAGTGATTCAAAGTTTTTAGATATGTGCTCTGTCAATACCTGAAGCTTTCCGAAAGAGCTTGCTTCATTTTCAATCATACAATCGGGAATCAATCTGTGCAAAACTATTATTGGTTGATCTTTTATTCCTTTGTTTGTAGATCTCTCCTTCATTAGCTTTTGAGTAGCCATCATCATTAGCTCTGTGGGACTCATCTCTGTAATTGATTTCTTCTCAACTTGAGAAGTGTCAATTGCCAAAAATTTTGTTGGGGAATCAATTTCTGGTATGGTACTGGGTGTCTTATTGGTCTATGTTTCTTTATCCTCTCCCAGTGTATATATTTTCTCATCCTCTTTTGCACCAGTGGCTTCACCACTTGGTGCAATATCTGTTACTGTCGGTGTAGTATTATCCATAATATTATCAATATACTGTACAATACCTATATTACCTTGCTCAGACTATATAAATGTTGTCTCTGTCTGTTTAGTCTATACATTCTCATCAATTTTAGGATTATCAACTGGTTCATTCAAAATTTGATCTGAACTTCCCAAAATTCCTTTCCCTTTAGAGTTTTCCAAAATGGTAGGAGTTGTTGCCTTAGCAAATTCTTCTTGAGAAGGAAATCAGGGTTCTTTTGGAATAATTTAGCCCAACCATCTCTGGTCTCATTTATTATTTAATTGACTCTACCCATCATTAAGCTTATTTGCCGAGGTTTGCTGCTAAAGATTGTTCTATTTGCAATTTCTATACATCTTTTCATTTCCTCATTATTTATAGAACCACACAAACTCAAAAGTTCAACTTCTTTAATCTCTCTATTTCTCTTGATTGCATCTAATCTCCTTTCATCTATTTTATTCTACAATGATAAAGGAATTTCCTTCAAAATCTCTACCAAAGCCTTCTTATATATGTCTAAATGTAACAAAATTGCTTCTTCTATTTCATTTTGCTCATTATCATCTAAATCTTCATAGAAATTTGACACATTCTTCAAACTTTCATCTTTAGTTACCTCATCTATCAATTCTGCACAAGTCATTGGGATGATGATGGTAAAATTACCAGATTCAATTGTTTCATCTATTACAATATTTTTCTTTTTGATGGGGTTTACAAGAGCAGATGGAGCATGCTTCCTCTTCTGAGTAGGTTTCCTTCGCAGGAGGTGTGGATGATGTTCTCACCTTTCTTACTAGCTTCCTCCTTGGCTCTACCTTCTTCTTTTCTACCTGAGGCTTGTCGGCTTTCTTCCTCTGTACCCTTCTGAATGCAAGAGGTTGATTATCCTTTGCATCAGAGTTAGAAGTGATAGGAGATATGAAAGTTGCTGGCCTCTTTACCTCAGGAGAACTTTTCACTACAGTTGTTGCAGTTGCCATTGCTGGTTGATCTACCAGTTTAGATCCAAAACCTAGTTGTGTATCTATCCTGTGAATTACATTTTGAATGAAGGTAGACATTTTGTCTATTTTTTTTTCCCTCCTTTTCTTATTGAAACCAATTTTAACTTCAAGAGCCTTGTCCTCTGCAGTACCAAAGTGTTCAGCCTTATCATCCAAAGGAGCATCAATCAACATTTTAGCATATAGTTCCAAGATGTTGTCATTAACTTCATCACCCAATTCAGTAACCCATATTGTTCTAGGTTCCACCACTTCCATGAGTGTCTCATATGTTTTTACCATGAAGCAGATTTGAGTGGAGTATTTCTCCACAATGTGTTTGGAGATTCTATCCCTTAGTCTCATGTTCTCTTGAAAAGTTTTAAAGAATCCCCATAACTTCTCATCCCTGTTGCTGCCAAAACCGGTGATTGCATCCTTAATCTGCATACCTATCGGTATGTCATGAGCCCAATGTTTCTTTCCTAAACCCGGTAGCTCATTCATGAAATATAACATCAAGAAGACAATAAGATTGCCAAAGCAAAAAGTTCATTTCTTAACACCTTTGATCTTGCCAAGATTTCACATTAATTCACTTCTTAACCATTCACACAAATCATAATTTTCATTATTCTTTATCATTTGATATGCAACATGGATACAGAAATTGGCAACATAGTTCAATCGACTTGATTGTGTTACCTTGTAGCTGATGATCATGTTGGCAAATTTCACATCTGTATCTTTAATGGTGTTTATCCTCATCGACCTTCCATCATGGGTTGCGTCGGTGAGCTTGTCAACCATAGTGTTGGAGATCTTCTTCCTTGGTTCCTATCCAACTTTGGGTAAGCTGGTTGAAAGATTTTGATCACTTCTCAGATAACTGCTCGAAATCCTTTAGAATACCTTTTCTCGCTCTTGATCACCTGTGATTTGCCTTTTCTTTTCTCTAGTTTTCTTGAGTGCTGGGTGAGTATGAGACCATTTTCCCTTTTTGTCAGTGAGTAAACCCTCAAATGCTTAGCGGTGTACCCTACCAGATGCCAGTTTCACAGTTTTATGTCGGATAAACCTACATCAATGATCAATAAAACTCTCTAGATCTCTTTCCAGATCTCTTCTAAGGAATATGCAATATTTGCAATGAATTTGCCAACCCCTAAGGCATATGCCTCAGTTACCGGTTGAATTTCCTGCTGGTGCAGGAATGCTTTGTTCTACCGGTGGAGTCGCTGGTGCAGTTGCCAGTGTAGTTGCATCTCCACTTGGTTCTTCTGACTTTCTAACCCATCTCTTGGTGTGATCTTGTTGTAATTCATCTACCTTCTTCTTTCCTTTCTCATTTGCTTTTTCATTGCTAACCAGTTTTGTCTTGCTTCTGCAGTACTTAGCAATATGGCCTATTTTCTTGCAAGAATAACATGTAACATTGTTCTTTTGAATCTCTTCGACATATATGGTGACATTCCTTGACCTACATTGATTAGGAAAATGTCCAAACTTTCCACATGCATGATATTTAACATTCATTCTGCAATCTTTTGACTTATGACCATATTTCTTACAATTTTTTCATTGACCGGGAATTGAATTGTAGTTTTGATTTGCTCTATTTCTACATTGTTTAGCCATATGCCCAAATTTATTACAAACAAAACATCTACCATTAAATTTGTAAGCATTAGATTGCCTTACCAGTTTCCTCTGGTCTGATAAGTTCTGCATACAAGTTGTTTAATCTTCATTTGCAGTACTGGAGCTTTCACCATGTACAAATCCAAGTCCTCTAGAATCTTCACTTTGCCTTTGTATTTTCAATAAATCATCCAACTGTGCAGCACTAATCCTGAATTTTTCTTTATACTCACTTGCAGTAGTGAGATCATCTCTCAAAGTCATTATTTGTCTTTCCAACTCTTGTTCATTATTCCAGGATTGTAACAAATCAGTTCTCAAGAGATTATTCTCATGAGCCAATCTGCCACATTCTTCAAATTTATTCTTCAGAGATACATCATGATTTTCTTCCTTCTTCTTTTTGTCCTCAATATCTTTTGCCATCCTCATAGTCAGGTCTTGCATTTCATTCTTAATGAGAATGTTTGCTTGACTCAGTTTCTGACATTGTTCCTTAAGTGCATTTTTCTCTTCATCATCCTGGTTTTGCAAAAGTTCCTTCTCCTAGCTTGAGCTAATGATAACCTTTCTTGGAGAACAACAATGAATTCATCAAAAGAATTCAATTTATCTTATAGCTTTAAGTTCTTCATCCTTTCAGTATCATAATCCTCAAGTTCCATCTCAAATTGCTTCTCCATAGCCATGTTCAATGATTTTGGTTTCAAGATCTTCCTTAAGCTGTTAAACTTCCTCCAAGGCACCAGGCTTTGATATCAATTGTTGGAATACAATGAATCCAAGAACACTGAGAGGGGGGGTGAATCAGTGTTCTGACAGTGCAACAAGATTTTAACCTTTTATAACATACACATATAAACTGGTAAATGAAGAAACATATAACATGAAGTAAATAAACCAGCCACATGAATGAACTACATAACATACATAATTGTATACGTGAAAAACCTCAAGCAGGAAAAACCACAATGGGATTTGTGACCCACAATATCAATTCACTGGTCATATGAAAGATATGACATAACATGGGGGCCTACACATACAGGAAGGCACACTGCTCAACACAAAAGAGTCTCACTGACTACAAGCTTTTGCTGAGATAAAATAGTAATGGTGAACTCACAAAATGCATTTGCAATGCCAAAAAGAGTCTCGGTTATAGCTAAGCTCTATACCGGTTCATAAACCTTGAACCCTTTTACCAGTGTCTCCTTTCCTCCAATAACTATTTACAAACCATCTACTGATCATTAAATGATATTACTTTCACATACAAATGACCTACATACATATCCTTTGCATCACTTTATTCTACTACCTTGTCATATCTCAAAATGACCTAACAAACTGACTTATATACCCTCTACAAATAATATGCCTTATGTCGGCTTACAATACATTACAAATGACATTCAATGTTGGCTCTATACAATAATTACAAAATGATTTTACAAATAAAACTTTCGGATCCCAGACTGATGTCGGCTTCATTGAAGTGCTGGATGTCGGTGCTGGTGATGACCCTAAATACTCCAATGCCGATATCTACCGGTGTATGCCTCAAATGTCGGTATCTGTCAGTATATGTCTTCTATAGAATCTTGTTGCCATAAATGATAACATATGAATACAATGAGTGTCAATAGCCAAAAATATCCCCCTTTGGCATTGATAGCAACACTCATCTGAAAAATGGATTCCTTGTCGGTTCAACTGAAACATGTTCCCCCTGAGCTAATTGACTATGTTTGCAATATACTCTCTGTCTGATATCCTCCTCGTAGGATTATATACATATATTTCACATACATATACTCCCCCTTTGGTATCAATGCCAAAAACCGGTGAAATAATTGAACGAATAATTACAAATTACTTTACCGGAGCTTTACCAATTTCCAGATTTATGGATAAGCTTTCTCTAGTAGTTGTATATTGGTATCCCAGCCGGTTTTGAATGTTTCAGATATGGGTACAAGTCCACTCAGTAAATGTGCAAGTGTTTCTTTATCAGTGACTTCTATCGGTGTGGGCTTCACAAGCATATACATGCATTCCCTCTTATGTACACCAAGTGAATCCAATCTTGGACTCACCAAACCTCTGAGACTCCTTGCTCTCCAAATAATCTTCTCTTTCCTTTTTAAAAGAAAAAATTTCGTTCTCCAAATTCAAAATTGTTCCATCAATGGATGTTGTAAGTGAAGTTAGACCATCAAAAGAATTTTCTATATTAGCAATATTTTCTTGTAACTCCTTTATCCTCTTATCTACATTTGTTGTAAGAATCTCTATATTACAACAGGCACTGTAGATGTTAGTACCCTGTTTCAAAGAATTTTCAATAAGTATAATTTTCTCTTCAACCTTCCTCTTCTCTGTCTCAATAATATGGTCAAAAGCGACTTTCTTAGCCAAAGTAAATCTTTCAAGTGCTTGCCAGTCGGAAATTTGATGTAGTGATTGAAATTTTTTAGATATGTGGTTTGTCAATACCTTAAGCTTTCTAGAAGGGCTTGATTCATTTTCAATCATACAATCAGGAATCAATCTATGCAAAACTGTTATTAACTGATCTATTATTCCTTTTTCTGTAGATCCCTCCTTCATTAGCTTTTGAGTAGCCATCATCATTAGCTCTATGGGACTCATCTCTGTGATTGATTTCTTCTCAACTTGAGAAGTGTCAATTGCCAAATTTTTTGTTGGGGAATCAACTTCCGGTATGGTATTGGGTGTCTTATCGGTCTCCTTTTCTTTATCCTCTCCCATTGTATCTCCTTTCTCATCCTCTTTTGCATCGGTGGCTTCACCACTTGCTGTAGTTGTAAAGCGGAAAAATCGATCGAACCCTTAGTCGTTCTCCCCTCCCCAACTCCGAGGAGGGAGAAGGGAGAGTCACTAGGGTTGATGGTTTTCACTTAGGAGGGACTTTACATTCAAAAGAGGGGTTGAAACCCACAAGATCCAATCCCACGCAATGCAGGATTGGATTCTATATGAGTTTCAAGGGTTAAGACAGCAAGGCTACCCTCTTTTGTAAAGAATGTAGATAGAATGATTGAACTAGGAATGCATAGAAAGTGAGAAAGATTCGCTTATAAACTGAGTTAGGGATATAGGATGAAGCTGCGGACCTGGAATTAGCAGTAAAATGTCGAGATGGCATTGTCCTGCAAATTTGAGCAAAAGTTGACGGGACGATGGCGCCCGGCGTGCACACGGTCCTCCGAAAAATCCGCGAAACGAAGGGGGATCTGTTCGTCTCTGCACAAGGATTTCAGATCTTCAATTTCAGCCGCGTACCTGGAACCTTGTTGTAAGGATGTTTGTATCCTTATATGCGAAGGTATAGATGTTGTTGTATGTTGTATGTTGTAGCATGTAATGTGTTATAAGTGATCTCCTCTTCAATGGTTGAATCCTTGTCTTGAATGCAACACCTAGCCTTGAATGGAGACTTAGAATGATCAGTTGCTTGAAGGAATGTTTGAATGCTTGAATGCTTGAATGCTTGAATAGAGTTTCCATGCTTTTTCCATCATATCGAATGAAAGAGGAAAATGTAGTTTATATACTTGTCAATTAGGGTTGATAGACTGATTTTCCCGACCTTAGGCCGACTAGGAAATGTTATTTTCCAATTTGCAAACAAAAAGGCCCAAAGTCCCATAGGAGACCAGGCCCAAAATAGGGCCAGGGACCAGGGCACTGGGCGCCATGGTCCTGGGGGACCAGGGCACTGGGCGCCCTGGTCCTGAAGGACCAGGGCGCTGGACGCTCTGGTCCCACCTCCCGGGACAGCAGGGTGCAAGGAGGATCAGGCCAGGGTGCTGGAAAAATGCAATTTTTGGTGTCATGAGCAAGTTTCGGGGTCTCCATTCAGGTTTAGTGTTGCGTCGCCATCGTGAAGACCCAAATGCGGTCGAAATTGCAAGTGTCGCAATTTTAGGATGCTACATTTAGCCCCCACTTTAGCGGGAGTATAAGCGTACGCTCATACTTCCGGTAAAGTACAAGGAAACAACATTGAAAAACTTTCACCACGTCAAGGAGGCAAGATACACCAAGCCCCCAGTGGACTAAGGATCTTACGACTTCGATTGACAAGATAAAAGGGAAGATCACGAGGGAGAACCATGACTGTCAGTAGCAAGGTTCCCTCACTATGAGTCATGCAAGAAAGATATCAAAAATTTTCAAGGCAAAGCTAAATTTGTCAAGAAATTTTCAAGTATCTTGAAAAGATATGAACGGGATGTATGCCCCCCTACGTTAAAGCGATCGCACACGCCTCACCGGGGGTGATTGCTTTAAGGTAGTGATACATATAAGAAAATGAAAAAGGGAAAGGAGCACGTTATCACAAGGATTTAGCCCCCAAGTGTGAGATAAGCCCAAGGATAATAGACACAAAGCACAAAGCACGAGGTGACTTCGCTTTCCTCGGGGTCAGTGTGTTGTATGATAATTCATGTATATCATATGTATGTATGCATAATTGTTCTTCATTCCCCAATCAAGGAAGGTCACCTAGAAGAAGGAAACACATGTGTCTTTTGAGTCAACATGAGAGAGATCGAGAGATCTCAATGCTTTGCATCGTCCTCAAGTAGACAACACTAAGGACAACAAATAGAAGAATGAGAATAACACATAGAAGAAGTAACGAAAGAGAGGAGGAGAGAATCTGCTATGCTAATGAAACTAGTCTAGCACGTCATCTACCCCCCGATCTTGCTGATCAGTATTTCGGGAAGGTAGGGAACACGCTAGAGGAGGAACATCCAACACAGCAGATGGAGCTATCACAAGATCCAAACAAGGGCTATGTTCATATCCCAAGCCACAGTGTTCTTGTCTAGGAGCTAGGATAAGTGCTTTAGAAAATTCGTTAGATAAATGGTTATCAATATCAACAAGTTCATATTCACTATCAGAATGAACAGGAGAAGTAGCATTTTCATCATGAATAACATTTTCATCTATATCATCATCAAGATTTATAAAAATAGGATCTTTAACTCGCACAGGATCAAGACCATCATGCATCTTATGTTTAGGAGATTTCGGCTCAATCGTCGGCTAAGGAGAAAATGGAATAATGCTTGTTGAAGGTGTTTTTGGGGATTGCAAAGTTTGAGCTCTAAGACGACGCTTTCGCCGGCGTTCACGTGTAGAACGATTTCGTCTAGTCTTAGTAGGAATTTGAGAAGATTGAGGAGGAGGAATGTTCTCATCCTTATCACTTGGGTGTTTAGGTTGTGGTCTCTTAGGCTGAACAATAGGAGAAGAGGAAGGTCTCTTCTCTCCATAAGAGGAAGGAGGAGGAACTGCTCCATATAAAGGAGGAATATTTGGTTTTGGAAGGAGACCAAGTCCATCATGACGAGGAGGGATAGGTCTACTTTTAGGAAGTTTATTAATCATAGGCATAGTCACATCCATAGGGATGGGTTGGGAATCTTCTTGAGGAAGGACATTAGTTTTATCTTTCAAAGGAAGAACTTCCTTCTCAAGAATGATAGGAATGTCAAGTTTGGGTGTTCTAGGTTCACTTAGAGATAGGATCATATTTGTTTTCCACTTTTGATAAGATTTGAAAAGATGATCACTTCGCGGAGGAAGAGATTGGAATTGTTTAGGCCAAAAGTAATCAATAGGAATGCTAGAAGTTCTTTCAGCTGGTTTAAAGAGACTATGATTGACAGTAACAACTTCCCCATTATGGGGAAATTTCAAACACTTGTGAATAGGAGAAGCAATAGCTTTCATGGAAGATAGCCAAGGATAGCCTAGCTTCACACGAAATTGTTCGGATGATGGAATAATAGCAAAGTCCACATCAAGGGATTTGTTATGGACCTCAATAGGTAATGTAATAGAACCAATTGCAGGAGAAGAAAATGCATCAAATAGTTTCACAACCACATTTGTTTTGTCATAGATCACTTGATTCAATTGCAAAGTAAAAAGAAATTCTTCAGTAATGACATTAACCATGCAAGAAGGATCTATAAGCACTCCACGGCAAGGTGTATTTTTGACTTTTGCAACTATATATAAAGGACCATCAGGTGCCCTGATAGTTTCACTGGAATCAAATGTGATGGAAGGTTCTTTAGGGATTTTCTGTTGCTCTACAAAGTTAATCACATTCGGAGTCATGGACACAAGATCATCAGGTGAGACAGAGGAATCAGTAGTATCAATCGCATTAGAGGTATGAGAAGGTAATGGATCAGTGAAAATATGAAGATTTTGGTTAGGAGGAGCTACAGATGTATTGCCTTTATCATTCACACCAGAAACAGAGATAGTATTATTATCAATCAAATCTTGAATTTTCCCCTTTAAAGCAAAACATTTTTCAGTATCATGCCCAGGTTGACGATGAAATTGACAAAAAGATTTGTTATCAAAATAGGGTGAATTAATCTTTGCAGGATCAATTTGCCTTATAGGAGGAAGAGTAAGCACATTTTGTTCCAATAACTTATTCATAATACTATGCAATGATTCATTCAAAGGAGTAAACTTTCTTTCTTTCTTGAAAAACTTAGAAATAGGAGTCACACCTGATGCTGCATTCACATTGTTGTTGATGATGTTTTCATTGAATTTAATGGACTCTCTGTTCGGTTTAAACTTCCCAAATGGTTGTTGACTACTATCACCCTTATCACTCGGAGCCATAGGATGTGATTGTTCCATTTGACTCACAGTCAGTTGATAATTGTGAAGAGTTGCGCACAACTGTTGGAAAGAAGTAAACTCAGAAAATAGGAGTTTTTCTCTAATGTCTTTTTGTAAATTAGAAATAAAGATTCTTTGAATATCATTGTCAGGCACTGGAAAAGAAATTTGAGCATACAAATGCTTATATCTACTAATGAAATCAGTCACTTTTTCTTTAACACCTTGTTTACAATGCATTAAATCAATCAAAGTAACTTTAGGACTTATATTGTTTTGAAATTGTTGAATGAAAGCATTTGCAAGTTGTTCGAAAGAAGTAATAGAATAGGAAGGCAACGAGAAATACCATTGTAGGGCTTTGTCTCTTAATGTTCTAGTAAACAATTTTGCAAGCAACCTTTGGTCATAAGCAAAATCAGTACATATTGTTTGAAAGGTCTTAACATGTGTTAGAGGATCACCCTTACCATTATAAAGCTCCAAATGCGGAATTTCAACATGTTTAGGGGGAATAGCTCGAACAATGTCAAGAGAAAGTGGGCTCGCAACATCAAATGTGGGCACACTAAACTTAGATTGATTCATAGAGGCAATTTGTTGCTGTAAAGAAGAGACAATTTGTGCAAGATTATTAATGGTTGCTTCAGTCGAAGAGTTCATATTAGACGTGTTAGATTGTGATGGAGGTGTTATGTTATTGAAAGAAGGTAGAGAGTAAGGTGGTGGGACACTATGGTAGTTAGTCATAGGAGATGATTGGACAGGAGGAGCACTACAAGGAGGAATGGAATGATTAAACGAGTTGCCCCCTTGCATCATGTTCATTTGTGGAGATATAATAGGAACACTCATTGAAGGAACGAATGAAGAAGTTGGATTGAATGAAGAAAGAGGGTTGATTGAAGAAGAAGGATTGCCCCCATGATTAGTGATCATAGGAGGAATGCCTTGTATTGAAGTAGTCATTATGTTTGATGGAAAAGTAGGTATACTAGCAATAGGAGTCGTCAAAGGAATAGAATGATTGTCTTGAGTAGGAGGTTGTGTATAACCTAAGGTTTCGGCACAACTTTTCATAGGCATCACATTTGAATCCACAATGTGTGCAATACCACGCAAAATATCAATTCCATTCTTATCACTTTGAAGCATACGTTTTAGAACCTCAATTAAAGGAAGAGCTTGACTATAAGGGTATTCTTGAGACATCCACTGTCGAAAATCGTCAAATTGGTTATCCAATTTTGAAAGTTGTTCTACAGAAACCTCATGGAGAGCTTCTTCATCATTAAGAGGATTAGAGGAATTACCCATGTCCTCGTTAAAAAGACCATTCAAATTAGGTTCCATCTTCTCAGTAATTAAACCTTGGAAGGACTTAATTCTAAGGCTTCGTCTAACGGGAATAGTGTAAGTAGGGCTTATTGTTGTAAAACTCATGCACTAGAGAGAGAGAAGATTTTGAATTTTTAGAGGTAGCAAATTTCAGTAAAACCAGCCAATCTTCCAGATTTAAGCTGTTAAATACAATCAGGACAATCTCCCGAAATTTCGGAAAAAATGTCTGGGACCGTGGCGCTCGGGGTGCACACGGTCCTCGCAATTTTTTTCGAAATTTGCAGGGATGAAAGTTATGATGATTTTACAGCTAACCTGAAAAAATTGAGTGATTTTACGATCTGTAGATAGGCCAAGTTAAAGTTGCAATCTCAAAATTGAACCCTACCAAGATTGTCGAAAAATGCAAAATTTGAATTTTGAAAAAGAGAGGGAAATTGAAATTTTGAATTTTATGATTTTAGAGGGAATGTTAAGAGCAATGCAAGTTTTGAAATTTAGAAGTTGACTCAATTTCACGCAAAATTCAATTTCGAAAGCGGAAATCAAAGTTGTTGTAATTAAGCACTTAATTTCAAAAGTCACAAATTGCAAAAATTTGAATAAATCACTGAAATTTCGAATGAATGCTAACACAATTTTCAGATTTAGGACTGTAAGAAACACAATTTTGACACAAATTTCAATTTCAACAATTTTTGAATGATTAGAAGCCTCAATCCAAGCAATCGCTAGACCAACTTTGACTGTAATTTTGAAAGTGTTAAAATTAATAAAATCAGCCAAAATTCTGGATTTTAGCAGAAAAATACAGTAAGATCTAGCTCCCGAAATTTCAGAAAAAATGTTGGGGACGATGGCGCTCGGAGTGCACACGGTCCTCGCAACTTTTTTCCAAATTTTCAGGGATGAAAGATATTATGATTTTATTGCGGAATCCAAAGTTACAGCTGATTTGGAGATGTTTTGATTAGTGAAATTATCAGTCAAAGGTTGAATCAAGAGGGTTTCAAAAATTAGGGTTTTGACACTTAACCACTTAATTTTCAAAATTAAAGCACAAATATGAATTGATAATTTGTAATAGAAGGGCAGATCTGAAACAAGCATCAACAATTAAACATTTCACAAGTTTAATTACTTAAAAAGAAAATTTAGGGTTTTTATGCAATTAACCTCTAAAATTTTGCCAAAGATCAAACATGGAAATGTAATCAAGGAATCCAATTTTTAGATCTAACTATGAATAATCAGAAAGGATGTTCACGTCGGGTTCACCAAAATGTAAAGTGGAAAAATTGATCGAACCCTTAGTCGTTCTCCCCTCCCCAACTCCGAGGAGGGAGAAGGGAGAGTCACTAGGGTTGATGGTTTTCACTTAGGAGGGACTTTACATTCAAAAGAGGGGTTGAAACCCACAAGATCCAATCCCACGCAATGCAGGATTGGATTCTATATGAGTTTCAAGGGTTAAGACAGCAAGGCTACCCTCTTTTGTAAAGAATGTAGATAGAATGATTGAACTAGGAATGCATAGAAAGTGAGAAAGATTCGCTTATAAACTGAGTTAGGGATATAGGATGAAGCTGCGGACCTGGAATTAGCAGTAAAATGTCGAGACAGCGCTGTCTTGCAAATTTGAGCAAAAGTTGATGGGACGATGGCGCCCGGCGTGCACACGGTCCTCCAAAAAATCCGCGAAATGAAGGGGGATCTGTTCGTCTCTGCACAAGGATTCCAGATCTTTAATTTCAGCCGCGTACCTGGAACCTTTTTGTAAGGATGTTTGTATCCTTATATGCGAAGGTATCGATGTTGTTGTATGTTGTATGTTGTAGCATGTAATGTGTTGTAAGTGATCTCCTCTTCAATGGTTGAATCCTTGTCTTGAATGCAACACCTAGCCTTGAATGGAGACTTAGAATGATCAATTGCTTGAAGGAATGCTTGAATGCTTGAATGCTTGAATGCTTGAATAGAGTTTCCACACTTTTTCCATCATATCGAATGAAAGAGGAAAATGTAGTTTATATACTTGTCAATTAGGGCTGATAAACTGATTTTCCCGACCTTAGGCCGACCAGGAAATGTTATTTTCCAATTTGCAAACAAAAAGGCCCGAAGTCCCATAGGAGACCGGGCCCAAAATAGGGCCAGGGACCAGGGCGCTCGGCGCTCTGGTCCCACCTCCCGGGACAGCAGGGTGCAAGGAGGATCAGGCCAGGGTGCTGGAAAAATGCAGTTTTTGGTGTCATGAGCAAGTTTCGGGGTCTCCATTCAGGTTTAGTGTTGTGTCACCATCGTGAAGACCCAAATGCGGTCGAAATTGCAAGTGTCGCAATTTTAGGACGCTACAGTAGTATCTGTTACTGGTAGTGGGGTATTATCCACAATATTATCAGTATCTTGTACAGTACCTATATTACCTTGCTCAGACTGTACAAATGTTGTCTCTATCTATTTAGTCTGTACACTCTCATTAGTTTTAGGATTATCTACTAGTTCATTCTAAATTTGATCTGAACTTCCTAAAATTCCTTTCCCTTTAGATTTGTCTGGAATGGTGGGAGTTGTTGCCTTAGCAAATTCTTCTTGAGAAGAAAGGAAATCAGGATTCTTTTGGAAGAATTTATCCCAACCATCTCTAGTCTCATTTATTATCTCATTGACTCTACCCATCATTAAGTTTATTTGTCGAGGTTTATTGCTAAAGATTTTTCTATTTGCAACTTCTATACATCTTTTCATTTCCTCATTATGTATAGAACCACACATACTCAAAATTTTAACTTCTTTAATCTCTTTGTCCCTCTTGATTGAATCTTATCTCCTTGCATCTAACTTATTATACAATGATAAAGGAATTTCCTTCAAAACCTCTACCAAAGCCTTCTTATATATATCTAAATGTAAGAAAATTGCTTCTGCTATTTCATTTTTCTCATTAACATCTAAATCTTCATAGAAATTTGACACATTCTTCAAAATTCCATCTTTACTTACCTCATCTCTCAATTCTAAACAAGTCATTGGGGGGATGATAGTAACATTACCAGATTCAATTGCTTCATCTATCACACTCTTTTTCTTCTTGTTGGGGGTTGCAGGAGCAGATGGAGCAGGCTTCCTCTTCTGAGTAGGTTTCCTTGCCGGAGGTGTGGATGTTGTTCTCACATTTCTTACCAGCTTCCTCCTTGGCTCTACCTTCTTCTTTTCTAGTGAAGGCTTGTCATCTTTCTTCCTCTGTACCCTTCTGAATGCAAGAGGTTGATTATCCTCTGCATCAGAGTCGGAAGTGATAGGAGATATGAAAGTTGTTGGCCTCTTTACCTCAGGAGCACTTTTCACTATAGTTGTTGCAGCTACCATTGACGGTTGATCTACCGGTTTAGATCCAGAACCTAGTTTTGTATCTATCCTATGAATTAAATTTTTAACGAAGGCAGATATTTTGTCTATTTTCTTTTCCCTCCTTTTCTTATTGAAACCAATTTTAACTTCAAGAGCCTTGTCCTCTGAAGTACCAAAGTGTTCAACCTTATCATCCAAAGAAGCATCAATCAACATTTTAGCATATAGTTTCAATATGTTGTCATCAACTTCATAACCCAATTCAGTGACCCATATTGTTCTAGGTTCCACCGCTTCCATGAGTGTCTCATCTATTTTTACCATGAAGCATATTTCAGTGGAGTATTTATCCACAATGTGTTTGTAGATTCTCTCCCCCAGTCTCATGTTCTCTTGAAATTTTTTAAAGAATCCCCATAACTTCTCATCCCTGTTGTTGCCAAGATTGGTGATTGCATCTTTAATCTGCATACCTATCGGTATGTCATGAGCCCAACGTTTCTTTCCGAAACCTGGTATCTCATTCATGAAATATAACATCAAGAAGACAATAAGATTGCCAAAGCAAAAAGTTCATTTCTTAACACCTTTGATCTTTCCAAGATTTAACATTAATTCACTTCTTAACCATTCACACAAATCATACTTTCCATTATTCTTTATCATTTGATATGCAACATGGATACAGAAACTGGCAACATAGTTCAATCGACTTGATTGTGTTACCTTGTAGCTGATGATCATGTTGGCAAATTTCACATCTGTATCTTTAATGGTGTTTATCCTCATCAACCTTCCATCATGGGTTGCATTGGTGAGCTTTTCAACCATAGTGTTGGAGATCTTCTTCCTTGGTTCCTATCCAACTTTGGGTAAGTCGGTTGAAAGATTTTGATTACTTCTTAGATAACTATTGGAAATCCTTTAGAATGCCTTTGCTCTCTCTTGATCGCTTGTGATTTGCCTTTTCTTCACATTGGTTTTCTCGAGTGCTGGGTGAGTGAAAATGAGTCCATTTTCCCTTTTTATTAGTGAGTAAACCCTAATTCTTACTGTCCTAAATGCTTAGCTGTGTACCCTACCGGATGTCGGTTTCACAATTTTATGGCAGATAAAACTCGATCAATGATCAATACAACTCTCCAGATCTCTTTCTAGATCTCTTTTGAGGAATATGCAAGATTTGCAATGATTTTGCCAACCCCTAAGGCGCATGCCTCATTTACCAGTTGAATTTCCTGTCTATGCAGGAATTCTCTATTCTACCGGTGGAGTCACTGGTGTAGTTGTCGGTGTAGTTGTATCTCCACTTGGTTCTTCAAACTTTCTAACCCATCTCTTGGTGTGATCTTGTTATATTTCATCTACCTTCTGCTTTCCTTTCTCATTTGCTTTGTTATTGCTAACCGGTTTAGTCTTGCTTCTGCAGTACTTAGCAATATGACCTATTTTGTTGCATGCATAACATGTAACATTGTTCTTTTGAATTGCTTTGACATATCCGATGTCATTCCTTGACCTACATTGATTATCAAAATGCCCAAACTTTTTACATGCATGACATTTAACATTCATTCTACAATCTTTTGACTTATGACCATATTTCTTGCAATTTGTTCATTGACCGGGAACTGAATTGCAGTTTTGATTTTCTCTATTTCTACATTGTTTATCCATATGCCAAAATTTATTACAAACAAAACATCTACCATTGAATTTGTAAGCATTAGATTGCCTTACCGGTTTCCTCTGGTCTAATGAGTTCTACATACTGGTTGTCTGATTTTCATTTCCAGTACCGGATCTTTCACCTTGTACAAATCCAAGTCCTCTAGAATCTTCACTCTGCCTTTGTCTTTTCAATAAATCATCCAACTATGCAATACTAATCTTAGTTAGATAATCCCTCAGAGTCATTATTTGTCTTTCCAGCTCTTGTTCATTATTCCAAGATTGTACCAAATCAGTTCTCAACAGATTATTCTCATGAGCCAATATGCCACATTCTTCAAATTTGTTCTTCAAAGATACAACAAGATTTTCTTCCATCTTCTTTCTGTCCTCAATATCTTTTGACATCCTCATAGTCAGGTCTTGGATTTTATTCTTCATGAGCGTGTTTTTTTGACTTATTTTCTGACATTGTTCCTTAAGTGCATTTTTCTCTTCATCATCCTAGTTTTGCAAAAGTTCCTTCCTCCTAGATTGAGCTAATGATAACCTTTCTTGTAGAACAAGAATGAATTCATTAACAGAATTCAATTCATCTTGCAGCTTTAAGTTCTTCATCCTTTCAACATCATAATCCTCAAGTGCCATCTCAAGTTGCTTCTCCATATCCATGTTCAATGATTCCAGTTTCAGGATCTTCCTTAAGTTGTTAAACTTCTTCCGAGGCACCAGGATATGATACCAATTGTTGGAATACAATGAATCAAAGAACCTTGAGAGGGGGGGTGAATCAGTGTTCTGTCGGTGCACCAAGATTTTAACCTTTAAACACATACACATATAAACCAGTAAATGAAGAAACATATAACATGAAGTAAATAAACTAGCCACGTGAATGAACACCATAACACACAAAATTTTATACGTGGAAAACCTCAAAGAGGAAAAACCAAGGTGGGATTTGTGACCCACACTATCAATTCACTAGCCATATGAAAGATATTACATAGCACGAGGGCCTGCACATTGAGGAAGGCACACTGCCTAGAGATAACTGCTCAACACAAAAGAGTCTCATTGACTACAAGTTTCTGCTGAGAAAAAACCATAATGGGGAACTCACAAAATGCATCTACAATGCCAAAAAGAGTTACAGTTATAGCTCTTTTCTGTACCGGTTCATAATCCCTGAACCCTTTTACCGGTATCTCTTTTCCTCCAAGAATGCTTTACAAACCATCTACTGATCATTGCATGATATTAATTTCACATACAAATGACCTACATGCATATCATTCGTATCACTTTATTCTACTATCTTGCCATA
Organism: Cryptomeria japonica; assembly: GCF_030272615.1. Classification (NCBI taxonomy): domain Eukaryota; kingdom Viridiplantae; phylum Streptophyta; class Pinopsida; order Cupressales; family Cupressaceae; genus Cryptomeria; species Cryptomeria japonica. Next base: position 23,446,052 of record NC_081412.1, read on the forward strand.
TCTCAAAATGACCTAATAGACTGACTTATATACGCTCTATAAACAATATGCCTTATGTCGACTTACAATACATTACAAAAGATATTCAATGTCGGCCCTATACAATAATTACAAAATGATTTTACAAATAAAACTTTTTGGATCCCAGATTGATGTCGGCTTCACTGAAGTGTTGGATGTTTGTTCCGGTGCCGGTGATGACCCTAAATACTCCAATGTCAGTATTTGCCGGTGTATGCCTCCAATGTCATTATCTGCCAGTATATGTCTTCTATAGAATCTTCTTGCCATCAATGACAACATATCAATCCAATGAGTGTCAATTGCCAACAATCCCTTCCACCCCAAAATATTAGAAGAATCCTAATTGTCACCAACCTAATAGTCAATGACATAAAAAATATCAACCATTTTAGAAATGGAAGCAAAACCAACTCTTTTATTGTTCCAAGTAAAAATTTTATTTCTTGATTAAATATTCACTGAGTTTAGAAATGATAGATTTTATCTCAACAAAGATTAACATGAGCCTAGTCAATTAGAACCACCCAATTTCTCATCAAGCCTAAGAATAACATAAACACATCGAACTAAGATCTAAGGAAACAATGATCCATAGAATGGATAAAACTAATATGGGACCAAAGTATGACCTTTCCTTGAAAATTAGGAGCATAAATGTTATCAAAGAAAATGGGACCACCAAAATCAAAGAATGAAGCCACCATTGATAATGAATGGTTATTGTTCAGTCATTAGGGGTGAGCCTCTGATGTTCCTATAAGAAATCCAATTCTCTAACAAAACCTTGAGCCCTAGTGCTATAACATTGACTACCGCTCATAATTTTACAATAAATGGAAACCACTTCCTCTAGACAGTAATATTTGGCTTATGATCCATTCTAAGTTGTTGAAAAATATTTTTGTGAGTGGTGTTTCCCAAGCCCCTAGTATTCCAAGATAATGTAATTATATTGGGGAAACATAGAATTATGCATCTAATGTTTGAATGACACCATATTCTATAGTGATTCCCCTATCATCTTCACCTTTTCCTAATATATTTCTCTCCCCACCTTAGAAATTTTATTTGATCCCCCTTCTTATTTTATTTTATTAAGTCCTAGTAGAGAAGGGGCTTTCTTCTTACCATCAACTTTTTCTCCTAAAAAAGGAGGAGCATTTCACATGGCACTATCAAGTAGGTTTGTCTTAGGAGCTTTTGCTAATGTGGGAGAAGCTACAACTAATCTATAATATACAATATTTTCTTCTTGATGTTGTGTAAATCCCTCAATATGATCAAAATTGGAGAAACCCTCTTCATTGAATGACAATTGGATACTTGTTGAGTGATATTTTCTATTGGGTTGGATAAGGTAATAGAATTAGGTAGATCTAAGTCTTGACTAACATGAATCTTTTCATGCAAAATGGATTCAAGTTCTTCAAAATTCGCAAGGGCATCAAATCTCTTATTAAAGTTTCACCTTGGGATGCCCTTTTTTTGATAATTTACATTCTTCCTTTTATTCTAAGATTTTATAGGAATGAACTCATTCAAATTTGGTTCTTCAACATGAACTAGGGATTTCCCTTCTACCTTGTCAAGGTAGATGTAAAAGTCTTAGGAAATGATTGAGGGGTCCCTAAAGCCTCATTTGGATAATTTATTTATAAATTCTCATGGTCATGGCATGCATCACATCTACATGGGAAAGCTTCATAATATATTTATAGGATCTATTACATGTTTCTCAATGAAATTTATAAAGACTCAAGTAATGGATTATTTAAATCAATTTCAACACAAATTCATGCATAGGTTGTTACCTTTATTTCAAGTGTACGATGAGAAGGGCATAAGGATTCCATATAACAACTATTATAGATTGGAGAATATCATACCTCTCTATGATTCCATGGGAAGGCAAAAGAGGAAAAATTGGATGCTTAGAAGAGATTGTGTTAAAGTTTGATAAATAAACACAACTTTGTTGTGAAATAAAAACCACCCTCAAAGATCATATCACAATCTACCATCCTTAAGAATACAACAAAGAAATATCCATTCAAAGAAAAAATAATCTCCATATCTCCTTTGGTTTGCCGATTCCTTCACTACCAAGCTTCCAAGAATGGTAGAAAAATCCTATTATCCATAAATTTTCAAAGCATATCATGCTTGGATTAGTAGATCAAATCATCTCCAATCAATTATGAAATTATGGCCAATATAGGGTGATCTACACTTCTTGCCAAACATCTATTTGATCTAGGACAATTTTTTAATTTCTGGTCTAATTTGATGTAATTAGTTGTAATAAAATATGAGCTACATTATCATGCTTTAAAGAAGAACTTGGGTGATTAGCTCTAATGCGATTCAAACATGACCAAGGGGCATTAACAAGCAAACCAATCATGCAACCTAACTACAACACCCAATTCACAAATGAACACATTCACAACAAATTCAAAATATTTTATTCCTATGCAGGATTTAGGAATACAACATATAATTTAAGACATTACAATATTTTTTTGTTTACAATTCTTCTTTAGGCTAATGAATGTCCTAGTGAACCTACTTGCCCTTTTCTTGCAACCTTCACTATCACATTCTCTTCCCAATTCTTCTTGTCTCCTTTGGTAGTCATCTTTCTCTATCTTGATTCATCAATTGTCGTCCTTCCTCTTTAATAGAAAACTATATAAGAGAATCTCCCAGTCGTCACTTTTCTATCTCTATGTGGCCCTTCCTAGCTAAAATCTTTGGAAAATGACCGAAATCCAAAATTATAGATAGAAAATAGGAGAAGAAAATCGATTTCCCCATGTTCTAATAGGAAGGACACATGACACACATGCACAGGTGCCCTTGATCCACTATACAAGCCATAATAACTGTTTCTGAGTTGCTTTTATAATTTTCTAGGATAACTTTTCACCTTGTTAGTGGTCTCAAGCCCATTAGGAACTCGACATTAAGCCCTTTATCAAAGGTTCCTACCTCCTTAGGAACTCTTCATATGTTATTCATAGCCTTTGTCGAGGGTTACAACCCCTTCAAAAAATTTCAAAGTGTTGGTTCATTGCAACCCTTTGTCGAGGGTTATCATCCCATTTGGGACCATACTTGATAAGGGTTTCCAACATCTTTAGGGAATCCCAAAGCATACTTCTCTTTGTCGATGAAATCACCAGGAAATAAAAATTGTTGATAGTTCCCAAAACTATCTAAACGTATGACTTGTAGAAAAATAACCATCTTAAATACTTGTCAACAAATGCACTAGAAATAGGAATGCTCGGTGCTTTTAATAGGAACAAGAATTATCAATGATTATGATGGTTCCCCAAACTCCTAAAAGGTATAATTTGTCCTAATACAAACCAAACCTCCAATTTTTCATAACATAGATTATTTTTCTCCAATTTTCACCAAATTAAAATTGGAGATTCACATTAAGACTTTTGACTGGAAGTACTCATTTGACCAAATTTAAGATAGAAATCCCTCCTGAAGCAAACACCAAAACCAACAAAAAATACCAAAAGTAAAAGAAAAAATGAGAAAATTTTGGTTGATGTTAGATCGCTTATGGAATTAGATACACCTACATCAACCATGTTGGGTAAGAAGAATTTTGTGAGCATGACTGACAAAATGGAGTTGGATGGTAAAACCACCCTTCCATGTTGTACCCAATCTGTGAAAAACTCCATCACTAAAGTAGGCTCATTAAAAAAATTCTTCCTTCACCTCTTCTAGAATTTGACTTGGATAAGTAGCATCCTCCTCCACCCAATTTTTTCTTCATTCTTTGTTGGCATTTGCATGAAGATTGCATTAATGATATGTTATGTTGTCATTGATGTCAATTGAACCGGTAATGATATTAATGATGTTGTTGATATTGTTGTTATTGTTGATATTGTCTTATAACCGGTAGGAAGAGCTTTCTGAAGGTTATTGTAAACTGGTATGTAAGTTTGTGAGTTGAACCGGTAATCGGAGTAAAAGGTTAAACCCTTTCTATGTTATGTAAGCGGTAAACCCTCCCAGTTATTTTTGTTAAACCCTAACCGATTAAGGTTGTTGAATTGGTCATGTTGGTTGAGCGGTAATGATGGTGACACGTAAGGTCATTGTATGAAGACAAGTTCAAAATATTTTGGCACGTTTGTTTGTCTAGGGAATGAACAAAATGTATTGTATCTAATGCAAAATGCATGATGAGTTACTGATCTCGATGAAGCGGTAATCAAGGAGCGGTTGAAATTTTCTTGATTGATGTGTAAAGATTGCTATGAAATCCAATGGTCATTCTTATACTGACTTGTTTGTAATCTCGATGAGAGGATTAGATTTTTTTTGTGGTACTGACCTAATTGATTTGTATTTAAGGTCGATGAAGTTGTTTTGTTTAGTGTTGGCAAGAGTTGGCAGAAGTCACTTGAGTGTGTGTTTGCTGAATTGGAGAATGAGTCTACAGTTTGAGTAAAGGCAGATAGAAGCTTAAATGGATCTGATCAGGCAAAGGTAGTGATATTCAGACAGATCAAGAAACTCCTATTGTTTTCTAAAAATTACAGCAGAATTGAAATCCCCTAACTGGGTAAGCTCTAACAAGCTTGGTTACTTATTAAATCCTCTAGCAAGGTGGTCCATTAGATTGGATTTTCAAATCCTCTACTAAGGTTACTCCTTATAGGGTATTTGCTTCTAACAAGGCATTTGTAGTCAATCCCTTAACCGGGTGATTCCTAACAGGATCGGTTCTTAATAGGACTTTTGTAAAAGCTTTAACAGGCTTGGCTCCTAACATGGCGAACTTCAGATATTATCTTGTGAGTCTCATCTCACTGTGGTTTTTACCTATTTGGGTTTTCCACGTATAAAAACTTGTGTCATGTGGTGAATGTTTTTGTGGTTATGATCTTATGATTGATTTGATTAACTATTTCTGATAAGGCATGATAGCCGGATGCATTGAGAAGTGGAGTATTGACATATGATAAAGCATTTGGATGTTTACAATTAAATGATGTTTACTGTTAATTTGTTGTAACAATCAACTGATATTCTTATGAGTATTGATCTTGATAGTGGTATTTCATTGATAAGATTACTTTTCATGTTTGAGTTTGGGAAGTTTGTATCAATTTTTCTAGTTACTGATTCACCCCCCCCCCCTCTCAGTAATCTACCAGATACTTATTTTTTCATCATACCATCAATTGGTATCAGAGCGTCTCAGATCCTCTAAGGTCTAAGCCTAAGATCTTGAGGAAAAGATCTACTAGATCATGATGAAGAAGGAAGGTCTGAAGTTCAACAGAGAAAACTATAGGATATGGAGCGACAGAATGAAAATTTACATCAAGAGTCTAGGAAATCAGTATTGAGATCATATAGATACTAAGTATATTGCACCTACTGGAATTCTGATTGATGATCAGAAGAAATAACAACAATAAAATCATCAAGCATTGGAGGCTATTATCAGTTCCCTATCTGATGCTGAATATGTAGATGTTGATGGTCTTGAAACTGCACATGAAGTATGGAAAAAACTTGAAGAGATTTATAGTGGTGATGAACATGTTAAGATTGCTAAAGAAGAGAATCTGAGAGGAAAGTTTGATGACATGAGGATGTCTGAAGGTGAGAATATCCAACAGTATGGTCAAAGGATAAAAGAGATAGTTAGTGGAACTAAGAGTGTAAGAGGGAAAATGGAAGATGCCACAGTAATCAGTAAGGTATTGAGAACCCTGCTACCAGTCTATGCTATTCGGGTTGCATCTATTCAGGAGATAAAGTCCATTAACAAAACTAAGGTAACTCTTGACTCCATCATTGGCAAGTTTACTGCTTTTGAATTAAACAGTTATGATGGTAGTGTACAGAAATCTGAGTCTGCATTTAGAGCTTCTGTTTCTAACCCATTTGTGAGAAAAAGTAGAGATACTAGTCATGGTTATGAATCTAGATCCAGCAAAGATGCTAATGATGAAGATATTTTAGTGGAGCTTGAAGCTTTATTGGCAAAGTAGTTGCCTAGAGGCACTGGTAATTATAGAGGTAAATTAACTTTAAAATGTTTTGCATGCAACAAGATTGGTCACATAGCGGCCAATTGTCCTAATGGTGAAAATGAACACAAGAGAGATAAATTCAAGAAGTATAAGGGTAAAGACAAAAGAGTTTGTCTTATTTCTATTGATAGTGGTATCACTGCTGAAGAATCTGATGATGATGCTAGTGAAGATATTGTGTTTGTAGCTATTAAGGAAGAGATATCAGACCATAAGGCATTAGTATCCAGGATGGATAACTCTGATGATTGGATCATTGATAGTGGTTGTTGACATCATATGACCGATGATCGGAGCAAATTTCTTTCCTTGAAAGAATTTGATGGCGGTGTTGTTAGATTTGGCAATGACTCACCCTGCATGGTTAAAGGTAAAGGAGTTATTTCTCTTAATGAGAAGAGCAGTGTAGATGATGTCTACTGGGTTGAAGGTCTAAAGCACAATCTTTTGAGTGTGGCACAACTTAATGACAAACCGGGAAACAAACTTAAGGTAACCTATTTCATCTTAATTCTAAAGTTAGAAACTGTTTTAGTGCAAAAATAGATGATAGCTAGCTTTCGCATAGGAGATTTTGTCATATAAACTTTGATAACATTGTTAAAGTGAGTAAGTCCAAGAAAGTGAGAGGTTTGCCGAAGTTAGACAAATCAGTTAACGCTCTTTGCAAAGAATGTCAGATAGGAAAGATGACTTCTTCAACTTTCAAAAGAAAATCCTTCTCAGTGGAGCACTTGTTAGATTTGGTTCATACAGATCTTTATGGACCAATAAGAACAAAAAGCATTCAAGGTGGCAAATATTTTATGATTCTCACTAATGATTGTTCAAGGATGGTGTGGGTCACATTCTTGAAGGATAAGATTGAAGCTTTTGGTAAGTTCAAGGCATTTAGGGCCTTAGCTAAGAAAGAGAGTGGTAAGAAGATAAAATGTTTGAGGACAGATCAGGGTGGTGAATTTACTTTTGAGGAATTCACTAGGTATTGTGAAGATAATGGTATCAAACGACAACTTTCTAAACCAAGGACACCACAACAGAATGGTATCGTAGAAAGGAACAATCGGTTAGTTGTTGAAGCTGCTAGGACAATGTTGATACAAGGAGGTGTAGCGAAAACCTTTTGGAGAGAAGCTGTCAGCACAACTGTCTACACAATGAACCGGGTTTTGGTAAAGAGAGGTAAGGAAAAGACTCCTTATCAATATTGGTATGGAAGACCACCTGATGTTAGTTATTTTAAGATATTTGGAATTATTAAGAGAGGTGATTACAATAGAAAATTTGAGGCCAAGAGTGATGAAGGCATATTTCTTGGCTATTCCACCAAGAGTAAGACCTACAAATGTTTTAACAATCAGACATAGAGAATTATTGAGAGTGTTGATGTTCGAGTGGATGAATTTCCTGAAGTCTCAGAAGGAACCAGTTCAGAGAAGAAGGATGAAGATCCTTGCATTTTGTTTTTGGAACCAGAAACTATGAAATCTAAAATCGGCAAAGCAAATTCTGATACACCAGTTCAACCGGAACAAATAAATTCAGAACAAGATGATGACAATGAAGAAGCTGAACCTGAAGATAATGATCATGTTATTCCTAGATATGTGAGACTTAATCACAATCCTGAGCAAATTATTCGAGATAAGGATTCTGGAGTGCTAACCAGAAGAAGAATCAGAGAGAATTCTTGCATCATCTCCACTATTGAACCAAGAACTGCTAAGGAGGCATTCGGTGATGATCATTAGGTTAAATATATGGAGGAGGAATTGGATCAAATTGAGAAGAACAACACTTGGACCCTAGTACCCCGACCGGTAAATAAGAACGTTATGATGAATAATGATGAACAACTAAGGTCCTGACTGGTATTGAGAGGGGTGGGTGAATCAATACACACGAAAAAACTTCACAACATTTTATCATATTAAAACATAACTGACTGGCTGTCTTCACCACTGAGCATAACCATGGCTATACGAGTTAAGCACAAATACTTTGGGCAACATTCCACAGATCTCAAATCTTGATGACTACTTTATCAATATAATCATGCATGAGTTGTATCTACAATACCACAACCATTTAACACTGCTTTCATAACTAACTTAATCAGAAATACACAATCATCACATGAAAAACTCACAACCCATAACACAAAGATCTTTCACATGGAAACCCAAATGGGAAAAACCATGGTGGGTATGAATAGCCACAAACTTGTTTTGAACTCTTTTGAAGTCCGCTTTGTTAGGAGCCTAGTCTGGTTAAAGATTTTACAATAAGGTTTTGTTAGGAACCGATCCTGTTAGGGATCACCCAAAACCCTGTTAAAGGTTACCTCGCTAGAGGATTTAAAGAACTCAATGAACTTGAGTCTCATGGTTAAAGGATTTGCAACAAGCTTGTTAAAGCTACCCGGTCAAGGGATTTTCCTTCTGTTGAAATGGTTAGAAGTCAACAGATAAAGCTCTGATCTGATAACAACGCTACTTGCTAAGGCAGATCCTTTTCAGCTCCTTTCCTTTGCAATCACACTCTGCAGTTTCCACACTCTAGTTTGGCAAGTTTCTCAACATGCAGACACAAACACATCATTTGCCAACACAATCAATAACAAACATCATCGACCTTATAGACAACAATTAGGTCGATAGCATAAACCATAAACCTTAAACATTTTAGGTTTACAAATACAAGCGGTCCAATCTTGACCATTAAATCCATTGCATAGAATAAAATGATCTAAGATAGATCTTAAGACATTTTGTATCGTCCAATCTTCACCACATCCAGAAAATGGTAACCCATCACGCGCTCTTCATATACCACTCATAACATTGCAAATTCCTGAGATAGGCATTCAATGCATTCGATCTTCACCGCAAGATCCTCAAGGAAATTATTCACGTGCCCACAGCTGACATGGCATCTCGATCCTTATCCTTATTATTCACAAAACACCATCAATTGCATTGCACAGGCCATATTAGTAACCCTAGAGCTGAACAGAGACTACCAATCGGTAGTCAGACTTAGTGAACCCTGACACCGGTCCACTTCATTTCAGTTGACCATAACCACTTCCAATCTTCATACTAGTACATATCAGTTCCTACTTGATCACTTATTGACATCAATGACAACATACATTGTCACCACTTCATTAGATGCCAACAATATCCCCCTTTGGCATTGATGGCAATACTTAGTATATCATTGCTCAGTATTTGTGCGATGCTCAATAACATATACCAGTTAACATATTCTGGTTCATAGATCACAACCACCACCATCTGGACTGGTCAGTGTGCACTCTTCCATATGTCTTCATCATTAGATATCTTCTCTCCAAACAATATATCTTCTCCCCCATACATCATTAGATATCTTCTCTCCCTTTCACAACAATGCCAAAGTGGAGGCACAAGCTTCCAAGTTGCACCATGTTGCTCCCCCTTTGGAGTAGCATCCTTCAACACATCAATCCTATAAGATCTGACATGGTAGTACCTGACTGATGTGGAGCACACAACTTTAGTTTACTTCATGAAGGGGTAGAACCCCTAATTCACCTGCCAAATAGGTAAATGTAGTCTTTGGTAAGGGTTTAGTGAATATGTCTATTGGTTGCTCCTTACTGGAAACATGTTCTATTACAACCTCTTTATTCTGAACCTTTTCTCTCAAGAAATGATACTTGAGCTCAATGTGCTTAGTCCTAGCATGCAATACTGGATTTTTGGAAATATTGATTGCACTAGTATTATCACAGAAAATACTCACCGGTTCAAATATAGGAACTTTGAAGCCATTCAGTATACTCTTCATCCAGATTGCTTGAGTGCAGTTCATAAATGCTACCACATACTCTGCTTCAGTTGTAGACTGGGAAATACAACTCTGCTTCTTGCTCTTTCATGAGACTAGTCTTCCACCAAGGAAGAACACTCCACCGGTTGTGCTCTTCCGGTTGTCCACATTACCTACCCAATTTGCATCGGTAAACACTTTGAGATCAAAGTCACCATTGTATGGATACCACAATCCATAATCAGCTGTCCCTTTCAGGTATCTAGGAATCCTCTTTACCGCTACCAAGTGGGATTCTCTTGGACTCTTCTGAAAACAGACCACTATGCTCACTGCATGAGCAATATCTAGTCTGTTGTGCACCACATAGTGCATCTTACCGATCATTGACCGGTACTCCTTCTCATTCACCAACGTTATATCATCCTCCTTTGTTAGTTTTCAGTCGGTCACCATCGGTGTTCCAATCGGTTTGCTCTCCTCCATGCCAAAGGTCATACTTGGACTGGTAATAAAGATACCCTCCTTCATCTGTTGAATCTGTAGACCGATGAAGAAATTTATCTCTCCAATCAGAGACATCTCAAACTCTTTCTTCATTTCATCTATGAATGCATGGCTCATTTCACCTTCTCCTCCGAAGATTATGTCATCTACAAATACTTCACAAATCAGAATCTAATCACCTTTAGATTTCAGGTAGATTTTGTTGTCCTCACTTATTCTCTGAAATCTTATCTTCACAAGATGAGAGTGTAACCATTCATACCATGCCCTTGGTGCTTGCTTCAATCCATACAGGGCCTTGTGTAATCTGCACACCATGTTACTATCTTCTGACAAAGCAAACCCATCTGGTTGCTCAATATACACTTCTTCTTCTAGGATTATATTCAAGAATGTAGACTTCACATCCATCTGGTATACCTTGAATCACTTGAATGGTACAAATGTAAGTAGCATTTGAACACCTTCCAATCTAGCCACTGGGGCAAAGGTTTCTCCATAGTCTTCTCCCTCTTCCTGAGCATATCCCTTGCATACAAGTCTTGCCTTGTTCCTTACCATTGTGCCTTCTTCATTCAGCTTATTCCTGGATACCCATTTGGTACCTATCACATTCTTGTGTTCTAGTTTGGGTACTCTTGTGACGTATTCACACATCGCCCCATTGCAAGTGGGGACCCCTACTTTTTGCTTTCTGGGGTTTTTTTTTTTAGGTCTTTTAGGGTTTTGTCTATTAGCCTTTTCATGTTGAGTGTTGCCAGAGGGATCACTAAGATAGCAGACTCTATTTTAGCTAAAGGTGAGTCAATGGACGCTTCGAGTTAGGGTCATCTTGGAAAGTCTTCCTTAGGACAAAGTTTTGCTCTTGTTGCTAATTATGTCTTGTTTGAGTTTGAGGAGGTCAATGAAGCTTGGTGAGTGAATATCCTCTTTTAAGGTCTAAGTTAGGTCAAATTGGTGAGTGATGAAGTCTGGAATGTCATCCTGATCTTCAAATGTCCTTAAATTTGGCTAAGTCTGGAATGTCATCCTGATCCCGAAATTTGACTAAGTTTGGAAAATTGAAGAATCCTCCAAAAACTAGATTTTACATTATAACTCCTGGAGGTCCGAAACTACTCTCAAACATCCTGACAGTATATATGGAATATAACTCAAATTATAAGCTTAAATGTTATATTCCATATATGAATCTTGACGGAGAGACCAAAATGTCAAATTTCACTCCTGACCCTTCCAAAGGGTCTAAAGCGAATTTCAATTTTGCTCCTGACCCTTCCCAAGGGTCCAGAACGAATTCCTCTATAGGACATTCTACTTTGATCCAAACTTAGAAATAACTCATTCCTAGGCATTATTGAGGGCAAAACACTTATTTGGAGTGAAGAAATATGAAAATGAAGTCATGATTTGAGCATAAAGGGGAATTTTGCTCCTGACCCTTCCAAAGGGTCCAGAGCAAAATTCATACAAGACCCTTTTTTATTCACAAAACCTTGAAGTGAATGGTAACTTGGACTAGAGGATGATCAGGAGAATCCTAATGAGTTATATCCAAGCCAAAGAAGGGAGGAAAAAAGTGAAAAAGAGCCTAGAAGGAAAATTTCGCTCCTGACCCTTCCAAAGGGTCCAAAGCGAAATTCATATTTCCTCTATTTTGCTCTCTAACTTGACCAAGTTTGGAACTTCTAAGGCATGTTTTGGAAGACTTGGATTCATATTTTCCTTGGAGAGGAGGTTTGAGGTGATGAAAAGATGGAAATCAACCTGGAAGGAGAATTTCGCTCCTAACCCTTCAAAAGGGTCCTAGAGCGAAATCCTCAATTTGACCTTCTTTTTTGCCCTAAACCCTAGGTTGACCTTGTCTTGAGCTAGTTTGATGGTGGATTGCCTTGATTATGGTGAAAGGAGCTTGAAATTGATCACATTTGAGGGATTATTGGATGAATAAAGTGGAAAATCAACCAAGAGTGAGGATTTTGCTCTTGACCCTTCCAAAGGGTCCAGAGCGAAAATCCCCATAGACCTAATTTTCTTCCTTGTTTTGGCCAAGTTCTTAGTTTCAAAGGCATTTTGGAAGGTGGATTGATATGTTCTTAGCTTGGAAAGTGATTGAAAAGCATTGAAAGATGAAGATTTTGCCTAGGGGATGAATTTCGCTCCTGACCCTTCCAAAGGGTCCAGAGCAAAATTCTTCATTAACCTCATTTGCTTCCTTGCTTAGGCTACCAACCTTGTTCCTTGGGCGTGGAATGATGTATTTTTTCCTTACAAAGAAGATTGGAGTTGAAAAGATGAAATATCAACCCTAGAGGGTGAATTTCGCTTCTGACCCTTCCAAAGGGTCCAAAGCGAAATTCCCCAAAACCTCTCTTTTCTCTCAAATTTATGCCAAGACAAGTGTGGGTCGGGGTGAACTAGGATTGGAGACGTCCTTGGGAATGACTTTGAGTTGCTAGTAATCAACAAATGTGAAGGAATTGAGCAAAAACTAGGATTTCACTCTTGACCCTTCCAAAGGGTCCAAAGCGAAATTCCTAAGATCACCTATTTCCCCTTCAAAGAAAGTCAAAATTTTCATTTTTATGGCCTAGAGAGGAATGGAGTAACGTTTCCTTGACCTTTGAGGTGAATTAAAGTGGAATAATGAAGGAATGATCTCAAGAACAAGGATTTCGCTCCTGACCCTTCCAAAGGGTCTAGAGCAAAAATCCTAAAACCTATCCTATCTTCCAATATTTATCTTCAAACAAGTCTTGATCAAGATGAGATAAGTTGGGAGATGCCCCTAGGATTTCCCTTGAATAGATTTTGGCCACCAATGACCAAGATTTTGAGCTAGTCAAGAATTTCGCTCCTGACCCTTCCAAAGGGTCCATAGCGAAATCCTAAATAGGTCCTGTCCTTGGCCATGGTTTTGAGAGAATTTCTCCTATCAAGCCATTTTGAGGGTCAAAAAAGTGTTGCATACATGGAGAAGGATCCAAGGATGAGAGTCCAAGTATAGAGAGTGAAAAGGATAGACCTTGGTGAAGGAAAACAAGCAAGTCAAGAATTTCACTCCTGACCCTTCCAAAGGGTCCAGAGCGAAATTCTCAATTTCACCTAATTTTCTCATGATGAAGGTCAAGAGATGGATTCCCAGGCCTTGGTGGAGAGAATACTAGTGTATGCTTGCCTTGAAAGGCATTTTGGAGTAGAGAAATGATAGAATTTGTCCTAGAATGTGAATTTCGCTCCTTAAAAAACTCCATTTTGCTCCAATTTTGTATCGAACTTGGTGTTGGTTGAGATTGAGGGCATCCATAAACATCTATCTGAGCAAGTATGGTCACAAAGTGAGAATAATTTGAGCCAATAATTCAAATTTTGCTCCCAACCCTTCCAAAGGGTCTAGAGTGAAATTCCTTATAGGTCCTGTACTTGGCCAAGGTCCAAAGTGAAATCCTCTTTTTTTGGTCTTTTTGGAGGTCAAATCAATGTTGTCTTTGGGAGAAAGTGATTCAAGGGTCAAGAGAAGTTCAAGGCAAGGAGATGATGAAATTTGAGCTAAAATGCAAATTTCGCTCCCGACCCTTCCAAAGGGTCCTGAGCGAAAATTTTATAGGGCTTGTCCTTGGGGAGGATCTTGAGCGAATTTCATTCTAATGCCTTTTTGTTGATGATTTAAGGTGGAAAATGCTATGTTGAAATGAATATGTCATATGTGCTTAATCATCCTTTGGTTTATTTTGCAGATAAAAGAAGATCAAGCCTAGACAAGGACGACCTATTCTAGTCCATCCTCATCAAGGACATTCCAAAAGCACAAAGATGGACTCAAGATGTTTTGAAATGTTGGAAAACTATAGGTTTTCAAGAATTTGCCAAAACTTTCACTTCACCACACCAAGGAACCACATGATGACAAAGAAAGGCTTTGCCAGCACTTCAGGGCGAGATATGCTATTGGAGAAGGAAGACTTGACAATAAGGAAGCCTCATCAAGAAAAGGAAGTACATCATTCATCACGTCAGAGATAGAAAAGGATCAACCAAGTCACAAGTGTTAGACAAGGTGGCATCCCAGTCATCATTCCTCCAGTCAGATTGGTCTACCTTAGCATGACCATATTCAATGTACCTAATTTATCGGAGATGACACAAACTTTGAGGCACCTAACCCTGTTTCCTATTGGTTCTCAAATATTGAATGTAATTTTCTCATTGGCTAGGGAAGTTTGTTATAACAAACCCTAATTAGGGTTTCTATCTTGTAATCCTAGTCATTGGTTCTAAGTCAATCAGAGCCATCAATCTGTAAAGGGCTCTCTATATAAAGCCCCGACTCCTCATTTATAAAAGTTAATAGTCAATACTCAAAGATTAGTTAATAGTTAGGAATTAGCAAAAAGAGATAGAGATAGCATTTTAGAGTAGAGTAGAGAGATAAGGAAAAGATTGTGTTAGACACAATGTACCACTGAGAGGAGGAGGGGGTGAATCAGTGGTTCTCAAAACATTTTCTTTTGGCTTTCCTTTGTGAGAAACACTGGTTTGTGAATCAAGCACAAAGAAGACTTACTAGTTAGTAATGAGACAAACTCAAATACACACACACACACAAGGAGACATCACATAACACAAGTATATATGAGGAAAACCCAAGATGGGAAAAACCTCGGTGAGCAATGTTGCTGGAGACTACTACTCCAATCCAACCTCACAGTAAAACACAATTACAAAATTTGGGGCACCAACCCAAGGAGTACCAACCCAAGGAGCTACAATCCCTATCATATTTATGGGCTACAATCCAAAAGAGCACCAACCCCTGCACCGAGCTAAAACTTAGTGTTCACAATGCAAACTTCAAATACATAAGTATTTATCATGTTACAAGTGAATCTTGCAACCTTATCAAATATCTTACTATGTTCATGAAGTACCTTCTCTCCTTTACCAACTCACTCTTCTTCCTGATTTGCACCTGGTTCTTCTTTGTTGGATCTACAACTCACTCTCTACACATCACCAGTATCACACTCTGTCGGTGTAAGAACTACCGGTTCTTCTCTCCAACCGGTTGAAGGCTTCAACTAGGTTCCCTCTCACTCTCTTCTTAGATGCTCATTAAGTACTTGGCTGATCTTGCTCTTACTTGCAGAAGTCTTCCACTTTGCAACAACACAATATTTACCTCTTCAGCAACCCCATCTATCTATCAGGCTCACACATTTATAACCCAGACTTCCCACCAAAAGCCAATTCAAACTTGGTGCCTTAGGGTTTTCTCCACTAATCATGAGACACACCGAATCCAATCAAATCTGATCGGATCACAAATCAGAGATGTCTATCTGTACATATCCACCATTTACATGTCTTCTAGAACATGCCTCCTTTCTTTAGCAACCTGCAACCATTCTATCGGCTTTGCTCAGACAATCGCCATAAATAGCCTAGTTGTCTCCTTCACCTACTTCGATCCACACAACCAATCTGTCCTGGATCTTGAGCTGCACAACTTTGCAACTCTACCTTGATCTTTGTAGTCACCATTAATGTTGGACCAATCACAACTACCTCATGGACCTTACTTCACTGACTTGTGCATGTTTCATCCACTACTTCATGCACGTTTGCCATTTCATCCTTATGTGGCATCACTGTCGGTATCCACCTCATCACACTATTCTATCAGTTCATTCCTAGTCACCAAACACATACATAACCGATTTCATCTACCGGTAAGAAAACCCTACTGGCTTATGACACCTTGCTAGTTGTCATTCTTGTCATGACTTTGTCTATTCTGCCGGTGTAACCCTCAAACCGGTCTTCAGACATGTCAATCCAATACATGCACATTCTCATCAGGTAGGAGTCTTCTGCACCTACACCTTGTCAATATTACCGGTGGGCTTTCATATCGGTTACCACTCTTGATGACATCATGTCATCAACATTCAACGAGCTCCATCTTTATCAAGTGAGAACCTTATCTTCCTTGTCTCTTCTTTGATGTTTCACCAGTTGACATAACATGTCAACTATCACCAATGCAAATTCTGGTTAATATGTCTACTAGAGGGCAACATGCTTTCCTTCTTGTCGGTGAGACACATTGATGACACCAAGTCATCATACTCCAACTGTTCTGCATCAACCTCTCTTTAGTATTCTGGTATCCCATGTATATTCCTGTAGACTCTCCATCATTCTTCTTCATCAATCTGATTCTACTCTCATCTGGTTTGTCAAGATGAAAAACACATCATCTCAACTCCTCATTCATCCTTCATTGTCTTGGTAGCATACCTTGCATGTTCGGTGTCTATTTCTGATCTCATACTCCTACTTCTCTTCCGGTGTACCAAGCAGTATTCTGCCACTTTAGCATGACCAATGCTCACCATGTAATCTCTTCACCTTGGTTGTATGCAACATTATATCGACAACTTCTTGTTCACCAGCTGACATCAATGTCAGTGATACTGTAAACATCCTATACCAGTTGACATCAATGACAACACAATGCCAATAGATTGTTGCCAAGACATTGTTGCAAAAGACATGTAAACTTCATTGAAGGAATGGTGAATTCTATGTGTCGATTCTAAAATTTGCATGGTCTCTATACTTCTCAAATTTAATTTCATGTTATTAGATGAATGGAGGAAATTTGTATGGTTGATGGTGAAATTTGTATATCCATACTACTAGCGGTTTGTTGATTGCAAACTTGCCTTGCGTAGTCAACTGGAATCATTCAGCTTAAGCTTAACTTCAATTATCGCTTCTTCATTGATATGCATCAACTTGATGGTGTCTATGCTTGTAGCAATGATCTGAACATCATAAAGTCATCCTTAGAAGATCACACTAAACTTGTGGAGATGATCCTAGCATGTCAAAGAAAGACTTAGTTAGAGTTTCATCAAAGGTCATCCATTGCTCCTACATTCTTAGTTTTAGAATTGGATCCTTCTCTAACCCTTATCTTTTTCCTTTTTTCAAAACCAAGGACTAGTGAAATTCCACGTTCCCATGATATCCAAAGCAAATCAGATTCTCAGGCAGTCAAATGTAAGTCCCCTTGTGATTCCAGCAAAAGCACATCATATCGCAAGAGCTTATCCACACGTAGAAAACCTACAATCAAAACCTTGGAGCTACTCCGATTGATCCTTCTGCAATATCTTCAGCATTCAGGGAAGCTTTTTTCAAGAGAGGATAAGGTACCTTTAGGTATTTTATTTTGTGTTTGGTCATGTACAAAAGACACATCAACAGGTACCAAGGACCATGTTGCATTCTTTTCTATCTGCTTCAGCTCCTCTTCCATTGCCTTTATCCAGTCTTCATCGGTAAGTGCCTCTCTAGTGGACTTAGGCTCAAATTTTGAAATCATGCAAGAGTTTTCTTTCACCTTTCTCCTTGTGAGTATCCCTGCATCTCTATCTCCTATGATCTGCTTCGGATCATGATGTAGTTTCACATACCTAGGAATGACCCTAGCTGGTTCTGCTTGTTTTTCCTCTTCTTCTTCCACTCCATCTTCTTCTTCACCTGCTGCAGCTTCTACCAGTATAGGAACACTAAGGTCTTTTTGGTGTTTGCAACTTGTTTCCTTCTTGACCAGTTCCCAGAAGGCTACACCCAGTTCATCTTCTGTGTGCTTGATACAGGTTTCCTCAGGCTCCTCAGAGGATTCATCAACCCTGACATTGATACTCTCAACATTTTTCTGAGTCCTATTGTTGTAGCATTTGAGAGCTTTGCTTTTAGTGGAATATCCCATAAATATTCCTTCATCACATTTAGCATCAAACTTACTCAGATGCTCACCTCTCCTGATATAGCACTTATTGCCAAACACTTTAAAATAACTCACATTAGGAGTTCTTCCATTCCAATACTCATAGGGGGTTTTGTCTTTACCTTTCTTGATCAGTACTCGATTCATGGTATAGACTGCAGTGCTCACCTCTTCTCTCCAAAATGTGTGAGAAACATTTCCTTGGATCAATATAGTTCTGACTGCTTTCACTACAGTCTTGTTATTCCTCTCTGCTATGTCGTTTTGATATGGTGTCCTTGGGGCAGACAAATGCCTCTTGATGTCATTCTCTTCACAGTACTTGTTGAATTCATCAGAAGTGAATTCACCTCCTTGATTGGTTCTTAGACATTTTATTCTTCTGCCACTCTCCTTCTCAACTAATGCTCTAAAGGCTTTGAACTTTCCGAACGCCTTAGTCTTGTCTTTCAAGAATGTGACCCACATCATTCTTGAGCAGTCATCGGTAACAATCATGAAATAACGATCTCCCTGAATGCTTCTAGTTTGCATCGGACCACATAGATTGGTGTAAAATAGATCAAGTAAGTTCTCTACTGAAAAAGACTTACCTTTGAATGTTGAGGAAGACATCTTCCCATGTTGACATTCTCTACATAAAGCATTCTCTGGTTTGTTCAACAAAGGCAATCCTCTTACTGCCTTGATCTTACTAGCCTTTACAATATTATCAAAATTCATATGACAAAGTCTCCTATGCCATATCTAACTATCATCAAACTTCACCATCAGGCACTGACTAATCTTGGCATTCAGCTGTAATAAGTTTCCTTTGGTCTGCTTACTGGTGGCAATAAGTACACCACTTTTTCCAACTATTCTGCAGACTCCACCTTTGAACTCCAGAGTGAGTCCTTTGTTGTTCAAATGAGAAAGACTCAAAAGGTTGTGCTTAAGGCCTTCCACCCAGTAGACATCATTTGCACTGCTCTTTCCATTCAGTGAGATGGATCCTTTTCCTTTCACCATGCAAGGTGCATTGTTGCCAAACTGGACAACACCTCCATCATATTCTTCTAGAGAGAAACTTTCTCCGGTCATCGGTCATGTAGTGAGAACACCCGCTATCAATTATTCACTCATTAGAGTTGTCAATGCGAGAGACAAGGGCTTTCTGATCAGACACCTCTTCCTTTACATCTACAAACACTATGTCCTCATTCTCTTCATCATCGGATTCTTCATCTGTAACACCTTCATCTACTGCAACAAGACAATTTCTCCTACCTCCACCTTTATACTTTCTAAACCTTTCTGGTATATCCTTATTGTCATTGTTAGGACAGTTAACAACTATATGTCCTATCTTATTGCAGGAAAAACAATTTAGAGGAAGCTTACCTCTGTATTTTCTGGTGCCTTTTGGAAGTCTCTTGGCAAGAAGAGCTTCAAACTCCATCAGAATCTCCTCATCATCCATATCTCTGCTTGGCCTAGATTCATAACTGGTGTTGACCTCTTTTCCTTCTCTAGTTGGTGCAGAGGAAATAGACACTCTAAAGGTTGACTTTGTCTTCTGAACACTACCATCATAGCTATTCAATTCATATGTAGTCAAATTTGCAATGATAGAGTCTAGAGATACCTTTGTCTTGTCGATAGACCTTAACTCCTGAATAGTGGCAACCCTGATTGCATAGACCGGTAACAATGATCTTAGAACTTTATTGACAACGGTGGCATCATCAATTATTCCACCAGTGCTCTTGATATCTCCAACCACAGTCTTGATCCTTATGCCATATTGTTGAATGGTCTCACCTTCAACCATCCTCATGTCTTTAAACTTTCCTTTGAGGCTTTCTTCCTTAGCCTTCTTGACATGCTCATCACCATCATAAATTGTTTCCAATGTGTCACATACATCCTTAGGATTGTCCTTATCTTTTACATCAATGAACTCAATATTGAACAGACTGCTAATAAGGGCTTCTATGACTTGTCCATTTTCTTGAATCTCTCTTTTCTGATCATCGGTTAGAGTGCCAGTGGGGATTACATAGGTATTCTCAACATAGCTCCAGTGTTGAGCACCCAAACTCTTGATATAAATCTTCATTCTGTCCTTCCATATTTTGAAGTTATCCACATTGAACTTAGGACCCTCCCTCTTCATCATTAAAGCAGGATCTTTTGCCTCAAGCGGTTAAGTTTATATCACCGAGGACCTAGAGTTGCTTTGATACCAATTGATGGATAAAGATGAACAACTAAGGTCCTGACCGATACTGAGAGGGGTGGGGGGGGGTGAATCGGTACACATGAAAACTTCACAACATTTTATCATATTAAAATACAGCTGACTGGTTGTCTTCACCACTGAGCATAACCATGGCTATACCGGTTAAGCACAGATACTTTAGGCAACATTCCACAGATCTCAAATCTTGATGACTACTTTACTGATATAATCATGCATGATTTGTATCTACAATACCACAACCATTTAACACTGCTTGCATAACTAACTTAATCAGAAATACACAATCATCACATGAAAAACTCACAACCCATAACACAGAGATTTTTCATGTGGAAACCCAAATGGGAAAAACCACGGTGGGAATGAATACCCACAAGCTTGTTTTGAACTCTTTTGAAGTCTGCTTTTTTAGGAGCCTAGTGCGGTTAAAGAATTTACAATAAGGTTCTATTAGGAACCGATCCTATTAGGGATCACCCAGTTAAGGGATGGCTATAAACCCTATTAAAGGTTGAAACCCTATTAAAGGTTACTTCACTAGAGGATTTAAAGAACTCAATAAACTTGAGTCACCTGGTTAGAGGATTTGCAACAAGCCTGTTAAAGCTACCCGGTCAAGGGATTTTCCTTCTATTGAAATGGTTAGAAGTCAACAAGTAAAGCTTTGATCTGATAACAACACTACTTCCTAGGCAGATCCTTTTCAGCTCCTTTCCTCTACAATCACACTCTGCAGTTTCCACACTCTAGTTTGGCAAGTATCTCAACATGCAGACACAAACACATCATTTGCCAACACAATCAATAACAAACATCATCGCCCTTATAGACAAAAATTAGGTCGTTAGCATAAACCCTAAACCCTAAACATTTTAGGTTTACAAATACAAGCGGTCCAATCCTAACCATTAAATCCATTGGATAGAATAAAACAATCTAAGACAGATCTCAAGATATTCTGTATCGTCCAATCTTCACCGCATCTGGAAAATGGTAACCCATCAGGCGCTCTTCATACACCGCTCATAACATTGCACATTCCCAAGATAGGTATTCAATGAATTCAATCTTCACCATAAGATCCTCAAGGAAATTATTCACGTGCACATAGCTGATGTGGCATCTCGATCCTTATCCTTATTGTTCACAAAACACCATCGGTTGTACCACACAGGCCATACCGGTAACCCTAGAGCTGAACAGAGACTACCAATCGGTAGTCACACTTAGTGAACCCTGACACCGGTCCACTCCATCCCGATTGACCATAACCACTTCCAATCTTCATACTGGTGCATACTGATTCCTGCTTGAGCACTTATTGATATCAATGACAACATACATTGTCACCAATTCATCAGATGCCAACATGTTATAGGTACTAAATGGGTATATAGGAACAAATTGAATGAAGATGGTGTTGTAGTTCGCACCCAGAGCATGGTATGAAAGACTTCATACACATCTAATTAAGATAGGCTTTCTGAGAACCAGTGGTGATAGTAACATATATCTCAAGTCGGAAGGAGATGAAATACTGGTCAGTGAAGTATTTATTGATGATATTATATTTGGAGGTAATGATGTCATGAGCAATAGTTTTGCAGATGAAATGAAAAATGAGTTTGAAATGTCTTTAGTAGGGGAAATAAAAAATTTCATAGGATTGCAGATACAACAAATGAAGAATGGTATTTTCATTACACAATCTAAGTATGTAAAAGAGGTTTTGAAGATATTTGGCATGAGTGACTATAAACCAGTTGGGACACCAATGGTTACAAGTTGTAAGTTGTCCAAGGAAGATGAATCTAAGTCTGTTGATGAGAAGGAATACAGGTCAATGATTGGAAAATTGCACTATGATGTTCACAATAGACCACACATAGCCCATGCGGTTGGCATAGTTGCTAGATTCCACAAGAATCCTAAGGAGACACACCTGATAGCAACCAAGAGAATCTTTAGATATCTGAAAGGTACTGTTGACTATGGATTATGGTATCCATATGGAGGAAACTTTGATTTGAAGGCATACACAGATGTTGATTGGGCAGGAAATGTTGATGATCGGAAAAGCACAACCAGTGCAACATTTTTTCTTGGAGGAAGACTTGTTTCATGGAGTAGTAAAAAGAAGAGTTATACTTCACAATCTACTGTTGAAGCTGAGCATGTTGCAGATTATATGAATTGCACATAGGCTATTTGGATGAGGCACATTTTGGAAGGTTTTAAGATGAAGATTTCATAACCTATAAAGATTTTATGTGATAACACAAGTGCCATAAATATTTCAAAGAATCCTGTTTTGCACGCACAAATCAAGCACATTGAATTGAAGTATCATTTCTTAAGGGAAAAAGTTCAAAGAAAATATGCTATCTTAGAGCATGTTTCTACCAAGGAGCAACTTGCAGATATTTTTACCAAACCTCTGCATAAGACTACTTTTGAGTACCTTAGGAGTCAGTTAGGGGTTGTCCCTCTTCATGAAGTCAGTTGAACATGATGTTGACTGCATTAGTCCCTGAATAACTTGCAAAATTTTACAAGGGTTGATGTAGAAGTGGATGTATTCCACAGGGGGAGCATCAAGTTGCACTATGTTGTTGATGCACAGTGTAAATTTGGCATTACATGTTTTACTTTCAATTAGGCATTGTTGTCAAAGGGGGAGAAGAATTATGTGATTATGGGAAGGAAAACCAGTGACAGACTGAAGACAGAGAGAGCATGTGAATAATTGGTAATGTAAACCAGGATTCCTTTTCACAATCACAACAACAAAGCAATGGTGTTGATATTTTGTATTGTCATCAATGCCAAAGGAGGAGATTGTTGGCATTTGCATGAAGATTGCATTAATCATATGTTATGTTGTCATTGATGTCAATTGAACTGGTAATGACATTAATGATGTTGTTGATATTGTTGTTATTGTTGATATTGTCTTATAACCGGTAGTAAGAGATTTGTGAAGGTTATTGTAAACCGATATGTAAGTTTGTGAGTTGAACCGGTAATCGGAGTAAAAAGTTAAACCCTTTCTATGTTATGTAACCGGTAAACCCTACCAATTGTTTTTGTTAAACCTAACCGATTAAGGTTGTTGAATTGGTTATGTTGGTTGAGCGGTAATGATGGTGACATGTAAGGTCATTGTAGGAAGATAAGTTCAAAACGTTTTGGTGCATTTGTTTGTCTAGGGAATGAAAAAAATGTATTGCATCTAATGCAAAACGCATGATGAGTTACTGATCTCGATGAAGCGGTAATCAAGGAGTGGTTGAGGTTTTCTTGATTCATGTGTAGATATTGCTATTAAATCCAACGGTCATGCTTATACCGACTTGTTTGTAATCTCGATGAGAGGATTAGATTTTTGTTGTGTTACCAACCTAATTGATTTGTATTTAAGGTCGATGAAGTTGTTTTGTTTAGTGTTGGCAAGAGTTGGCAGAAATCACTTGAGTGTGTGATTGCCGAACTGGAGAATGAGTCTACAGTTTGAGTAAAGGCAGATAGAAGCTTAAATGGATCTGATCAAGAAAATGTAGTGCTATTCAGGCAGATCAAGAAAATCCTATTGTTTTGTAACAATTACAGCATAATTGAAATCCCCTAACCGGGTAAGCTCTAACAAGATTGGTTACTTATTAAATCCTCTAACAAGGTGGTCCATTAGATTGGATTTTCAAATCCTCTACTGAGGTTACTCGTTACAAGGTATTTGCTTCTAACAAGGCATTTGTAGTCAATCCCTTAACCGGGGGATTCCTAACATGATCAATTCTCTACAAGATTTTTGTAAAAGCTTTAACAGGCTTGGTTCCTAACAGGGCGAACTTCAGAAGAGTTCAGATATTATCTTGTGAGTCTCATCTCACCGTAGTTTTTACCTATTTGGGTTTTCCACATATAAATATTTGTGTCATGTGGTGAATGTTTTTGTGGTTACAATCTTATGATTGATTTGATTAACTATTTCTGATAAGGCATGATAACCAAATGCATTAAGAAGTGGAGTATTGACATATGATAAAGCATTTGGATGTTTACAAGTTAAATTATGTTTACTGTTAAGTTGTTGTAACAGTCAACCGGTATTCTTATGAGTATTGATCTTGACAGTGGTATTCCATTGATAAGATTACTTTGCATGTTTGAGTTTGGGAAGTTTGTATCAGTTTTTCTAGTTACTGATTCATTCCCCCTCTCTCTCAGAAATCTACCGGATACTTATTCTTTCATCATACCATCATTCTTCTCTCTTCTCATGGAGCCATGTCCTCCACAAATTTGTTGCCTCCTCAAAATCCTCCTTCACTCAATACTCCTCATATCATCACTCTTCAATCTTCTCCTTCCTCTTCTAATGGGATTCAACCCACCATATTGCAACCTCCTCCAACTAATTCTCCACTTAATACTCCTCACTTTCTCACATTTCTTGATTCCTCTTATTTGTTTTGGACCACCATTCTCTAACCTTCCCCACCAAAAAATATTCTCCCCTAACTACTAAATCTATACATTCAACATATTTATGGAAATTAAGGATTTCCCTCTCGAGCACTACTCTAGACTCCTCCATCATCAATTCCTTCTCATACATCTACCAACTCATCTACATACACCTCTCCTTCCTTATATTCCACAATATCTTTCTCTCCACTCTTTTCTACAATAATTTATTCACCATCATTTTCTGTTGCAACCTCACTCAACTTCATCCATGTAACTTCTTCTCTATTTATATTTTCTCTCTTTTTCTTCTTTACCTTTCATTGCAATTTACTTTTTCACTTCGTCCATGTCTTCAACAAGGCATGCTTCAATCTCTTCTTATTCCTCTTCCTATACAAGTACAACTTCATCTATGAATATATACCAACTTCATCTATGAACAAATATTTATCAAGAAAAGGATGGGATTCAACCCTACTATCATTTCATTTGTTTTCCTCCTTTGCATATTTATTGTGGTCTCCTTCAAACCCTTCAACATGATATTATTATCGTTAATTTAAACCTTATATATTCATTCTCTCATGATAAGAACTAAAATTAATAAAACCTATTCAATGGCTAATCTCATACTTGTCCTCTTTATGTACAACTTTATACACATACACCTTCACAATGTGAAAACTCTTTATTTTGCAACAACCCTCTCTCACATACACCTTCATGCACTCATCAAATCTAAACTTCAAATACCATGGTATCTATAGTTATAGGTTCCTCTCATAATAATGCAAAGGGAAATAGAACAACTCAAACCACTCACCACAACCCTATAAGATTATGAGATCATTTAGAATTATAACCCCTTCAACCCATGTTACACCCGAGCTCCTAATTGACAAGAAAATGTACTTCTTGGGGCAGAAAAACCTTAACACCTTTACCCAATGGAAATAATGACTTGGACATGTTTGAGACACTTATAACACCTTAAAAATAACTTACCTTGACTTGACAATGCTTGAGAGACAATAAAATGGTGTCTTGCACCTACCCAGGTAACCAGGGTCTTAACCAATTGAGAACAAAGAGACACAAAGGTTTTTAGAAGGTTTTACAAAGGACTTCTATGACTATCCTAAAACAATGACAATTTTAGGCTTCACAAACAACCTTTCCCCACACAAGTTCCACTCCAATGACCACCCCAATATCCAAATCAGAGAACCAAAACTTGTATTCAGCCTCTAAAAGTACCTTTCCATCATATTTATGCATCCAAGGGGTTAATTTATTCTATTGTTCTACTTATTTCAGCCTTAAGCCACTTTCCTAGGCCTCTCACATAGAGATGTCAAGCCTAGGACATCAAATAACTTCTTGCCAACTCCTCATTCTTCCATGAAAAAAAATCAATATGAAATTACCTACAAAAAACTAACATTCGACCAAAAATCATAATTTTCCCATAGTGGACATGGGAGTTATTTAAATTTTTGTGTCCAAACACTAGGTAAGGAGGGTTTCTGGACACTGTTTACAAAAAATCAATATCTCACTCCAAACTCAATGAAATGAGCCCAAACCAAAGCCAAATGAAATTTATCTTTCCCTAATTTCCAAAAATGTCATGTGTAGGTCATGGGGATCCGTAAAACTCTGTACAAATTGATTGTTCTGTAGAAAAATGTGAGAAAATTGCAGAAATCAGAGTTATTTTATTGAATTTTCACCATCCAAAGTGTCAATAACTTTGCCTCGACCAAGGGGAGGCAAATTTAAATAATTTTACACCATCCCAACCAAATTCCAAACACTTTTTGAATTAGTTAGCTGTTGGGATTCAATTTGACACAAAAATTGTCAAAGTTGTTAATGCAACTTTTGAGCAATTTGACAACTTTTCTTCAAACGGCCAATATGACTCAAAACTCACTTCTAATCACTTTTCCATATCAAAATGAACCTATATAGACCAAAAAAATCATCTATAACCATTTATGACCCCCTTGGAATGGCTTGACCAAGGTTGACCCAATCAGGACCTAGTATGACTACAAGGCTTGGATGGAGTCAAAACCATACAAAATGATTACAGATGACTAGAAACAACATGAAATGGTCCATAGGAACTTATTACATTAAAACAAAACAAAAACCATCACAAGGCAACTTGTGACCAATAATGAGATCCCAGGTGCTTCGACACCATACACTTAGGGGTAGAAAGAACTCAAGTTCCTTGAGGAACCAGGTTTGCTACAAAAGTACCATGCATTCTAATGTCTTCTTCAGTAATCCATGTGGCATCAAAATCAGGTAGGCGACACCATTTGACAAGGTACTCGTTGTAGGTATTTCTCCTAGTCGTTTTCACCTCCTTGGTGTCCAATATACACTCAAGTTGTAAGGGTTGGCTAGGAGGCAAACCCTTAACTCAATCATCATCTTCATTTGATGTAATACCTACATACTGAACCTACAACCACAAAGCCTTTATATGTAAATAAATTAGAAACATTAAAGATTGGAGAAATTTCTAGACTCAGAGGTAGTTCAATTTCATATGCATTTTGTCCAAACTTGTGCACTATCATGCATGGTCCTATCTTCCTCATCAGTAACTTGGTTGGTTGGCTCTTTGGGAGCCTATCCTTCTTCAGATGAGCCAACACCAAATCTCCAACTTAAAATTGCACATCTCTCCTTTTTTCATCAACCCTTTCCTTGTACTTGTCTACATTCTTTTGTAGAGTCTCCTTGACCTGGTGATGAATATCCTTCATGGTTATGGAAAAGTCTTCTCCTTGTGCACTGCTTCTATCAAACCTTTTCAGATCTATGAGTTCCAAAATACCTCTAGGATGCATACCATAGACTATCTCAAAAGGACTCTTCCTTGTGCTTCTATTTGTAGAGTCATGAAAAGAATACTCTACCTGTGATATGATCAATTCCAAGCCTACCCATGTTCCTTGGTTAGACACATCAAAAGGTTGCCTAAGGATATATTGACCACCTTAGTTTGGCCACCAGTCTGAGGGTGATATGCTGAACCAAAGGAAAAATTGGTTCCAAGCTTTTTCCACAAGGTTCCCCAAAAATGGCCCACAAACTTGGAGTCTCTATATGTGACAATGCTGAGGGGTAAACCATGGATCTAAACAACTTCTTTGAAGAACAACCCTACCATGTGAGAGGAATTATTATTGTATTTAAATGGAAAGAAATGTACCATCTTATTAAACCTATCTACCACCACAAAGATGCTATCAAAACCCCTTTGAGTCCCAAGTAGACCCAACACAAAATCCATACTCACTTTCCCATAGTCTACTAGGATTTGGGAGTGGTTGATATAGACCAACATTAGTGGAGGTTGCCTTAGCCCTTTGACAAATGCCACAACCTTCCAAAAACTTCCTAACATCTTCCTGCAACTTAGGCCAAAAATAGAACTGTTTCACTTGATATAAGGTCTTGTCAAGACCAAAATGTGCCCCCAAGCTTCCACTATGCTTCTCCTTTATGGTATTTTCCCTCATTGAGCATTTGGGAGCACATAATTGACTCCCTTTAAACAACAATCCATCCTGCAACAAATACTCGGAATATTCATTATGACATGAATCAGCAAATTGATGGCAAACCCCATATCCTCCTTGAAATCAACATCATCCTTGTAGATATCTTTAAGGGAATTAAACCCCATGCTTTGTAATTGTACTTCTTGTACAAAAAGTGTTATCCTTCTAAGAGAATCTACTACTTTATTGTCTTGACCCTTCTTATGTTTTATGGTGAAGGTGTAGGCTTGAAGATACTCCACCCACTTCATATGCCTATGGTTTAGCTTATCCCATCCATTCAGAAAACTCAATGCATGATTGTTAGTATAAACAACAAATTCTCTTGGTAATAAATAGTGTCTCCACTTCTTTAGGGACTGCACCATAGCATACGAATCCAAGTCATATGATGAATACTTTCTTTTTGCAACATTTAATTTCTCTGAGAAGAATGCCACTGGTCTGCCTTCTTGGCTTAGTACTACCCCTATGGCCTGGTTGCTAGCATCACATTCAATGTTAAAAATATTGTTAAAATCAAGGAGAACAAGTATAGGTTGATGTGCCACCCTTTTCTTCAAGTATTCAAAATCTCTATCAGCCTTACTAGTCCAAGAAAACTTACATTTTCTCCCACCTTTAATGGTATCTATCATAGGTGCACAAATATTACTAAAATTATTTATGAACTTTCTATAGAAACTAGCAAGCCCATGAAAAATTATAACATCACCAACTGACCTTGGGGTTGACCAATTAAGAATGGCTTCTACCTTAGAAGGATCCATTTTCAAACTTCTCTTGGAAATGACAAAACCAAGGTACACATTTGTCCAAGTTGATCATGAGTTTCTGCTCATGTAACCTTCTAAGAACCATGTCGAAATGCTGCAAATGTTCTTCTTTTGACTTGCTAAACACAAGTATGTCATCAAGATAAACAACAACAAATTTACCAATAAAGGGCTTTGACACCTCATTCATTGGGCGCATAAAGGTACTAGGAGCATTTGATAGCCCAAAGGGCATCATCATCCATTCATAAACACCTTCATTGGTCTTAAAGGCAATCTTCCACTCATCTCCCTCTCTGATCCTTATTTGATGATAACCGCTCTTGAGATCAATCTTGGAAAAGTAACATGCCCCTCCTAGGCAATCCATTAGGTCTTCAATTATTGGCATTGGAAATCTATATCTAATTGTGATCCTATTAATTGCTCTTGAATCTATACAAAGTCTCCATTTACCATCCTTTTTGGGTGCTAGGACAGTTGGAACAACACATGGACTCAAACTCTCCCTTACTAGCCCCTTATCTAACAACTCTTGGACTTGTTTTGCAATTTCTTCATTTTGGGAGGGTGTCATTTTGTAGGTAGCTTTGTTAGGTAATCTTGCACTAGGTATAAGGTCTATGTGATGGCTTATATTTCTGATTGGTGGTAGGGAGTTAGGAAACTCCTCAACTACAATGCCTTTATACCTCTCTAGCATGTTTTGGACTTCTTTGGGAATAGCTTTCTCCTTGTTTGTTGTCAAAACTAATTCATTTTTGGGCTTCAAAATCAGGGCAAACCCTTGACCACCCTCCTCCTTCAAAGTCCTCAAAAATTCCTTCTCTCCTACCATCATGACACTAGATCCCTCATGATTAGGCTTATCTTCTTCTAGTAGGGGTTTGAGAGAGATATTTACTCCATCTTTCAAAATGACATAGGTATTTCTTTCCCCATCATGCTTGGCCTTCCTATCAAATTGCTAAGGTCTACCAAGAAGAAGGTGGCATACATCAATAGGGATGATGTCACATAGGATCTTGTCTTTGTAGGATCCAATATTGAACTCCACCAATGATTGTTCATTCACCAACACCTGCTGCCCCTTATTGAGCCATGGCACTTTATATGGGTTAGGATGGGGAACTCTTTTTAAATTCAACTTTTCTACCATTTCTAGGTCTACAAGATTATTAGTAGAACCTAAGTCAACAATCACCTTACACACTTTACCTTGCACTTTGCAATTGATTCGGAAGAGTGTTTTCCTTTAAGGGGTTCTTTGATAACCAGTACCTTGAGCAATGTCCTCCTAAGAATCAAAGATTCTCTAACTTTTGATGTAACAGTCACCATAGGTGAAGTCACACTCCCTTTATCCTCTTGCACTAGTTGGTTTCTCCTTTCTTCTCCATGAGAACTAGAGGCTTTTTTTTCAGGACAATTGAAGGCAGGATGCTCTACTTGATTGCAATTATAACATCTATCAGTGAAGGTGCTTGAACCTCTTCCCGATCTATCGAATCTTCGTCTTCCATTCGGTCTCCTCCGTCTAAAACTGTTATTATGAGGATCCAATAACTACTGAGAGGGCAGGGGGGTGAATCAGTAGTTAAACAACTCTGATAATAATTAAAAAAAACACTTCAAAAATTAGTACTGGTAACTGATCAAACAATCTTCAAACCATATTTACGAAAATATTACCAGTAGTTGCTTAAGTGTTCATCATTAAGAAAACATAGTAAAGACATCAAATGAATAACTCAACAATCCATCCACAACATGAACACAAATATTTTTCATGTTGAAACCCAAATGGGAAAATCCACGGTGGGGATTAGCACCCACAAAATATTTGCACTCTTTCGAAATGCACCCGGTTAAAGGCCTAGCCCAGTTAGGAGCTTTACAATTTGCCCGGTTAAGAGAAGACCTTGTTAGGAGTCACCCAGTTAAAGGATTTCACCTTAGCCTTGTTAGGAGATCTACCCTATTAGGAGTAACCTTGTTAGAGGATTTTAAACTCAAGCTAACGAGCTACCCGATGAAGGGATTTTACAAATAAGACCTGTTAGGATCTACCTTGTTAAGTGATTTTAGACTGCTGTAACTATTAGGGAGCAACATGGAAAATGATCTGATCACAATACTTCCTTGCTTGCTAGTACAGATCCATTTCAGCTCAATCTCTGCTTCACACATGCAGACTCTTCAATCCGGTTCGACAAACTCTTCTTTTTAAATCAGTGACACGAAATCTCTTCTAAAACTCGTCCTAAATACACTTTTCAACTAGGTCGGTTACATAACCCTAACTACATTCAAAGTACATTGAATTTACATTTCAGATCATTATAGATCATTACAAATCATTTACAGATCAACAAATTTCAAGACAATTTCCACTATTGAATGATCACCGCTCATCACCGTACATCGCTTTGATAAGCAATCAAACCCTTGTCACATTCTGCTAAGCACTTTATTGTTTTCAAAGAAATCCGATCCTTGCACACACTTAAAAGCAATCTTATCATCACACATTATTTCTGACACATCATTACTAAGTTATGAACATGATAAATCCACTGCCAAACCATAAATCATTACCGGTTAAAGATCTGTTTCCGGTATACATTCTTCTTCATAGAGTTTATGAGATTCAGTCATAACTCACTCAATATATTGAATTTTCTGATGTGGTTGCAATCACAGGCTCATGCCAATTTCATAAACATATATTCCATACCGTAACACCTAACTCTTCACCAATCGTCTAGACCAGTGTCTTGATCATCGCATTGTTCTTGCTTACCGGTATATTGCAACTTAGCAGTTTTGTTGTCTAACACATTCCTCTACCGGTTAGGCTTTACTGGTAGGCCTAGATGACTTAGATGACTCAACAAACATGGTTACCACAATGACAACACAAATAAAGTCATCAAACAACTTACAATTATATCATCATCATCTAGCCAACGATCTCCATCAACTTTACCAACTTTATCGGTCATCTTTTCATCTCATCATCAATTATGTTCAATGCCAATAATCTCTCCATTATTGTCTTCATCAGATATGCCAACAGTATGCCAATAAAATCCCTCTATTTCTTGAGTCCCCCTTTGTTCATTGTGGTTAGACTCTCCTTGCCGTCTTTGGGACTGATTTCCACCCCCAAAAGTTCCTCTCCCTCTGAGACTTCTACCTTTTACTCTACTTTGTTGATCACTCTTCCTTTTCAACTTTTCTTTTGCCCTCAATTCTACTTGGAAACTTTCATCCATGATCTTAGGGACAAGGAGGTTGATTTCATCTTAGATATTGAACCTCAATCCATTAAGGTATCTAGCCACCTTTTGTCTTTCATTCTCCACATGCTTGGACCTCATGTTGAGCTTATGAAACTCCTCAGTGTAGGCAACCACATCCATGTCTTTTTATTTTAGGTTTTGCATCTTTCTGAATACTTGAACCTCATAAATAGCAGGTAGGAATTTTCCTTTCAGTTTGTTCACCATCCTATCCTATGAATTGATCATGGCTTTATTTTGTTTCACCCTTTCTCCTTGGGTGTAATTACACCAAACCAAGGAAGAACCCTTCAAACTTGATCTTAACAAAATTCACCTTCTTATCTTCAGGTACCTCCTTGTACTCAAAGTAATTGTTCAAGGCATCAATCCACTCTATCAAATCCCAAACATCCATCTTGCCTCCATACATAGGAAGCTCCATTTTCACATCATCAGCATCCCCTTTTACTGATTTCAAAGCATTGATGAACCTTCTTTCTTTAGGAGGGATCTCCTCTTTCTGAGGTCCTGTAGGAGGGGTCTCACCTTCATCTTCTCCTCCTCCTTCTTCTTCAGGGTCACTATCACTCTCTTTACCTCTATCTCTCCTTCTCTCTTTGGCCTTTAATGCTTCTACCTCTTATCTTAGGGCTTTCAATTGCCTAGCCACTGCAGATCCAACTTTTGGAGGCATTTTGCTATACCCCTAGCTTCTTCTCAATCTCCTTTCTTCACACACCAAGCCTATCTCCCAAACAATCAAACTTGGATCTGAT
Source organism: Cryptomeria japonica (assembly GCF_030272615.1). NCBI lineage: Eukaryota > Viridiplantae > Streptophyta > Pinopsida > Cupressales > Cupressaceae > Cryptomeria > Cryptomeria japonica. The sequence goes on from NC_081412.1 coordinate 23,479,424, forward strand.
ACCAATATGATGCAGAGGTAAATAGAACAACTCAAACCACTCACCACAACCCTATAAGATTATGATATCATCTAGACTTATAGCCCCTTCAACCCCTGTTACACCAAGGCTCCAAATTGACAAGAAAATGCACTTCTTGGGGCAACAAAGCCTTAACAACTTTACCCCATGGAACTAATGACTTGGAAATTTTTGAGACACTTATAACATCCCAAAAACAAATTACCTTGACTTGACAATGCTTGAGAGACAAGAAAATGGTGTCTTGCACCTACCCAGGTGACTAGGTCTAGAAGCCTTCCCAATGAAGTTTTTCAAACAATCAGGGTCTTAACCAAATGAGAACCCTCCAAGGACACAAAATAGGGTTGGTTTCAACCAAAAAAAAGAGACACAAAGGTTTTTATAAGGTTTTACAAAGGACTTCTATGACTGTCCTAAAATAGTGACAATTTTAGGCCTCACAAACAACCTTTCCCCACACAAGTTCCACTCCAATGACCACCCCAATATCCAAATCAGAGCACCAAAACTCGTATTCAGCTTCCAAAATTCCCTTTCCATAATATTTAGGCATCTAAGGGGTCAATTTTTTTTGTTGTTCCACTTATTGCAGCCTTAAGCCACTTTCCTTGGCCTGTCACATAGAGATGCCAGGCCTAGGGTATCAAATAACTTCTTGCCAACTCTTAATTCTGCCTTGAAACCAAAGGAATATGAACTTACATACAAAAAAATAAAATTCCACCAAAAATAATCATTTTCCCACAGTGGACATGGGAGTTATTTAAATTTTTGTGCCCAAACCCTAGGTAAGGAGGGTTTCCGGACTGCATTACAAAAAAATCAATATCTCACTCCAAACTCAATTAAATAAGCCCAAACCAAATCCAAATGAAAGGTAACTCTCCCCTCTTTCCAAAAATGTCATGTTCAGCTCATGGGGATCCGTACAACTCCATACAAATTGACTGTTATGGAGAAAAACGTGAGAAAATTACATAAGTCAGAGTTATTTTATTGAATTTTCACCATCCAAAGTGTCAACAAATTTCCCTCGAACAAGGGGAGGAATATTTAAATAATTTTCTACCATCCCAACCAGCTTCCAACCACTTTTTGAATTAGTTAGCCATTGGGATTCAATTTGGCACAAAAATTGTAAAAGTTGCTAATGCAACTTTTGAGCAATTTGACAACTTTTTCTCAAAAAGCCAATATGACTCAAAAATCACTTCTAATCACTTGTCCATACCAAAATGGACCTAAATAGACAAAAAAATCATCTACAACCATTTATGAACCCCTTGGAATGGTTTGACCAAGGTTTACTCAATCAGGACCTAGTAGGACTACAAGGCCTAAATGGAGTCAAAACCATACAAAATGATTATATATGGCTAGAAACAACCTGAAATGGTTCATAGGACCTTATTACATAAAAAAAAAAAAAAAAAACATTACAAGGAAACTTGTGATCAATAATGAGATCCTAGGTGCTCCTACACCACATACCTACAAAAAAACTCACACTCGCATACACCTATGCTCTAACGAAGAAGAACCCTAGAAGATGCACCTCTTACATTTCCTCTACCCACTTCCACTACAGAGGACACCTGTGCACTTTTTACCCAATCCTTGTTGGAAAAAAACTCTTATCCATCAAACCCTTGGAAGACACTCAACACATCCCCAATACAAACCTCACTCTAATAGCACTTGATGCAATCAAGGTGGTATCATGATTTAAATTTCAAAACCTTCTAGTGAGTAACTGAATACGATATGACTTGATTCAAATCTAAGAAAGGGGCTTTAATAGGCAACCCTATCACACAACTCAACTACGACACCAAACTCACATAATAACACATTCACAAGAAATTCAAAATATTTTATTTATTTTTTCATTATTCGAGTTTAAAAAATACAATGAAAGACATTATAATCTTCTTCTAGTTGCAATGTTTCTTCTTTTGGTTGAGGAATCTTGTAGCCAAGCTAGTTGCCCTTATTTGGCAACCCTCCCATTTACATTGTCTTCCTAACTCCTACTACCTCCTTTGAGAACCATCTTCCTCTATTACAATTCATACATTATTGCCCTTTCTCTAATGGAGTTCATTATGGGGGACTGTTGTTGGGAAATTAGGTGTTGTACACATTGCATAATAATGTTTATAACTTGTAATGGGGTGGAAAGTGAATCATGTAGAGATCAAGAGGAAATATTTTCTTCTCTTCGAGGAGAGATGAAAGTTTCAATGTGGATTTCCCTTCAAACACTTTATCCACATTACATTTAAAAGAGGGGGGGAATTAACTAGATCCAATCTTTGAGGAAAGGGATTGAATACTAAATGAATTGATAATGAGGTAGAAATGACAAGATAGCCCCTCTTTTAGAATGGAAAATGGTTGAATTATGTATTTTGAGACTAAGTGTAAAAGTAGCAAAGAATTGATTATAACTTGAAATGGAAGCGTGGGATAAAGTTGTGCACCTAGATCTGGCTATAATATGTCAAGACGAAGCTGCCTTGCGAATTTGTAGAAAAGTTGTTGGGATCATGTTGAAAGTGCACACGGTCCTCCAAAAAATTCATGAAATGAAAAGGGTTTTTCCACCTCTGTGAATGGAGTCCAAATTTGCAAATACAGTTGCGCATTTGCAACCTCAAGGGAGGTTATAGATAGAATTGCTTGTGTGAAATTGAATGTTGAAAGGGATCTATTCTTCAATGGTTAAATCCTTGACTTGAATGCAACACCTAGCCTTAAAGGGAGACTTGAGAATGCTTAATGCTTGAAAGGGATGCTTGAATGCTTGAATTCTCTTGAATCCTTGGTTGCTTGAACGTGTGATCCATGAAACTTCCAAATTATGCAAATGTGAAGGTAAATGCAACTTATATATTTGTCAATTAGGGTTATTGGACTGATTTTTCATCATAAGCCGACATAGGGAAAGTTTTCCCACTGAAAAATGCAAAGACCAATGCATAGTTTGAATGAAGGGACCCAAAAATAGGGCAGGGGTAGGGGAGCCATGCCCGCTTCCTAAGGGGGATATGGGCACCATGCTACTATCCTTCCCTTATCTCAAGACAGGAAGTAGTGCGGGGGGGCAGGATAAGTGCAAATTTTCATGGATTGAGAAAGCCTCGAGTCTCCGATCAAGCTTGGAGATTCGATTGGCCAATGTGAACATATGGTAAAAAATTGCAAGGGTCACAATTTATGACACTACATTTAGACCCCACTTTAGCAGGAGTATAAGCGTACACCAATATTACCAGTAAAGTACAGGGGAATAAGATTGAAATACTTCTACCATGTCAAGGAGGCAAGATGCACCAAGCCCCCACTGGAATAAGGATCTTACGATGTTGATTGCTAAAGTAAAAGGGAAGATCAAGAGAGAGAACCATGATTGTAAGTAGAAAGGTTCCCTTCGGTATGAGTCATGACAAGCAAGGATACAAAAATTACAAAGCGAAGCCCAATTCATCAAGTAACTTTAAGTATCAAGAAGGAAAATATGAGCAGAGTGTATGCCCCCACATTAAAGCGATCATGCACGCATTATCGGGAGAGATTTCTTTAAGGTAGGATATACCCAAGAGAAAAATAGAGAGAGGGAGCACGTTATCGCAAGGATTTAGCCCCCAATCGAGGAATAAACCCAAGGATAATGAACACAAAACACGAGGTAGTTTCGCTTTCCTCCGGGTCAGTATGTTGTATGATAACTCATGTATATCATATATGTATATGCATATAATAATCTCCATTCCCCAAAGAAAGGAAACTACCTTGGAAGAAAGGGAATAGAGGATGTCTTTTGAGTCAACATGAAAGAGACCAAAAGAGATCTCAATGCTTTGTATTGTCCTCAAGTAGACATTAAGGGAAAAATAGAAGAACAGGGATACACATAAAATAATAATCACAAAAGAGCAAGAGAGGAGAAAGGGAGAAGATCTACGGTGCTAATGTTGCTAATCTAGCACAACATCCACCTCCCGATCTTGCTGATCACTATTTTGGGAAGGTGAGCAACACACTAAAGGAGTGACATCGAGCACAGTAGATGGAGCTATCACAAGACCCAAACAAGGACTATGCTCATGTGGTAAGTCACTTTGTTCGATTCTACGAGCTAGGATTAGGGCTTTTAAAACTTTTTCTGATAAATGCTTATCCACATCAATATATTCATAGTCACTATCAGAAGCATTAGGAGTTGTCTTGACATCTTGAATAAAATTTTCACTCATTTCTTCATCTAGATTTATAGAGTGGAGTACAAACACGAATAGGAGTAAAAACATCACATATTTTTTGCAATTTACGATTTGGAGATGTAGGTTCAACATCTTGCTTAGGAGAAAAGGTAATCATATCAACTATTAGAGTCCTAGGAGATTGAATGTTTTGAGGAACATCTTCACGAGCTCAAGCATGACGCCTTCATCAACGGTCTCTCATACAACGATTTCGTCGAGTCTTAGCGGAAGGTTGTGAAGAAGGAAGAACATTTGTTGAAGGAATAATAATCTTCTCTTTGATAGTTGAAGGTTTAGGTTGAGGTCTTTGAGGTTGGAGAAGAGGAGAGGCATGCCTCTTCTCCCTATAAGAGGAAGGAGGTGGAACTGCACCATATAAAGGAGGAATATTGGGTGTAGGAAGGAGATGAGGTCCATCATGAGGAGGAGGTACATGTCTAACCTTAGGAGGAATATTGTTGTGTTTCTTAGGAGAAGGCATAGTCACATCCATAGGAAGAGGTAGAGGATCTTCCTTAGGAGGAAGATTAGTTCTATCCGTTAGGGGAAGAACTTCATCTTCAAGAATGATAGGAATGCCAATTGTTAGAGATCTAGGTTTCAAGTATAAAACCATATCTTTATTCCATTTTTTATAAGATTGGAAAAGAGAATTTCTCCTTGATGGAATAGAATGAAATTTCTTAGGCCAAAAGAAATCAATAGGAACCCCTGGGTTCTGTCGGATGGTCGAAATAAGCTATGATTAAAAATTATGATTTCTCCGTTGTGAGGAAATTTAAAACACTTATGAATAGGAGAAGTAATAGCCATCATGGAAGATAGCCAAGGGTATCCCAACTTCACACAAAATTGTTTAGATGAAGGAATGATAACAAAGTTGACATCCATAGATTTAGTGTGAACTTCAACAGGAAGGGTGATAGATCCAATGGTAGGACAAGAGAATCCATCAAATAACTACACAACCATATTAGAGTCATCATAAATAGGTTTATGCAATTGTAAAGTGAAAAGATACTCCTTAGTGATGACATTAACCATGCAAGAGGGATCAATAAGAGCACCATGACAAGGTATGTCCTTAACCTTCACAACTATGTATAAAGGGTGGTCTCACTAGGGTCAAATGTAATACAATGATCCTTAGGTGTCTCTTGTTTTTCTACCATGTTCACCAAATTCAGAGTTGTGGTAGTAAGATCAGAAGGAGAGAAAGAGGTATGTTCAGTCTCAATCACGTTAGAGGTATGAGAAGGTAATGAATCAGTAAAAATATTAAGATTTTGATTAGGAGGAGGTACTGATTTGTTTCCCTTATTATTCACACCTACCACGAATATAGTATTATTATCAATCAAATCTTGAATCTTACTTTTCAATGCAAAACATTTCTTAGTATAATGACCAGGCTGACGATGAAATTGACAAAAGGAATTGTTATCAAAATAAGGGGATGCAAGCTTAGATGGATCAACTGGTTTTATAGGAGGAATTTTAATAACGTTTCTTTGTAACAACTGAGACATAATACTATGTAAAGATTCATTCAAAGGAGTAAATTGTCTTTCTCTTTTGAAAAATCTAGAAATAGGAGGCACACTTGTTGTAGCGTTCACATTGTTGTTGTTGATTGTATAATTGAACTTGATGAAGCCTTTTGTTTGTTTGAACTTCGCAAATGATTGTTCAACACTCTCCCCCTTGTCACTCGGAGCCATAGGAGTATATTTCTCCAGTTGGCTCACAACCAATTGATAACTGTGGAGTGTTGCACACAACTGGGGAAAGGAAGTAAGCTCAGACAAAAGAAGCTTTTCCCTAATATATTTTTGTAAATTATAAATGAAAAATATTTGAATATCATTATCAAGTACATGAAAAGAAATTTGAGCACACAAATGCTTATATCTACCAATAAAATCAGTCACTTTTTCTTTAACACCCTGTTTACAATGCATTAAATCAGTCAAAGTGATTTTAGGACCAATGTTGTTTTGAAATTGTTGAATGAAAGCATTCTCTAATTGTTAAAAATAAATGATAGAATAAGAAGGAAAAGAGAAATACCATTGTAAAACCTTATCTCTTAGTGTTCTTGTAAAAAAATTTGCAAGTAATCTTTGATCATAAGCAAAATCAATACACAAGGTTTGAAATATTTTGACATGCGTTAGAGGATCACCTTTTCCATTATAGAGTTCCAATTGAGGAAACTCAACATGCTTAGGTGGAATGACTTTAATAATATCAAGAGAAAGTGGGCTCGCAACATCAAATGTGGGCACACTAAACTTGGATTGACTCATGGAAGCAATTTGTTGTTGTAAGGAAGACACAATTTGAGCAAGATTGTTAATGGTCGCTTCGGTAGAAGAATTGATGTTAGACATGGTTGATTGAGAAGGTGGTGTAATATTATTGAAGGAAGACATTGAATAAGGTGGTGGGACATTATGATAAGTAGGCAGAGGTGATGATTGAGTAGGAAAAGGGACACTTAAAGGAGAAATAAAATTGTTGAAAGAATTTCCCCCTTGTGTCACATTGATTGGTTGAGGGATAATAGGAATGTTTATTGAAGAAATAGGTAAAGATGGAGGATTAAATGAAGAAGAGGGATTGCCCCCATGACTAATTGCTGTACATGAATGACATTTTGAGTTGAAGTAGCCATGATGTTTGAGGTAAAAGTAGGAACACTAGTCAGAGGAGTAGTCAAAGGAATAAAAGAATTGATTTGTGTAGGAGGTTGTGAATAACCTAGGGTTTCGACACAACTCTTTATAGGCATGACATTGGAATAAAAAATATGACCAATGCCACACAATATATCAATTCCATTCTTATCACTTTGAATCATGTGTTTAAGGCCTTCAATTAATGGAAGAGCTTCACTATTAGGGTACTCTTGGGACATCCATTGTTGAAAGTTATCAAATTGATTTTCCAATTTTGAAAGTTGATCTATGGAAACTCTAGTCAAAGCTTCTTCTTGGTCATCATGGGATTCATCAATTGGATAGATAGGGACATGATTAGGATGGGAATAATTAACATTATCCTCATTAAAAAGTCACCCAAATTATGCTCCATCTCCTTGGTAATTAAATCTTGGGAAGCCTTAATTCTAATGCTTCGTCTAACGGGGATAGTATAGGTAGGACTAATAGTGGTGAAACTCATGCACTAGAGGAAAAATTTGAAATTTGAAATTATAGGAACAAAGTGCACAAAAATTGAATAATGCAAAATTTGGAAAAATAATGATTAAACAATTTGAAATTTGTTGAAAGAAGAAAATGACACAATTTCCAACAATAATTTTATGATAAATGAAAGGAGATTGGAATTTAAAATTAGGGCCAATGGGATACCACTTAATTTTAAAATTGACAAAATCAGAATTTTTAAAATCAGGGCAAATTATAAGTAACCCCTTAATTTTAAAAAAATTCTTGAAATTTTAGATGTTTGAATTTTGAAGGTATTTTTTATTTAAGAGAAATCAAAGGTCAACAAAATCAACCAATCTGCTAGATTTAAGCTATTAAATATAGTCATAATAGTCTCCCGAAATTTTGGGAAAAAAGTTGGGGACCGTGTTGAAAGTGCACACGGTCCAACCAACTTTTTTTGAAATTTTCAGGGATGAAAGTTACGATGATTTTAAAGATAAGCCCCCAAAATTGGTAGATTTTACGATCTCTAGATAGACGAAATTAATGTTTGAACATGAAAATAGGACCCTATTAGGGTTTTGAGAAAAAAAGATGAATTGAATTGCAAATTTGAAAAGGGTCAAACCTAATGGATAGGGATACCTTGAAAATTGTTTAGAGAACTGAAATTGATTGAAATTGATTGAAATTTGTACAAAATCCAATTAAATTTAAAAATTAGGGTTTTAGGATGTAACCACTTAATTTTTGAAATTTTGAATTTTGAAAAAGGAGGGAAATTGAAAATTTGAATTTTAGGAAAGAGGATAAGTCTGAAAATAGTCACAAAACTGAAAATTAAATGGAAATTCAATTTTTGCACAATTTCAAGATGATTTTTGAAAATTAGGGTTTTGACAATTAACCTCTTAATTTTGTGAATTTGATTTGCAAATTGAACAAGACAATGAAGAAATTGAATTTGACAAACAAAGCAATTTTCATATTTAAGACATTAACAAGCAATTTTTACAAAACACAAGTACAGTTTCAATTTTAAAAACTAGGATTTTGTATGAATTAACCACTAATTTTGCAGAAAAAAATTAAACTTGTAAATAAAAAATATGTAATGATTTGAAATGTCAAGAATGTAAGACGTCAGGTTCACCAAAATGTAATGGGGTGGAAAGTGAATGATGGAGAGATCAAGAGGAAAGGTTTTCTTCCCTTTGAGGAGAGATGAAAGTTTCACTGCGGATTTCCCTTCAAACACTTTATCCACATTACATTTAAAAGAGGGGGGGAATTAACTAGATCCAATCTTTGAGGAAAGGGATTGAATACTAAATGAATAGATAATGAGGTAGAAATGACAAGCTAACCCCTCTTTTAGAATGGAAAATTGTTGAATTATGTGTTTTGAGAGTAAGTGTAAAAGTAGCAAAGAACTTATTATAACTTGAAATGGAAGTGTGGAATGAAGTTGTGCACTTGGATCTGGGTATAATATATCGATACAAAGTTGCCCTACGAATTTGAGGAAAATTTGTTGAGACCATGTTGAAGTGCACACGGTCCTCCAAAAAATCTGCGAAATGAAAAGGGTTTTTTTGCCTTTGTAAATGGAGTCCAAATATGCAAATACAGTTGCACACCTACAACCTCAAGGGAGGTTGTAGATAGAATTGCTTGTGTGAAATTTAATGTTGAAAGAGATCTCTTCTTCAATGATTGAATCCTTGACTTGAATGCAACACCTAGCCTTGAAGGGAGGCTTGAGAATGCTCAATGCTTGAATGCTTGAATGCTCTTGAATGCTTGATTGCTTGAACTTGTGATCCATGAAACTTCCAACTTATGCAAATGGGCAGGTAAATGAAACTTATATATTCATCAATTAAGGTTATTGGATTGATTTTTTGTCATAAGCCGACAAAGGGAAAGTTTTCCCGCTAAAAATGCAAAGACCAATGCATAGTTTGAATGAAGTGGCCCAGAAATAGGGTAGGGACAGGCGTGTCACACCCCTATCCTACCCTTATCTCAGGACATGAAGCAGGTTCAAGTAGTGCAGGGGGCAGAAAAATTGCAGTTTTCAGGGATTGAGCAAGTCTCGAGTCTCCAATCAGGCTTGGGATTCTACTCGCCAATGTGAAGACCCTAATGTGGTCAAAAATTGCAAGGGTCGCAATTGTATGACACTACATAATTGTAATATTTTATTTTATTATGTGAGTTGCATGTAAAGTCTATAGATTTTCTTGGACTATTCTCAAGACCGTTTAATGAGTTGTATTATAACATTGGGATATATTATATTGTATTTACTTAATATTGGTGAAAGTAATTTAATAAAGTACCTAATTGATATGTGGGGTCAAAGGGGTAGTTAGCCCATGGTATTAGCACATGGTTTTGATTTAGTACCACTTGGAGGTTTTGTGGAATTTTGTATCTATAAAAGAAACCACAAGAGTAGTTGTTTGGGTTAGCCAGGTTTAGTATTTGTGAAGGTCAAAAGCATGGCATGGGATGTGCAGTTGCATGCTTGTTCAAATAGATTCTTTGTTGATGGTTGGGGTTTTGAAAGCTTTGTTGGCATTGTGTTGTCATTGATGTCAACCGATCTGGAAGGACAACCAGTATGGGAGTATTGTTGATATCCAGTCATTAATATCAACTAGTGTTGCAGGTCACTGGTAAGGAAGAGAATGTCATTAAGAGGAATGACCACTGGAGTCACCAGTACACAAGTTAGTGTCTGACTTGTGTAGATGAAATGGATAGGTTACCGGTACAGTTTATCACCAGTAAGGAAAGAGTGTCAACTGGTAAGAGTTGTGTTGACAATGAGTAGTTGCCAACCGGCAAACATATGACCAATGTACAGGAAAGATGAGCAAGATGTTGGCGGTTGTTTGTGATGAAGAGGCAAAATGTTATCTAAATCATATCAACACTAGAGGAGAAGGATGTATAGGTCACAGGTATGTTGTGTGGATGCAGAACAATAGGACTCCCACTAGATAAAGATGCAATCACCATGTGAAGAGATGACTGATAGTGAATGTGCCCACATCGGATCACATGTGTCTGTTTGAAGATATGTTGCACAAATAGGGAAGCCACATGAGTGCATTGTAGGATGCAGATGACAAGGATTCACTACCACCAGTAAGTGGAGCTTATCTCCTATTATGCAAAGTGTGCATCATAGTTCTGTGAGATAAGATATAAGAGTTAAAGACAGGTGTTTGAAGGCTCATGCCGAATCTACTAGTGAATCACAAAGATGCCTCAAGAGCATGAAATTAGGGATATGCACTGGACTGATAGAGAAGGCATGATGAGTTTTCAGGATAAATGAAGAGTGATGGGTTTGTCACTTTGACAAACCAGTTGAGATATGGTCTGGGCTGATGAAGAAGAAGGCAAGGCTGAGCAATTGCAAATAGAGGACAATGGCCGGATTGAAGATGGAGTCAGTTGAAGGTTGATGACATGGTGTCATCAAGGTGTTTACCGATATGTATGTCCACCGGTAATATGGACAAGGTGCAGATGTAGAAGACTCCCATCTGATGAAGATATGCATAAGGTAGGTTAGCAAGGGTGGTGATCGGTCGAGTGCTATATTGGAAGAGAAGAAAGATGCAAGGATAATGACAAACCAGTTAGGGGTTTAACCGACATGGATAGTAACCTGGTAGAGGAACTCAGTAATGGAGTTGGTTAGTATTCCAATCCATACCGACATAGATATTCAAGTAAAGGTGGGAGATGACACAATTGTCACATGGAGATGAAGTGGCATGCATACACAAGTCAGTGTGTTGAGTCGTTGAAGTGTCAGGCGGTGAGGTAGCAGGCCACAGGTCGACATTTATGTTGACTGTGAGATTCATGGGATGCACAACAGAGTTTTATGACTCGAGGTCAATGGACAACAATGATCCAACACATACTGGTTGAGCAGATCAAGGCAAGTGAAGGAAATCACAAAGCCATTCTTGGTGATTGACCAAGAAATCCGCTAACAAGTTAAGAGCGGGATGCTAAAAATAGAAGGCATGTTCTAGAAGGTACGAAAATGGCGAGGTTGATTGATGAATTATAGTTCATCAATCCAGGTGATCATATCGAATGAGATCTAATAGGATTTGGTTTTCCTCGAGGTCGATAAAGAAACCCTAACCACCCAAAATTTGAACTGGCTTTTTGCAGGAAAACCAGTTTATAAATATGCAAGCCAAAATCAATGAAGGTAGTTACTAGATGAGAGAGTATTGTTGTTGAAGGAGTGAACAATGGTATGATGAAATAATAAATATCTGGTAGATTAGTGAGAGGGGGGGTGAATCAATAAATAGAAAAACTGATACAAACTTTCCCAATCTCAATTTCAATCACACAGAGTAAACTTATCAATGAAATACTATTGTCAAGATAAAAAAACTCACAAGATAAACCGGTTGACTGTTACAACAACTTAACAATTAACAACATCAAACTTATAAACATCCAAATGCTTTATCATATGTCAAGAGACTTCATTTCTCAATGCTTCAAGTTGTCATGACTTATCAGAATAGTTAAGTAGTTAATCAAATCAACCATAAGATCATAACCACAAAAATATTCACCACATGACACAATATTTTTGATGTGGAAACCTAAATGGGAAAAACCACAGTGAGATGAGACTCACAAGATAACTATCTGAACTCTTCTGAAGTTCACTTTGTTAGGAGCCAAGCCTATTAAAGCTTTACAAAAGTCCCATTAAAAACTGATCATGTTAAGAATCACTCGGTTAAGGGATTGACTACAAATGCTTTGTTAGAAGCAATACCCTGTTAGGAGTACCCTTGGTAGAGGATTTAAAAATCCAAGCTAATGGATCACCTTGTTAGAGGATTTGAAAAGTAACCAAGCTTGTTAGAGCTTACCCAGTTAGGGGATTTCAGTTATGCTATAATTGTTAGAAAACAACAGGGGTTTGCTTGATCTGTCTGAATAACACTGCACTTGCTTGATTAGATCCTTTTTAAGCTTCCATCTGCCTTCACTCAAACTGCATACACATCATCTGGTTCGGCAACCACACACTCAACTAATCTCTACCAACACCTTCAATAAAACAACTTCATCGACCTTATAAGCAAATCAATTAGGTCGACAACACAACAAAAACCTAATTCTCATCAAGATTACAAACAAATTAAGTTCAAGTATGACCATTGAATTACATAGCAATTTCTTGCACATTAATCAAGAAATCCTTGACCGCTCTTTGATCACCTCTTCGATCTTTGTAACTCATCACACACTTTGCATTAGATGCAATACACTTTGCTCATTCCCTAGACAAAAGTTTACAACAACGTGCCAAAAACATCTTGAAATTGTTTTCATACAATGACCATACGTGTCACCATCATTACCGCTTGTCATTAGATCATAAACAAACATAACCAATTCAACAACCTTAATCAGTTAGGGTTTAACAAAAATAACTGGTAGGGTTTACCAGTTATATCAAATAGATAGGGTTTAACCTTTTATCGGTTAGCGGTTCAACTCACAAACTTACATACCAGTTTACAATTTCCTTCACAAAGCTCATCCTACCGGTTACAAGACAATATCAACAATATCATTACCGGTTAATTGACACCGATGACAACATAACATATCATTAATGCAATCTTCATGAAAATGCCAACAATCTCCCCCTTTGGCATTGATGGCAATACAAAAATCAACACTATTGATTGTTGCTTTGATTGTGAATAGGAATCTTGGTTTACATTACCAAGTATTCATCATGCACTCCAAGTCTTCAGCTTGTCATTGGTTCTCCTCCTCATAATCACATAATTCTTCTCCTCCTTTGACAACAATGCGAAATTGAAAGTAAAACATGTAATGTCAAATTATACTGTACAACAACAATAATCTAAAACTTAATGCTCCCCCTGTGGAATAACTTCCACTACTACACCAATACTTCTGTAAAATTTTGCAAGTGGTTCAACTAACCTCGTGAAGGGGTACAACCCCTAGTTGACTTCTAAGATACTCAAATGTAGTCTTAGGTAGATGTTTAGTAAAAAAATCTGCAAGCTACTCCTTGGTAGAAACATGCTCTAAGCTAACATCTTTGCTCTGCACTTTCTCCCTCAAGAAGATACTTCAATTCAATGTGCTTGGTTTATGCGTGCAAAACAGGGTTCTTGGAAATATTTATGGCACTTGTATTATCATATAAAATCTTTATAGGTTCTGAAATCTTCATCTTAAAACATTCCAAAATGTGCCTCATCCAAATAGCTTGTGTGTAATTCATGTAAGCTACAACATACTTAGCTTCAACAATAGATTGTGAAGTACAACTATGCTTCTTACTACTCCATGAAACAAGCCTTCCTCCAAGAAAAAATGCTCCATCGATTGTGCTTTTACGGTCATCAACATTTTGTGCCCAATCAACATCTGTGTACACCTTCAAATCAAAGTTTCCTCCATATGGATACCATAATCCATAGTCAATAGTACCTTTCAGGTATCTAAAAATTCTCTTGGTTGCCATCAAATGTGTTTCCTTAGGATTCTTCTGGAATCTAGCAACTATGCCAACCACATGAGCTATATTCGGTCTATTGTGAACAACATAGTGCAATTTGTCAATCATTGACCTATATTCCTTCTCATCAACAGACTTAGATTCATCTTCCTTAGACAACTTACAACCTGTAACCATTGGTGTTCCAACTGGTTTACAATCACTCATGCCAAATGTCTTCAAGACCTCTTTTACATACTTAGACTATGTAATGAAAATACCATTCTTCATTTGTTGTATTTGCAAGCATATGGAATTTTTTATTTCCCCAACTAAAGACATTTCAAACTCATTTTTCATTTCATCTGCAAAATTGTTGCTCATGACATCATTACCTCCAAATATGATATCATCAACAAATACTTCGCTAACCAGTATTTTATCTCCTTCAGACTTTAGATATATGTTACTACCATTACTAGTTCTCAGAAAGCCTATCTTCATCAGATGTGTATGAAGCCTTTCATACGATGCTCTGGGTGCCTTCTTTAATCTATATAAAGCCTTATGCAATCTGCATACCATGTCTTTCTCATCAGTCAAAGCATAACCATTTGGCTGCTCAATGTATACTTCTTCTTCCAATATCCCATTAAAAAATGCAGACTTAACATCCATCTGGTATACCTTGAATTTCTTATGGGGTACAAATGCAAGTAGAGTTCTGACACCTTTCAGTCTTGCTACTGGTGCAAAATTTTCGCCATAATCTTCCCCTTCCTCTTGTGCATAACCCTTGCAGACCAACCTAGCCTTGTTGTGAACTACAATACCATCTTCATTCAACTTGTTCCTGAATACCCATTTAGTACCTATTACATTTTTATTTACTGGTCGGGGTAGTAGGGTCCAAGTGTTGTTCTTCTCAATTTGATCCAATTCCTCCTCCATAGCTTTAACCCAATGATCAATACCAAATACTTCCTTTGCAGTTCTTGGTTCAATGGTGGAGATCATGCAAGAGTTTTCTCTTATTCTTCTTCTAGTTGGTACTCCAACATCCTTATCCCCAATAATCTGTTCAGGATTGTGATTCAATCTCACATATCTTGGAATGACATGATCATTATCTTCAGGTTTAGTTTCAACATTATCATCATCTTCTGAATTTATATGTTCCGGTTGAACAAGTGCATCAGAATTTGCTTTGTCGGTTTCAAATTTCATAGTTTCTGGTTCCAAAAGCAAAATGCAAGGATCTTTATCCTTCTTCTCCAAACTAGTTTCCTTTGAAACTTCAGGATATTCATCCACTCGAACATGAACACTCTCAATAATTCTCTGTGTCCGGTTGTTAAAACACTTGTAGGCCTTACTCTTGGTGGAATAGCCAAGAAATATACCTTCATCACTCTTAGCCTCAAATTTTCTAATATAATCACCTCTCTTAATAAAACATTTGCTTCCAAATATCTTAAAATAACTAACATTAGGTGATCTTCTATACTAGTATTCATAAGGAGTCTTGTCCTTACCTCTTTTCACGAGAACTCGGTTCATAGTGTGGACAGTTCTGTTGACAGTTTCTCCCCAAAAGGTTTTTGCTACTTTTCCTTGTATCAACATTGTCCTAGTAGCTTCAACCAATGACTGATTGTTCCTCTCTGTGATACCATTCTATTGTGGTGTCCTTGGTACATAAAGCTGCCATTTGATACCGTTCTCTTCAAATAGCTAGTGAATTACTCAGAAGTAAATTCACCGCCCCGATCTGTCCTCAGACACTTTATATTCTTACCACTCTCTTTCTCAGCTAAGGCCCTGAATGCCTTGAACTTACTGAGAAGCTTCAGTCTTATCCTTCAAGAATGTGACCCACATCATCCTTGAGCAATCATTAGTGAAGATCATAAAATATCTGTCACCTTGAATACTTTTTTTTCTTATTGGTCCACAAAGATCTGTATGAACCCAATCTAACAAATGCTCCACTGAAAAGGATTTTCTCTTGAAAGTTGAAGAAATTATCTTTCCTAACTAACATTATTTGCATAGAGCATTAACCGGTTTGTCCAACTGAGGCAAACCTCTCACTGTCTTGGACTTACTCACTTTAACAATGTTATCAAAGTTTATATGACAAAATCTCCTATGCCAAAGCCAACTATCATCTATTTTTGCAATTAAATAGTTTTTTACTTTAGGATTAAGGTGAAATAGGTTACCTTTAGTTTGCTTCCCAGTTTCAATCAATTCACCTTTGTTGTCAAAGATTTTGCACATACCTTTTTTAAACTCATGTGGGTATCCTCTGTCATTAAGTTGTGCCACACTCAAAAGATTATGCTTTAGACCTTCAACCCAGTAGACATCATCTGCACTATTCTTCCAATTAAGAGTGATAAATCCCTTACCTTTAACCATGTAGGGTGAGTCATTGCCAAATCTTACAACTCTGCCATCAAATTCTTTCAAGGAAAAAAATTTGCTCCGAGCACCGATCATATGATGTGAACAACCATTATCAATTATCCAATCATCTGAGTTATCCATCTTGGACACTAATGCCTTATGGTCTGATATCTCTTCCTTGATAGCTACAAACACAATATCTTCACTAGCATCACCATCAAATTTTTCATCAGTGATACCACTATCAACAACAATAAGACAATCTCTCTTGCCTTTACCCTTATACTTCTTGAATTTTTCTCTCTTGTGTTCATTTTCACCATTGGGATAGTTAGCAACTATGTGGCCAATCTTGTTGCATGCAAAGAAATTTAAAGGTAATTTACCTCTATATTTGTCAGTGCCTCTAGGCAAGTGCTTTGTCAATAATGCTTCAAGCTCCACTAAACTATCTTCATAATCAACATCTCTGCTAGATCTGGATTCATAACCATGACTAGTATCTCTACTTTTTCTCACAGATGGGTTAGAGACAGAAGCTCTAAATGCAGGCCCAGATTTTTGTACACTACCATCATAACTGTTCAATTCAAAAGCAATAAGTTTGCCAATGATGGAGTCAAGAGTTACCTTTGTTTTGTCTATGGACTTCAGCTCCTAAATAGCAGCAACTTGGATAGCGTAGACCGATAGCAGGGTTCTTAGTACCTTACTGATCACTATGGCATCTTCCACTTTCCCTCCTGCACTCTTATTTTCACCGACTATCTCTTTTATCCTGACCATGCTGCTGGATATTCTCACCTTCAACCATCTGCATGTCATCAAACTTTCCTCTTAAACTCTCCTCTTTAGCAATCTTAACATGTTCATCACCGCTATAAATCTCTTCAAGTTTTTGCCATACCTCATGTGCAGTCTCTAGACCATGAACATCTACATATTCAACATTAGATAGGGAACTTATAATAGCCTCTAATGCTTGATGATTTTCTTGTTGTTCTTTCTTCTGATCATCAATCAAAATCCTAGTGGTTGCAACATATTTAGTATTGACATGTTCCCAATACTGACTTCCTAGACTCTTGATGTAAATTTTTATTTTGTCGCTACATATACTATAGTTCTCTCTTTTAAACTTCGGACCTTCCTTCTTCATCATGATCTGCAAGATCTTTACTTCAAGTTGTTAGGATTAGATCTTAGAGGACCTGAGAAGCTCTCATACCAATTGATGGTATGATGAAAGAATAAGTATCCTGTAGATTATTGAGAGGGGGGGGGGTGAATCCGTAAATAGAAAAACTGATACAAAGTTTCCCAATCTCAATTTCAATCACACAAAGTAAACTTATTAATGAAATACCACTGTCAAGATAAAAACTCATAAGATAAACCGGTTGACTGTTATAACAACTTAACAATAAACAACATCAAACTTATAAAACATCCAAATGCTTTATCATATGTCAACAAACTTCATTTATCAATGCTTCCGGTTATCATGACTTATCAGAATAGCTAAGTAGTTAATCAAATCAACCATAAGATCATAACCATAAAAACATTTACCACATGACACAAATATTTTTGACGTGGAAACCCAAATAGGAAAAACCACTGTGAGATGAGACTCACAAGATAACTATCTGAACTCTTTTGAAGTTTGTCCTGTTAGGAGCCAAGCCTGTCAAAGCATTACAAAAGTCCTGTTAAGAACCGATCCTGTTAAGAATCACCTATTTAAGGGATTGACTACAAATGCCTTGTTAGAAGCAATACCCTGTTAGGAGTAACCTCGGTAGAGGATTTGAAATCCAAGCTAATAGATCACCTTGTTAGAGGATTTGAAAAGTAACCAAGTTTGTTAGAGCTTACTCGGTTAAGGGATTTTAGTTTTGTTGTAATTGTTAGAAAACAATAGTGGTTTGCTTGATCTTTCCGAATAGCACTACACTTGCTTGATTAGATCCTTTTTAAGCTTCCATCTGCCTTTACTCAAATTGCAGACACATCATCTGATTCGGCAACCACACACTCAACTGATCTTTGCCAACACCTTCAACAAAAACAACTTCATCGACCTTAAAATCAAATCAATTAGGTCGACAACACAATAAAAACCTAATTCTCATCGAGGTTACAAACAAATTCGGTTCAACTATGACCATTGGATTACATAGAAATCTCTTACACATTAATCAAGAAAGCCTTGACTACTCTTTGATCACCTCTTTGATCTCTGTAACTCATCACGCGCTTTGTATTAGATGCAATACACTTTGCTCATTCCCTAGACAAAAGTTTACGACAATGCGCCAAAAAAAAAATCTTGAAATTGTTTTCATACAATGACCATACGTGTCACCATCATTACCGCTCATCATTAGATCATAAACCAGCATAACCAATTCAACAACCTTAATCGGTTAGTGTTTAACAAAAACAATAGGTAGGGTTTACCGGTTATATTGAATAGATAGGGTTTAACCTTTTACTAGTTATCGGTTCAACTCACAAACTTACATACCGGTTTACAATTTCCTTCACAAATCTCATCCTACCAGTTACAAGACAATATAAACAATAACAACAATATCATTACTGGTTAATTGACATCGATGACAACATAACATATCATTAATGTAATCTTCATGCAAATGCTAACATGTCACCTTGCCGAACTCCTTGAGTGGCTTGAAAAAAGCTAGAAGTATTACCATTAATAATAACTAGGAAATGTGCACCATAGAGATAATTTTTGATCCATTTGCACCACTTATCCGAAAAGCCAAACTTTATAAGCACTCTCAAAAGAAAAGACCAACATACTTTATCATATGCTTTCAACATGTCTAATTTAAGTATGAAAGCAGGAGACTATGAAGAGTTAATTGAGTGCAAAGCTTCATGGGCCACAAGCGCACCTTTCGATGTTTCCCTACCAGGAACAAAACCTCCTTGTTGAGGAGATATTACTTTAGGAATCAAGGATTTCAACCGGAGATAAATAGCTTTTGTGAAGATCTTGTAAACTGTATTACACAAGGAGATGGGCCTAAAGTTTGCAAAAGATCGAGGGTTGTTGGATTTGGGGATAAGAGCAAGATGGATTAAATTAAAGTTCTTGAGAATGAAAGCTTTTTGTCTTGACTCCTCCAAAGCCATTAAATGATCAAAATTTAAAACATCCCAACACTTTTGAAAAAATAACATGGTAAAACCATTAGGACCTAGATACTTGTTAGGAGCCATCAAAACTACCACCTCTTAGAGTTTAGTAGGAGAGAAAGGTTGCATCAGATAATCAATATCACGCTGTGAAATTAGACAAGGGATGGAATCTAACAATACCTCAACACTGGACTCCTCAGGAACAAACAAAGGAGAGGGAGCAAGAAGATTTTTAAAGAAGAGTTCACCCTCCTCCATAATTTCTTGTTCATTAGTTAATTTTACACCCGAAAAGAGGCATTGATAGAAAATATAGTAGATGCAACTTGCTTAATCTTTGCAGATGCCTGAAAGAATCTAGTATTTTAATCCCCATATTTTAGCCATAGCTCCCTTGATTTTTGTCTTCAATACTCCTCCTCTGTAGAGCACAATTCTTCCCAGTAACTTTGTAAATGCTTTTGCCTTGAGAAGGTTTCAGGATTAATCCCATTAGAAAAGATAAGTTCATTGATGCCCTTTAATTCCTTCTCTACATATGATTTCTTTGCAAAGATGTTTTTGAATACTTCCCTATTCTAGACTTTGATATTTGCTTTTACAAACTGTATTTTCATATAGAGTTGAAACATTTTGTTCCCCCTACAGAAGGGGGCACTTACCCACCATTGTCAAAGCAAAGCATGAAAGTGTGGGTGCCGAAACCACATTCTTTCAAATTTAAAAGAAGGTTTATGATGAGAAACTTCATGTTTATCCAAGCATAATGAGATAGGAAAATGGTCAGATCCAAAGAAAGATTAAATATTAGAGCTAAAAGTATATTTTTGAAGGATCCATTCATATGAAGTGAAAAACCTGTCCAATTTGCTTGCAATTTGAAGGGAAGTTCTCTGGTTTGTCCATGTAAATTGACCATTAGAAGGTAAAATGTCAGAAAGGGCGTTATCAGACACAAAAGATCTAAAATCATCAATCACCTTAGAAGCAGTAGGGTTGCCCCCTTGTTTCTCATCCCGAGACAAAATGACATTAAAATCACCTCCTAAGATGATTTTTTGAACTCCCTGCTGATGGATCTGACAGGATAACTATTCCAAAGAACATGTTTCTCATGAGGAGCTGTTAGACCATAAATATTAAAGAGGAGAAAGGATAAATTAAAATTTTCAATAAGAATAAGATGCCAATTTGTCCCTTGGTTCAAGGTTTTTGCTTTGATTGTCTTGGGATTCCACAAGGTCAGAATACCATTGGAAGCCCCTATTGCAAGAACATGTATGGAATCCCATAAAGTTCATTATTTAAAAATCTTTTGAGAGGCTTCATCAGAAAGCTTTGTTTCTTGTAATAAAATGATGCCTGTTTGGGAGGAATCCAGTTGTTGCTTGATCCACTCCCTCTTGTTAGAGACATTCAAACCTCTAACATTCCAAGATATGATCCTCATTGCACTTGAGAAGAACAACATGTTCTTCTTGGTCTTGAATGGGGCGAAAACTTGTCTACAATTGTAGACTGGATACCAGCTGCGATCTCTTCTTGGATTTTAAGAATCTTGGGCTTCCAACCTCTTTTTTTAGGTGTTTTAGATAACAAAGGAGATGAAGAGACTGATTGAGAAAGAGAGAGATGTTGAGAAAAAACAAAGTCAAGTTGTGTGGGAGGTTGAAAGGGCTGATATGAATTATCTTCAGCCACAAGCTGATCAACATGACTGGATTCCAAAAGGGGTGAAAAAGTGGATGGTGAAGTATTAAGAGTGAGAGGCATAGCATCAATAGAAGGGACATCCTGAATTTCTAGAAATTTCTCGAGAGAAATTTCATCAATCAAATTCGATGTGACAGAGATAAGGATATCATGTGCCATTAATTCAATATTTGGAGCATTCGATGAGGATCCAACAGTGGGAAGATTGCGACCAACCACATGGAAAGGTTGGCAATTAAATATCAAGCTATGAACCAGGTTATCCTTTCCATTCTGTGAAAGAGAAATTTCCTAGAATTGAAAATCTGAGGGTCCCATGGAAGTTAAACTTAGAAAAGAAGAAGTGAACTGGCTAAAGAGAGAGGAAACAAATATGTTCTTATACAACCAATCAATCAGGATTGAAGAGCAGTGGATCTTAAAAGATACATTCTTGTATCTACCCACAAATTTTTGCAGAGAACATGAACCAGAGATAACAACCTGATATTGAGGAGAATTCTTCCAATTGGAGGGCTTTGTTCTTTTTTCTGTTGGAAGTAAAACGTCTTCCATACAACCCGAAAAGAATTGAGAAGGAATCAGAGAAAGAGGAGGATTTTCCTGAAACTAAACAACTTGGAAAGGTCTTGCAACATTGTCAACATTACCCAGAGGTATGAGACTCTCTGATAAGTCAGCTACACTTGTTGTAGAAGAAGGAGATACAATAGACTGATAAAAGGAGCATTTATAGAAATCGGTCACAAAATCCTTGCAAACCGTAACAACATCAATACCCGATCCTTGACACTGCGAATTAAAATGACCTAATTTATCTATACGGTCATCAATATCTCTGGTACCCTGTATGCAAATGTCTTGATTCCATTTCCCTATGGAGGAAGTCATTAAAATAGACTTGGGAAGTGGCTTTGTGAGGTTTAGCAATAGACATACCCTGACGGTTAAATGGGCAAGTTCATACGGGATAAGGTCATGCTTGATAAAAATACCCATTTGATTAGCCAAAATTTCCACAATATCTGGATCATGATACTCAAGCGAGAGCCTTGGGAAAGTAATCCAAAAAGGCATGAAAAGGGGAGGAACTGAATCCAAACTAAAATTTGGAACCCATGCCAAAGTGATAATAACAACACCCTTACAAAACCACCCCTTATATCTATGAACACAATTTCTATGTTCTTTGGAATAAAAAATGGCAATGAAAAAGAGAGATTGCTTATCCATCAAAAAAATATACTTCAAGCCCAGCTAATTCTGTTTAGCCCAAAATGAAAGTTTCATAAAGGAAATAGTAGAATGAAGTTTACCAATGAGGGTTGTGGTGTGTAACAAATCTATTTGAAGTTGAATAAGGTGGTCCGACAAAACGATCTTATACACACCCTCAGACTTGCCTTATTCTCCAGTATTAGCAACATCCGTGACCTTTGGCGAGACTGGAAATCACCTTTTTTCTTAATTATTTATCCAAACTAGAAAATAATTATATCATCTTAACATAGACTCTTTTCTCTAGTGCATCAATTTTTTTCAAAAAATTTAAATAAATTTTAGAATTTTTAAATGAATTATTTAAATATTCTTTCTTATAAATTTTAGTATTTAAAAAAAAATTATTTGAATATTCTTTCTTGTAAAGTAAACACTATAATTTAGTTGCTGATAAAATATCACACTTTATATAGTAAATTTTACCTATTTTTCTTCAATTTTTTTGTGTATATTGATAACTTGAAACTTCAGTGCAAAAATATATTTTTAGCTATTTTTTATCTATATATATATTTCAATAAATTTGAAAAGTTGTGTATTGAAATATAACTCTTTCTATTTGGCGTCACCTTTTTCCTTAATTATTTATCCAAAATAGAAAAGAATTATATCATCTTGACATAGACTCTTTTCTCTAGAGCATCAATTTTTTTTTCAAAATTTTAGTATTTTTTTCAAAATTATTTGAATATTCTTTCTTATAAAATAAACACTATAATTTAGTTGCTGATAAAATGTTGAAATTGAAGTTACATGAGGCGTCACACTTTATATAGTAAATTTTACCTATTTTTTTTTTCAAATTTTTGTGTATTTTGAAATCTGGAGAGAAAGATAGTTGGACTAGGGAGTGATCTAAGTCACATGGCACTAGAATTTTTGCCTTCCTAGAAAGATGCAATTGAGTATAGTCTCCCCCTAAGAAGAATTTGTTTAGCCTTTCATCCATAAAAAAAATGTCTTTCCTTCTATTAGACTAAGTGAAGATGTCACTCTTGATCTTCATGTTTATCAAGGAGTTGTCCTTGATAAAACCTAGGAAACTATCTCAAGCGTTACTGCTTCTAGGTATACCACCTTTCTTTTCTTCACTTGACATAATAGCATTAAAATTTTGGCCTATGATTAAAAATTTATTCTACAACTACTAACAAATGTTAGTGATTTGGATGTAGACCTCTCTTCTTTGGACTATCTCAACTAGCCAATAAGTATTGATCACAACAAAGTTGATGTTTAATGGTAGATACCCAACCTTACATAATTGCCACTCCTTGCACTCTTGAATGGAGTCCACTGTCACCTTGTAAGGGTCCCAAAGGATATCCAAACCACAAGAGGCCCTAGCCACAACAATATAGATCCCTCACCACCTCTTCAACTTATCCACAACTTTTAGTAACTTTTTGATGGACATCTTGATTTATTGAAGCATTACAATGTCTAATTTTCTCAAGTCAATTTGTCGCTCGAGCAATCACCTTTTGTTAGGGGCATTTTAGCTCTTAACATTCCATGTTAGGAGAATCATGGCTCCTCAAGAAGGGGGCCTTCCTTCCTTGAATCTATCTTAGTTTCCATTGCCCCTTCATATTGCTAATGATTTCTGACTTTGCTTTATTGGCTTTCCTTCCTCTTTTGTTCTTCTCTGTCAACTTAACTTTCTTCTACTTTGTGGTTGTTTGTCCCAACATTCTTTCCTCCAAGATGTCAATTTCAGCCTCTCCACTATTGCAGTCTAACTCATCTTTTGATCATGCCTCCTTCCCCTTGAACTCTAGCACAATTTCTGCCATTATGTCCTCATTCCCATCTACAAATTTCAACACTTCTAGATCTAAGTTGGTTTTGTTGGGGAGGTGAAGAGTGGGTGTTGAAATTTCTTGGAGAGCCTCAACTAGGGCTTCAACTTGCTTTCCAAGAAACACTCTCCATTGATTGTGTGAGTAGCATCCGAGTCTCTCTTCTTCTTTCTAGAGCCCTTCATTCCACTCAATTGATCCCTTTCATTCACACTAGAGTTGCCATGATCAACATCTATATACTTGATCTCATAATCATATGGCCTAATACAATCCACATCTGCATGCCTTGTCATAACACATTTTTTGAATTAGAGTTAAGGCAGATCTCTATCCACTTTCTACCCTAGACATATTCGTCTAAGTGAATCTCAAGTTCACTTGGGAGTTTGGTAATTAGATCTACCTTGACACAGATTCTATCATAGATTCCAAAATCACCTTCTTCGATCTTCTTATTTGCCATTAGAAAAGGTGTTGATCTTGTTATTGATCTCAATTAGGGTTGTCACTTTCCAGTACTCCTATGACATATTATAGAGCTTTAACCATGTTGGGATCCCTTCCAAGTTGGGGATTGAAATTTGGTTCCCAATCTTTGATGAAAAAACCCACACTATCCATTAAATATGGACCTCCCTTTAGGATTTTGACCTTTTCATTAGATATCTTGCACTCAATCATAAAAATTTTTGCGACAAGGTTTTCAACTAGATCTCTTTCCCCTAATCACTTTCTGCACCGATGGATGATTATGCCCTTAGTTGGCTTGCCCCTGCACCATTTAAAAAAAAAACATTTTACCTAAACCTAGTTATTTTAGATTTGAGGGCATCATTGTTAATGCGACATAAGTGCACTTATTTCCAATTGAGAAGAATTTTGATGGCTCCTACTGAAAGTGATTGATCATTCTAAAATTGATATCCATCATTGTTTGTGCACTCCTCAAGTCGCTTCCTTGGTCCCCACTCTTGTTAAGCTTGCCAACCTCTGCAATTTCGCCATTGTTTGAAATCTAGGCGATATTCATGCCTCAATTGTCCAATGTGGCTATCATAGCCCTACTATCGAGCTTTCCTTGCTCCTCCCGCTCCTTGCCAGAAGCCTTTTGTGCTTTTTTGGTTGCAAGCCATTCTTTTAGAGGATGTGTCTTAAAATCTAGGGTAAGAAATTTCAATTTTTAATATAGTAGAGAGTAACCTTGCAAGGTTTGAACCTTGATTGTTGACACTAGATACAAGAAGTCCAATCATTTCACCAAAAGATTGCCCTTGTGAAAATCAAATTATTACAATCCACCCTTATTTTCTTTTATTTTTTGTTGCCACAGGGTATCCCCACAACCCAACCCAACGCTTATTTGGGGTGAGCTGAGGCGAGACTAGTCCTTGGGGATGTGCCCAACAGCCTACTTGCTAAACCCATCGGGTAAGTACAAGGCCTCAGAGTTGAACCTAGAACCAAGGGAGAGCAAACCAACTACGCTACCTCCACCCTTATTATTACTATAAATTATCCTTCAATTAAAAAATGCTAGATATAATTCCACCCTTAGAAACTAAAGATTGTATTTTTTATTAATTAATTTAATAAACTGCAAATAAATATTTCAACGTATCTCACACTGAAAAAGAAAAGAAAAAGTCAGCCTACTATCCCATAAAACTGTTAAATTTTTCCTATTCTATTTTATTCAGTACGTCCTTACTTCCAGCTCTAGATACCAACGTACATATTGTTTTATAATTAAAATATATGGCAAAAGATCCCTTTTATACGAAGTACATCCTAGGATTTTGCTCCTATCCTCTGATGAACGGGAGGCATATGGGCACTATTTCAACCATTTCACATAATATTTGGGTTACTGGCGCATTGAATCTATCTCACAAAAAGTTCGGTTTTGGCATTCCAGCTTTAAGTCGTAAAAAACTGGAGGTGAAGACTCGGGCCAGGAGGGGGGTGCAAACAAGTTCAAGTAAAATGGACGGACTGCCAGAAGGGAGAGGGCTCTTTCTGAGTTTATGTAAATATACACCACCTTCTTGGGCAACCCAACTTGGTCCTATTCCCTCCCATTACTATGCCCTTGGACATGTAAGTCATTTTTCTGTATCGAAGGAGGGAATAGTTAATGCTCTAATTTTAGTTTGTCAGCATAATTCTGTTCTTGTACTGTTCACTCTGTGAACTGATTATTCTGGGAGTTCTTATGACCACTTATATCATTCCACAGTTTCACGGAAAAAACCAATTGTCTATATTCGCAATTGTGTTTTAATTTTAAAAACAGTTTCTAGGAAAACCCAATTATGTTTGTCTAACCCAAATGTTACAACGGGGTGTCATTTGAAAAAAAACAAACGGATTCCTAATAATAAATTTAAAGGCAGTTTCTAAGGAAGGCCCAAATGCTACAGCGGCTACAGTTTTAGCCTCTCATTTTAACGACACGCAGTAGGTGTTTGCTAGGAGTTTCTATTTTAACGACATAATGATATCATAGGATGTGCGTATTTCTTTGTTAGATTCAGGTACAATAACAAACTGATTTCATCATACATACTGGAGCATTTCTGAAAGAGCCCGCTATGCAATTAGATAATAACTAAAAAGATCCAATCCCATTTACAAAATGAGATGAAATATGTTTGAAGGCTTCTGGATCGAACAGTATTTATCTTTTTGAATCAACGTTTTATGATCCATCATTATTAACCTGTCTTTTTCTGTTCTTTAGTTCACTATCCTAATTATGGATCATAGAATATGATCTGAAACGTCGATTCAAAAAGATAAACACAGCTAAATTCAGAAGCCTTCAAGCATAATAACATGGACTGTGTAAACTTAATGTCCAAAGAGATGAATTTTATTGTCTTTAGGCCAATGTGGTCTATATTACCTATTGAATTGTGTTTACTTATTTAGAAGATTGTTTCTCTTACTGTTTAGTTTTAGAATAAACTCTCCAATCCTTGTTTGCCTGTCTTGTTTTAGATTTCATGAACTAGTTAATGATTGCAAACATTGTGTAATAGTGCCCGATGTTGTTATATGGCATTCATATTGGAAGATATGTATTTTGTCTTCTACTTTACTCATTTTATAAATCCGAGAAATTCATTGTCCCCAAGGTGTCTTCGGAAGGTCCATTTACCAGTTTTACTATGTAGCTTATCTGAGTTGGTTCTTAACTTTGTAAGCTTGATATTATTTTTGAAACCAGTTATGTTGAATGAGTAGGTGTGATGTTCATTTTGCAGTTGATGATATTTGTCTAGTAACAAAGTATTCTCTTGTGTACATGCCAGTTGCTCTAATGTGATTGAAATGCAGTAGAATTTTTTGAACTTATGGGTTTTAGGAAGACCCAAATATATGTCTTACCCAAATGCAACAAAGGAGGATTTTTAAAAAGTGTTTCTGAGGAAGATCCAATCATCTTTATGTTACCGAGTTACTGACATGTTACAATGGAGTACAGTTACAGCCCCTGATTCTAATAGCATCCAATAGTTGTCTGTAAAGAGTTTCTGTGTCAATGAGATTGTGATGTCACATGATGTTGTGGATATCTGTTATTGTGCAAAAAAAATTATTTTGTCGTCCGTTTGAGGATTTTAAAGCTTGGACGGGGATCGCATTCTCAAGATTTGTGAACACGGCAGGCTTGAATATATCCCATGAGTCATTACTCCACAACGTCACCACATACTCCGTAGAGTTATGTGTCATCTTATTGCAGTGATGTACATGCTATTACGAATGCCTCAATTTACCATTACAATGCAACTGATCCTAATATTATATAGTAAAGTTTGCAATAATAACCATTTTTTTTCCTTGTTGGGTGTTTGGAGAGTATAATTTGAGTGAAAGGAGGTGCCGAAGAAAATTTTATTCTCCATTAAAAGAAGCTTTTCTCAGTTTACAAAATATGATATGTATCTCTTTAGTAAATTGAAACCATAAAACTATGAATGTTTGTTCAATTAAATTATGAAAGACAACTGTCCAAGGGGTTGAGCTTAACTGGTTAAAACACTGGGTTCTCACTGTGGAGACCCAAGTTCAATTCCCAATAGGGACATCTGAAGTGGAATTCTAAACTGTGACTCTTGGCCTTCCATAGGATGGGGAAGGTCTTGGGGTCAATCTAATCAAACATAATAATAATAATAATAATTCAAAGATATGTAATGGGGATGGGGCCCCTTACTGTGTCCCCACTGGTTCATAGCTCCAGTCAAAAGCTATTCAGGCTTCGGCCAATTACTGATCAAAAAAAAAAAAAATTATGAAAGACAACTTGGAACCAGTTCTTAAGTTGCTGAACCTATATAAAGGGCAATGAATTTACAGGTAACGTGCCAATTAACTTGCCAACTTCTGAAGTTTTTGGTCCAGTGTGGTATGGGTTCTCTTCCATTCCATGGTCATCTCTTGTAGTGGTTCAAAACTGTGCAACTTTGCTAGCTATCATCACAATTCAAATTCTTATCATGCTTCTTCCATCCTATCCTCGCAGTTTGCTGATTCATCTTGTTGCAGATCAGTGTACTGCTTCATATTTTTAGTTTATGGAGTCAAAGTTCCAGGTCAAGATTTTTACGATGCCCTCCACAGTCTTAGTGAAATTAGTGTCCAATTCATGACCAAGCTTGTTTATATTCTTCCTATCACTGTTTTCCTTCTTTCCATCTGTCCTTTGTCTTTGAGAGGTGCTCCTGGATTTACATCAACCAAGTTATTCCTGCCCATGGTTTGCATATCTGCTCTTCCTCTCCACTCTTATAGACTATACAAAAAAGAGTTTTGTTCTCTTACATGCACCTATGCTGCTGCGAATCAAAAGTTTGAAATGACAAACCACTGATTCGAGCTTTTTTGGATGTGCCAACATCATCACCTTTTATACTATTCCAACCTTGAAGTTTATCTTCTGATGGGTCATAAGTTCATAATTACTACCTTAATGTTTGATGTTTCTTACTGGGCTACACAAGCTTAGGGGATCTTCTCTGTCCTCCTTTGTGTCAATATGGAAGCTTCATGTTGAACCCTTGCAGGCAGTAGTACAGGTAGAAGACTTCTTTTGGTACCATTAAAACCAAAAACCATTACAAATATTTGATCTTCATGGTGTAGACTTCCTCCCTTGCACACCATTTCATCCATCCATGAGAAATTGCATTCAAATTGGTGCCAAACACCATGACTGTCACCTTCAACCTGCAGATTGGGTGACAGGCAGAGGTATAAAGTTACTCCACTTACAATGCCTTCCTCCAACCTTGTCACCATACTCAAATTTGACCAAACAAGGCTATTTATAGTCTTTACAATCCTTTTTTTTGACAGTTACAACTGAATTACATCCCTTTTACATCCTCTTTACCCTTCCATGGGCATATTTGCATAATTTGACCTCCTAGACCCAATTAGAACTCAAATACTCAACTTTAGCAACTTAATACAAATGAGTGACATTGCCTTACAAAATGATTCATCATGCCTTGAATTACATCCAAATGACCTTAAAGACAATCATAGACTCAAAACCTTATGAAATTACTCATGACATGACTGTTGACAAGGTGCTCTTGCACCATACTGCCGACCTTAAAAGCTTTCCAGGTCTCTTGGAAACATAGAGAATCACAACCTGCAAGAAAAAAAAAAATTTAGTGTCTTGGACTGAAACCTGATCTTTGTCTTCACCTTCATCTTTGCCTCTTCATCTTTTCACCATTCTCATGCCTCTGCTACAATCAACATCTCCAAAAGGACACAAACTGTCCAACCTCTCAACTACTCCCATCCATGGAGTATCCAATGGCTGCAACGCAAGGTGTTCCTCAGGCATCCACCTTTCCTACTGCACACACACAATCTCACACTTTCTTTGCCTCACCTAGGAGTCTCTTTCTCCTCTCTCCCTAGTCTCTTGGCAACCAACAACTAGGTTCTCTCCTCAACCTGTTCCTCTGCAGTTAGGTGGATCCACACCTGCAACCAAACACAACACAAAAAAACTTTCATAGCCCAGATCTTTTGCTGGGCTCTGATACCAATTTGATGCAGAGCATCGTGGAAAACCAACCAAGAACCCCAAATCAACCAAGGAGTTCTAATTCTAGGGTGCTCAATGACCCAAAACAATAATCAACTCAATGAGTTTGAGGCATCTAACAAGATTAAACTCCAAATCTTATCCAACTTACTCAATATCAACTTTCACTTAATCCATCCAAGACAAATCAACAGTTCCTTTTCATATGACTGTCATACTGATGACAGTATTGACAGTACTGCACTCTGTTTCTCACAACTTCCATTTCAGATATCATTTGGCCAATCGCTTCGGTGAGAATGCAGAGAACTAGGTTTTAAACAACATATCCAAAAATCATTAAGATCCAACGGTTAAATTAAAAGTTATGGTCTCTGCACTGAGACTGTTTTGACTGTTACAAAAAAAAACCAAGAAATGTGCATGCCCAGTCCGCCTAGGGTATCAAATTTCTCCCAAAATACAAAACCATTCGATCTCAAACCAAAACCATGTCAAAGTACATTCAATCCACTGCTAAAATCCAGAATATTGCAATTTTTGGACTGTTACATTGTGAGATATTAACAAACCCTTTTCTGCAATCCTGTCAACAAGGTTTTAAGACAGTTTTGAGAAAAACCATTCAAACTTACATTATAATCCACAACCAATGCTCTGATTGCATTCAAAACAAAGTTCATTCAATATAATATCATTCCAAATAGGTTTAATACTCCATTCAATCCAATAAAACATGTAAACATCCATTAAAACAGGGAATCCACTTGACTGTCAGCAAGATAACAGTTAAAGGTTACACAAAACAGAGTACATCTCCATTACTTCTTCCAAAACCATTACAAATATTTGATCTTCATGGTGTAGACTTCCTCCCTTGCACACCATTTCATCCATCCATGATAAATTACATTCAAATTGGTGCCAAACACCATGACTATCACCTTCAACCTGCAGATTGGGTGACAGGCAGAGGTATAAAGTTACTCCACTTACAATGCCTTCCTCCAACCTTGTCACTATACTCAAATTCGACCAAACAAGCCTATTTATAGTCCTTACAATCCTTTTTTTAGACAGTTACAACTGAATTACATCCCTTTTACATCCTCTTTACCCTTCCATGGGCATATTTGCATAATTTGACCTCCTAGACCCAATTAGAACTCAAATACTCAACTTTAGCAGCTTGTTACAAATGAGTGACATTGCCTTACAAAATGACTCATCATGCCTTGAATTACATCCAAATGACCTTAAAGACAATCATAGACTCAAAAACCTTATGAAATTACTCATGACATGACTGTTGACAAGGTGCTCCTGCACCATACCTGTAGGTAGAGATTAATAAGCACCTGTAGTTTGACTTGTAGCTCTTGCACATATGTATAGGTAAGTTCAGGCTCACTTGCAGGTATGTGTGTATGCACATGAGCAGAATGTGCATTGGTCTAACTCAGAGGTAGAAATGAGCAATGCGTTTGCAGGCTGGTTTAAAGACCTTCACTGAAAGTATACACTGATAATTGAAGTGCGAGAGAGTACAGCGTCTAACTATAATTTCAGTGCAGAACCCAAGAAGACTGCTATAGCAATAAATAGATTGCTATTTATAAGGGCAAAGCATAAGATGCAGGCAAGAATGACATACCCTTCTCTCTTGTTAGAACAAATCATATGGTGAAATCTGTAGTTAGAGAATTTAATGCATGGTAATTCAGTTTCTTAGGATGTTGAATTTATGCTGATACCATGTGCTGCTGTTAGAAGTACTTGCTGTCTCAAATTGCCAAAACAAGCTTCTTCTTCCTAAAGTTGGTGCAATCCAGATGAGAGAATTTTGAATGAAATATAGACATGGGAATTTTCTGCATTAATTGAGATTTTTTAATGGTGCCGATACCATAGATTTTTCTGACAACTACATTAGTATTTTCAGTTAATTATGACACGAATCATCCAAACTCCTTTCTTGCCATATGCCGGTCCAAAAAGAGAGCGAGGTTGCACTAAGGACTGGCTAGAATTGATGGGTATTAATATATGTTACAAATGTATGTGCTGATGCAGAAAGTTTAAGAAAGTACAAAATCTAAATGCTTATTTTCATGCACTTTCACTTAGTCATGCTGTGTGTTATCGAAAAGTTTTTGACATACCCTTTTATGTGGTATAGCTTTCATTTTCTTATGCATTCTTGCAATTTAGTTTTGCTGAATTCTTCTTTTGGATTCTTGGGGGTTTTAGTCTTGTTGTTATAATCTAAATGATTTAAGGCAATTAATATTTCACTCCCTTGGGAAGAATTCATCATCTCCAATGAGTGTATCTCGTCTTCTTAATTAATAACTTGAAAATTGTTTTGTCAGATGTTGATGTGAGTTCTTTTTATTATGAGATAATTGTAAAATTAATGGCCAAATATGGTCAAGATATAAGGTTGTGAAAATAAAGGAAGGAATACCCCAGTTAAAAGATTCCCCATTGCAGGTGAATGTACTGGAAAACTGTCTAGAATATGTACCAAACTTCATCTATTGGACAAAAAATGGAGAAATAGATATATGCCCAAGAATTTGACTATCCCT
Organism: Cryptomeria japonica; assembly: GCF_030272615.1. Classification (NCBI taxonomy): domain Eukaryota; kingdom Viridiplantae; phylum Streptophyta; class Pinopsida; order Cupressales; family Cupressaceae; genus Cryptomeria; species Cryptomeria japonica. Next base: position 23,512,497 of record NC_081412.1, read on the forward strand.
GAGTAGAAATATAATATAACAGGACAATAAGTTCTACACATCTCTTCTCTTACTATTCAGGCTGAAGCTATGATAGACCAAGAACCTGGTAGGATATCTATCCACGATAGACAAAATAACAAAAGCTTTAGTCAAGCAGAAGCAGACAATCAGAATGAAATTATTGATCACATATTAAATTTGGTGAAATGAGGTATCAGATTTGTTTCTCTGATAATTAGATTTGTGAACCTAGGATGAGTGGTTATATGGTGATGCACAAGGTGTTTGCTGGTAGAATTCCTTTGATTTGAAAGATCCCTAACCAGTGTGAACTGAATTTTTTCTTGTTTCCAACTTGCTGTAATTATGTTTTATGATTGTTTTGCTGAGGGTTTTTGTTTGGGTTTGTTTTCAGTAGTTTGCATAGTGTTTATTCATGATCAAATGCCAGTAAACCAATGCTGGGAAAGCAAAATGCAAGAATACAATTGACTGATTTTTTTAATTTCAGAATTCTGATTTTAAGAACAATAGAAGAATAATTTTCAAAATTAAGAATTCCAATCCACCACGACAGTAAAATGGCATACCGGGTGTCCAACGCCCAAATTGGGGAAAGCTTTATTTAAAAATTTGGTGCAGAATACAATCTAAGAGAACCCAGAAGCTGGAAATGGCTCTAATGAGCTTTATTTGTCTCAACAATAATTACTAAAAACAAATATACTGAAATTGCTAAGAAATGTGCCTAGCTTCTAGGCCAAATTATTGAATTTTCTGAATTTCCCACAAAGGATCCTTGATCTAGACCCCAATTGACATCTGCAGCTTGTAGAATGTATCAAACCCCTGTAGGAAAGTGTTGACAATGAAGATGATAACAATTCTCAGCCTTCCATTGAATTGTATGGCCCAAATGGAGAAGCCAGAGGGCTGCAAGTGGTATGGCCAACAAGGAGCAAGTACAGTTGGCACAAGAAATGGTATGGCCGCCTTTGGGGGTCTCCAAATCTTCCTAAATCTGCAATACAAAGTCTGAATCTGCTGATAATATTCTGAATATGCTGGTATAACTCTCAATTGAAGCACAAACAGGAATCCTGCATGAATTTCCTGCAATTATGAACTAGGTGGATGTACAATTCATTGATTCCCAAGGAGTTTTCGTTCCATGGAGGCTTGTCTGCTGCTGAAATCCATTTGCAAAGCTCAAATTCCAAATAGCTGATGTAAAAAATGAAGAATGAATCCCCAAAGGATGCACGACAAGTCACTTTATTTGCCTCCAACCCTAAATGTACCTTTTAGGGTTTCCATGCTTTATTTTAAAACACTTTATAATCTTTTATTAAAATACTTTTGAAACTCAGTGCCACATTTTAATTTTCATTAAATTTGCTTTCCCCTCCAAAACTGGTGGTGTTCAAGTCTAGGAATTATTATAATTGAACTTTATTACATATTTCCTTACTAATAACTTGCAATTAACTTTATAATGAAATATTATAAAGTTACTTTATAACTCAACTTTATAAAGTCATAACTTGCATTTTATTAATAAAATCTCCTCTATTAGAGAAGTTCGATTCAATAAGGGTCTTATTCATCATTAATAAAGTGGCCCCTTTTCAAACAAACATATCTATTTAGGGAGGCATGCCATGGGGTCTTTTATGATGCTTCATTACATTATTATAAAGTGATATTTTAATCACTTAACTCCATTTTTATTAAATATTAAAGTCAACTTTTAATTTTATTAAAATTCCAACACTTGGCCTCCCCCAAACTGAAAACTGAATGCTATCACCAGTCCAAGGATGATGACTGGATGTGGCAGTGCAACTGGCAGTCTCCTCCTAAAAAGTAGGGATCCTCCTAAAAAGTAGGAACTGCCACCAAAGTTCCCAAAATGATCTTGGAGTTCCTCTGACGCAACTTGGTCAACTCCCAGTCAACCCCTAAAAAAATAAGGACCCCTCCGAAAATCTAGAAAACTATCACAAATTGCTCAGAAAGCCCCTGCAAAGCTCCATGACCCCTAGATGGATCCCCTAACCACTCTGTTGACCTACGGGAACCCAGATAGTAAGCCAACCACGCTCATCTGCCTGTCTCCTAGAAAGGGGACATGGCATGATCTAATTGGATGTATGAGTTTCAACCTGTCATTGATGGGCTTATGTTGGTTATTTGAGTTTTCTCTATAGCTACTTTCATGTTATTTTTGAGTTATCTCACACTAAGGTAATGTACTGCTTCGTCCTTAAATATGGCATCAAGATGCAAGCAAAAAAGAAGTGTGATGCTATATTGTGTAAGATGGATAAGGCAACGTTTTTTGAAGCCTTAGATTTGCAAATCTAAGAGCCAACAGGATTTTGAAGGTGAACATCAAATAGCACATATCGTCGATATTTGTGCTAGATTTATAATGGTTGCAGTCCAATCTCACCCTAATATTTTATGAGAATTTTTTATGTACTTTCTTTTACCAAACATGATCCATTGTGCACTAACCTTATGGATAGGAGTTTCTGGTTTCCATGTGGTATGCAGGTGTGGGGAAATAGTACCTAAAAGGCCTTGCATACATCTGATTTGTTAGTCTCCTCTAAGAAAAAAAGTTATCCATACTTTAAAATGACAATTGTTCACAAAACCGATCAACAGGACCTGACAGAAAGATTGGGCTTTTTGACGGGATCTACTATTTACTAATAGAAATGCACTTTATTGAATTCTGAGGAAAACGAGCATTTTCACTTTACACATACTGCGTTATAGCTAATCCATCTGTACATACCTTTGATTGTATGTGTTGAATATGGAATATTATATTATAAATAATATATTTTATTTGAAAGACTTTACATAAGTAAACCGGATTGCTTAAAGAGTCACATTTCTCTGTCAGTATCTGTTTCTATCATAAGTTTCTTTTCGTGTAATTTTGTCATGGGAATGCAGATTGTGTAACAGTGCATAAAATTTGGTGTATATTGCTATGGCGTATATAATTATTTAGTTTTTAAATTTTACCAGCTTCCTACACCAATTCATCGATGGGACCTTCCAGATTTACCAACAAATACTGAAGTCTGGATAAAGGTAATAGTAGAGTTTGAAACCTGCAAATTTTCTCATTCTTTTTCTTTGGTATCTATTGTTGCCTACTTATAATTTTCCACCTTTGTACAATTTGTTGGGTTCTTAAACTTCGTATTCATAAAGTTTTTTCATATTTAAGATTCCTTCTCTCATTTGCACAAAAACTCGTATACTTGAAAAAGAACACTAATTTGGGTTCTGCAGCGGGATGACTTATCAGGCATGCAACTTAGTGGGAACAAGGTGCGGAAGCTCGAATTTTTGATGGCAGATGCGAAGGAAAAAGGTGCAGATTGCATTATTACAATAGGGGGCATTCAAAGTAATCACTGCCGAGCTACTGCAGTGGCAGCTCGATACTTGAATCTTGACTGCTATCTTATATTGCGAACTACCAGGGTTTCTATACTAACTGTTCTTTTGTAGTCTTTGTTTTCTTCAAATTTTCATCCCACTATAGTTACATTCATTATTGTTTACTTTTCCGGCATTACTGAAAACAATCTGTTGTCCATGAAATTTCATGTGTCAATGTATGCCAATTTTTATGCATAAAAAGTAAAAACATATTCTGGTGTTGTCTAAGTAATTTCAGGCTGAAGTGGATGAAGATCCTGGGTTGATTGGAAATCTTCTTGTTGAGCGAATGGTTGGTGCAAACATAGAACTTATCTCCAAGGAGGAGTATGGACGAATTGGAAGTGTTGTAAGTTCTTATCCTGTCCTGATATGAACTTTGGTGTTTTGTTAGAGTATTAATTTCTGAAGGTATTTGAGAATCAACGATAAGTGAAAGACAGCTACATATATTATTCATTCATTTACAAATGTGTTTGATTCTGTTATTCCATGGTAGCTTTGGGTGTATCATTAGCTAACACTTTTAAGTCGAATTCTGTCCATTTAAGCTGCCAAGAAAAAAAATCTAGCATGATAAAGTTACAACTTATTTAACAGGTATGAGATATGGTAAATTGGGGTTTGATAAGGTAAATTAAAGTTCGATAAAATCATTCATTCAATATCCATGCAAGAAAGTTTTTAAACAATTCAGCATGATAAAGTTACAACTTTTTAACAGGCACAAGATATGGGAAATCAGGGTTCGATCATTCATTCAACATGCATGTAAGGAAATAAAAAAAAGGAACAAGCAGAGAAAATGCAATCCTGTAATGTCCCTGCTAATTTCTGATATAAAATTCTAATACTTTCCACTCAGACATTTCATCAAACACTTGGCTGTCATAGTTTAGTCTGCTGATCTTAGTTTCAGGTTGATACCAGGGACATCTAATGTTGATTCTTCATGTAAGGACATTCACAATAGAAGTATAATAACATATAAATGTTTGGACAACAACCACAAATGTATTATGAAACAAATGGAGCTTATAATTAGACATATCTTATTGCTGTCATTTTGTCAAATGAATGATATGCAACCTCAGAAAATGATTATACAATATGCAGCCTCCAAAATCCTTAAACTTAATTAGATGCCAACCCAAAGTACTACTACAACTTTATCATATGGGCTGATAACCAAACTATGTCTCAGATTTTCTGAGGACCTATGGTACTTCAGACTTAATGCACACTAACAGTAAATTACAAGAGATTGCAATGTCAAGAACCTGATATGATCTCGCCCAAGGTAGACAATGAGGATGCAAGCAACATCCACTAGCAATGAGGCTCAAATATGCTAGATCGAACCAAGACAGGTGCAGTCTCTGCTGCAGTCAATAGATGATCTGAAAACTAAATGTAATCTGCAAACAAGTGGCCCGAATGTTACCCCAAACTGATCGTCTTAGCTTCCCAAGTGTACGCCATTCACCAAAAGGAAGTTTGAAGCTCCAACAAAGAGTTACATGCAAAATCGAGGGTTCCTGTCAATCTGATGCAAATTGTTTCAGACTTGTGTTGGCTGCCAAATCTCAGTCCAAACAATTTCAAACAGCTTCAAAATGAATCGCCTTGCTCCTAGGATGAAATCACTGGCCACCAAGGTGTAAATCAATGCATCAACAATATTCAATAAACAAAATCTTGGGAAAGCTAACTGCTGTAGATCTGCAGATTGATAATAATAGTTGCCAGCATATGAGACTCCTCCAAGCCCTCAAACCCTATCGCTGGTCAACCCAATGATAGTGCTGTCATCTAATGTAATTTCTGATGCACCAGCAAAGTGGTAGAAGGAAAATCGTGGAAATGGAGGTGCAATTCAGTTTTTCTTCAGATCTGGTTATTATGTTCCAAATCTCCCAAGCTCACATCAACTAAACTCCTCACAACATCGCCTTGTCTTCCTAGGTAGGTTTGCTGATCTCAAATACAACCAAGATGCATTCACCATGAATAATGAGTAAAACCGAGGTAGTCTGAGGGTCTGATGTAAATACCTCGAATCTGATATGAAACCTCAATAAGCTCAAATGAAAGGACTGATTGTCCTTCCCAATCACCATAACCTGTTATGCACAATGTGGAAAACTGAATATCTCCCATTCCCAAATGAAGAACTAGGGTTTCGTCCAGCCCTTCTAACAAATCTGCTGAAGGTTTACGTCCTCAGAGATTCCGCCAATGCCACGCGTCAGTCATTTCATCATATCCAAATTTCCAACCTGCTGATCCTCTAACATCCTCTTCTATTTATCCTTTTTCATCACCCTTCACGAGGTTCCTTCTAGAAGAGGGTAGGTACACTTTATTATTTAATATTATTTAAGTGACTTTTTAATTATTTTTAATTTTTATACTTAAGTTACTTTTTAATTAAATATAAAGTCACTTTTAATAATTAATTTATTTTAATGACTTTATAAGAAATTAATTTAATAAATTCCTCCTTATATCACCTATTAGCCTAGCAGCTAAAATTGGGGACATTACAATTAGCTAACACTTTTAAGTCGAATTCTGTCCATTTAAGCTGCTAGGAAAAAAATCTAGCATGATAAAGTTACAACTTATTTAACAGGTATGAGATATGGTAAATTGGGGTTTGATAAGGTAAATTAAAGTTTGATATAATCATTCATTCAATATCCATGCAAGAAATTTTTTAAACAATTCAGCATGATAAAGTTACAACTTTTTAACAGGCACAAGATATGGGAAATTAGGGTTCGATCATTCATTCAACATGCATGTAAGGAAATAAAAAAAATGAACAAGCAGAGAAAATGCAATCTTTGATCGAGGTGGCAGTTCAGGGCAATCTTTTAACAGAATATTGAAAAATGAGGTCAATTTTCTGGGGCAATGACTTTGCAACTGTTGCTCAAAACGGACCTGTTGAAAAAACATTGTCAAGGTGACAACACCTACATCAGAAGGAAACGATGCTTTCTTGTTGGGCAAAGTTTGAATCCCCAAACTCAGTCCAAAAGGCCGAAAAATAATTAAAATTCTGGCCTGATTCTGGGTATAGTCGCCAATTGGGTTTGTCCATATCTACCATTCCTGTTTGTCCTCATCCATGCATAAGAGATGACTTCTTGAATTCCCAAGGTGAAATGCCTCATCTTTCCTGTGGACTCTTTGCATATCTTGATGCACTTGGTTGTATTAGTAAAGTATTTCACCCGAAAGAGACATATGGATATAATAGTTTCATAGTAAAACATGTCTTCACAGAGATTTCTACATGCTTGTGAGATGTAAAGCATGGCAGAGGACAAGGAACGGCATCCCTACCTCACTTGTCAGAGATTGCTGTTTTCTTCTTGTAACAACATTGGGGGAATAACTTAATCTTTTCTTAGAGATAGCTGTATATGCCTCTTGTATCAATGTAGAAGTAAATGTTTTTATTAAAACAGTTTTTGTATGATCTTATTTCCCTCTATTAATGGTTCATTTAGCTACAAGTGTGCAATCATCTTCATGTTATGATTATTGTAAATTTGTAGTCAATCGATTCTGCTAAAATCATGAAATTTGTACAGTTTATTACATTGTCCACCAGATTCCCCATCCAATTTGGATCAAATATTGTTCTTGATGCTTAAATTTGCAGAACAATTGGTATGCTGCCAACAGATTAAAGTCTGCACAAAAATTGCTTTTGAAAAGCTTGGGAAAGATTACTCTGTTGCATTCCTGCACTGCTCAAATAAATTTAAATATAGAGATGCATTTCAAAATCAATAAACTCATTTCTTCTATAGGTTTACTTGTAAGATTGAGATACAAAGCAGATTGAGGATGAATGAAGGAAACATTTGATTCTTCAGCTCCCCTAAAGACTTCACATGGCTGGCAATAAATCCTCCCTGATGTGACCATCACTCTCTTAATTTATACTTTATCGATACAGGTGTAAATTTCTGAAGCTATAATTTCTGTCCTTTTTAATTCAATCAAGATACAGGTGATAATTTCTGAAGCTATAATTTCTATTCTTCATCAAATATTTCTGAAGCTATAATTTCTATCCTTCTTAATTCAATCAAGATACAGGTGATAAGTTCTGAAGCTATAATTTCTATCCTTTTTAATTCAATCAAGATACATGTATAATTTCTGAAGCTATAATTTCTATCCTTCATCAAATATTGTTTTTGATGCTTAAATTTGTAGAACAATTGGTATGCTGCCAACAGATTAAAGTCTGCACACAAATTGCTGTTGAAAAGCATGGGGAAAGATCACTTTGTTGCATTCCTGCACTGCTCAAATAAATTTGAATAATAGAGATGCATTTCAAAATCAATAAACCCATTTCTTCTATAGGTTTACTTGTAAGGTTGAGAATCTTGAGATACAACGCAGCTTGAGGATGAATATAGGAAGGATACATTTGATTTCTCCAGCTCTCCTAAAGACTTCACATGGGGAGCAATATATCCTCCCTGATGTGACCATCACTGTCTTAATTCATACTTTATGGAGACAGGTGTAAATCTCTGAAGCTATAATTTCTATCCATTTTAATTCAATCTTTATAAGGACGAGTCTTGCAATATTCTCCCTATTCTATTCTTTGTACATTGAGATTCCATGCAAAGAATATTTGTTTGAAAGCATGTTAGTACAATTTCATAGTAGAAGAGATTTAAAAGCATATGAGAAAAAATAATATATTAGGCTAACATTATCGTAATTGATTCACAAACTGTAGGAAGATATCCTTGTTTGTTGTCTTATGTCATATATCCATCTTGTATATCCATCTTGTACAAATTTATATTATTAATTCAGTTCCTTTCTATTTCCCCACCAAAAATGGATGTAGAACAACCTAGATCATATTACTTATGACAAGGCCCTTAAAGTCATTCCAATATTCTTGTTTGCCATATGGAATTTGATTTTTTAGAAATTTCTATTACATTCACTTTTGCTATGCAAAAGATTATGACATATGTTTGTGGAAACAAATGTAGAGTGAACGTTTGATGGTCTTTAGATTTGTGATTATACATATTTGAGAATGACATGTTTGATAAATTGCTCGAATGCTGTTATCATAAAGCACAAATTGCAAAATAATAGAAGCAAATGGAATTGATACAAAATGTTTATAGTTACACAACTTCTTTATGGCTTCTTGATGGAACATAGTTCAATATTTCGTTTGATATGAACTTTATGAAGATTAGTCTTACAAATGATATTAAAGAGGCTGTATATATCTGTTTGGCTTATTAGCATTTTCTTCCTCTACTTGTTTATGGTAATGCAATCTTTCCTATCAGACTAATATACTCCCTTAAATTTCATCACCTTGATGCAGACGCTTTGTAATCTTCTGAAAGAGAGACTAGAAAAGGATGGGAGAAAACCATATGTTATTCCAGTTGGTGGCTCAAACTCATTGGGAACATGGTAGAGTGTAATGTTCAGTTTTATTTATTTTAAAAAGAAGTAAAATGCAATTTTTTCTTGCATAAGAAAACATATTACTTTAGGTTCTTTGCCATCTGAGTATTAGGTCCATGAATAATGTAGGGCCCTCCCCATGAAAAAAGGACTCAAATTGGTGAGAATAAAAAAACTGGAACAAGCTGGAGATCAACTACACATCCACCAGGGCACGAAGAAGATAATTAGAAACCTAGTAAAAATCTCTGTCCCAAGACAACAAAACAAGGACAGAGCAACAAAGGCCGCCCACCAAAACTTACAAACAATAGAGGCATAAAACACAGTTTTAGGCCAAACTTCGGCCAGTCTGATTAAAACCTAATAGAATGTACAGACAGCCAAGCAAAAACCCCTGCAGCTGCTGGAATTCAGTCAATTTGAAGAAAAAATTGCCTGCTGGATCAGGGTATAACAGATCAAGCATATTAGAGCTGGGTAGAGATGGTCCCTCTCCTCGTGCAGTGCCCTGGAATCAACAACTACACCAGCATTCACATCTTCCTTCTGATAGAAGATAGCGCCTTCCAATCAAAACAGGACTCAAAGTTCCACAGAGGACCTTTTAATTGCACCAATAAATCCTTAAACAGTCATTTCTGGGAAGGTGAAAGAACTGGCAACATCAACCTTCCTGTCTTGTGCATCACCTCAAGGTTATGAATATATTTTGTGAAATCCTAGAAAAAGGATACCAACTCCTCCTGACTATGGACCAGTTGGATTTCCTGTTGCACAGCAACATCTTCCATCAAGCGCTTCTCCTTCCCCACATTCCTCCTTCATTCATTTGCTCTGCAGAATCTACCTTTCTAGACATTGATAGAATAGTATTCAGGATCCAATCATTAACAACCTTGTCTTGAACTAGCTCAGTCAAGTTTCATGGAAAACTCAAGCAGTGGATGTCTTGGTGCTTTCCACCCTTGTATTTCTTATTCCTGTGTTCTGAGAACTATTTTTGATTTGCAGTTTCTAAATTGAGGATAACAAAGGTGTTTGTGAGATGTCTGTCAAACACCGCTCCACCAGAAGGCATATTCCTCAAGTCTTCTGCCTTTCTCTTCTCAATCGTCATTTCTATCTCTGTACCAACAGCTTCTCTCAATGTGATTCCCCAAGCATTCACAAACATTTTAAGGGCTGACATGCTAACATTCCTTATAATGAATGGGACCATATATCATACCTGGAATGCTTCATTTCGGATCCTTCAAAATGTTAATTGCTTTCAAAGAAATTCTTATCACTTGGGATGGAGCTGTCCCATCTGTCAATTGAGAAGTCGAAGCCTTTGAACTTGTACTGTTGGGGTTTCATTAGGTATTTCTTGTAGTCTTCTTCTCCATTCTCTTTGCTCTACAATCCTTCAAGATCGCCTAATCTCTTGGTCTTGACCACCTTGTGGTCTCTTCCCGCCTTTATTGGGGTCTAAGGGTACAAGTCTCTTAAATCTAACTCGATTTATTTTTAGGCAATGGTGCCAATGTTTACTCTCCTATTTTTTTTTGTATTAAGTATAAGGAATAAAACATTTACAAGTGTATCATGTAGCAGAAAAGACTCAAATTCTCAGAATCATAAGCCCAATACTGTAGAGATAAGTTTACAAAAAATACAATTGAGAATGTAAGTGACTCATGTACAAAATTGACCCCATGTATTGTACAAAATGGGCCCTATACAGTGGACATACATACAAGAGTGAACCATACAAACTGAAATGTTTTGCTGGGACCATGACTGAAAACAAAAAAGGAACTGCATAAGTCTTTTACCTAAGTTGCCGGCATGGGTACGGGTACGTGGGTACGGTACGCTAGTACGACAATTTTTTTGGGGGGGGCTGGGTACGTTTGGGTACATCCGTACAAAAAAAAGTAAAAATCATAAATATATACATATATGCAGTCTAATAAGTAGAAACAAAAATTAAATATAGAATCCCACATATCATCCATATGCTAAACAAAACTTGGAACTATCATATATGATATAAATATAACAAAATTACAAATTTACGGTAAGTCTAATCTAATATAAAATATCCATTTGTCAAAATTTGAATGTTATGATAGACATCGAATTCATTGTTCATTGGTTCAACAATAAAATAACACAATTAATAATCAGCAATAGCATCATATGGGTCACTAGGAAGATCAAGATCAACATCATCATTGACATTAGATGATGTAGGTAGAGTAGTGGAACCACATGCAGCCTCACTGCAACTTGCACTAGCAGCAAATTGGCTATTGGACTCCCCAGAAAGTAAAGATTGTGTGGCAGCTGAAAAATCCAAATCAGTTCGCTCTAGATCTACATCCCAAAACTTTGTGCTCCCATCCTTGTACTCATTTTGTTTATGAGTAAGAAGGCGCAAGTTTGAATGCACATAAGCTAGCTCTTCCACCTTACTTGCTGCCAGTCGGTTGCGTTTCACTGAGTGGATAAAGGAGTATGTGCTCCAATTTTGCTCAGATGAAGAGGAACTAGAAACCTATTGAATAATTGACACAAAGTGAGAGGGCAACAATTATAAAATAGTAAAAATTATAAATTTAGAGAGCAATAAAAATGAAGAAACTTACTTGCGATAAAAGTTTGATTGCAAGAGTTTGAAGGTTTGGTGATGTATGGCCATTGAGGTACCACCAAGCATGAGCATCCTTCTTAGACTTGTCACGGAGAGCGGAAACACTTTGACCATTGGAGACTACAAAATCAGCAAACTCACTTGTCATCAAATCCTCCATTTTAGAATCGGGGAAGAGTCGAGTAAGTTCTGTCCTCACTGACTTCTGAATCTCTATATGGTGGTACCCTGATGGCTTAGCAAGCATTTCATCACTATAAAATCTGGGAGTCAATGCAAATGCAAGAAGATGTTGTGGGTTGGTCATTTTGTTCCACCACTCAACACAAATTGACTGAACCTCTTTGAAGAAAGTTTCTTCGGGATCTTGCTCTTTTGCATTGATGATGACTTTCATTTTCTCAATCATTGAGTCAATGCCATCATATACCTCTCCCAAACATGGGTGATCCATGTCAGTATAACGGATCATACTCATGATGGGCCCAGTGAAACTCAAAAGATATTCCACTCGATCCCACCAAGTGTCATCTAGGATCATGTGCTTTACATTTGTTGCCCTTTCAGTATTGGATTGCCTCCATAGGAACCAACTTTGACTAATTACCATGCTAGCAAGTGGCTCCCGCATCTTCACAAGTCGCCTTAAGACGATTGTGTTGGATGCAAATCAAGTCTCAACAACCTATTCAAAAATAAAAAATAAAAATTAGAATACAAATAAGACATGATAAAAATAAAATAAAATAAATGATTACCAAAGTGAAATGTAGATTTTAAAAATTGAAGTGTTTCAATTACCTTTAGCAACTCCAACTGTGAAAATGATCTGAAAATGGCCTGTGACATGTTATGGTTTGTGATGAACATTTGGATCTCTTTAGCCTTAGCATAAATTTGTTTGATCCAATGCATTTTCCTGCCCATCTTTTGTAGCATGAGGTTGAGAGAGTGGACAACACAAGGTGTCCAAAATATGTGTTCAAACTGTGTCTCAATCAACATACCTGCAGCTCTACAATTCTTCCATTATTACTTGGACAACATTTCGAGGTCCCACATCTTGAATGCATTGTATAAGGATGTTAGCAATAAATTGTGCATCCTTCACCTGTCCCTCACAATCCACAACTTTTAGAAACATTGCCCCCTTAGGGCACACTGCAATTACATTAATTAATGGCCGATTTTTGGTATCCTTCCATCCATCAGAAATGATGGACACCCTTGTTTGTTTCCATGAATTTATAATAGGAGCCAATGCATTGTCTATGCTTTTTACCTCCTTTGCTAGTAAGGTGCTATGCACCTTCTCATAACCAGGCCCCGTGTACCCTTGTGGAGCCTCATTTACCTTTCTCAACATATCCTGCCAATATGGTGATCGTACCACATTAAATGACAAACTGTTTGCATATAGACATCTTCCAATGGATTGATCTGCAATCTCTCTAGCATCATTCTGAAATGCTCTCTCTAATGGTCCCCTGCTTCTCTTCACAATAACAGGTTCTTCACTAATTGGGTCCAAGAATGGGTGGCTCTCTACCACGATATCAGGATAATTACTAGAAGATGGTGAAGTAGGGGGCCTCTTTGATCTACTTCCTCTTCCTATCAACAAAGGATGGTTTGAGGCACGACCAACTCTTGCATCTGCTTCCTCTTGCTCTCTAATATATCGTTCTATTTCTTGACGTGACATCCCATTTCCATCCTTTCCTAGACATGCTTTGATTCCTTGTTGGGGAATGACACAAAAATGGGCTTTGACACGACTGTAGGAGCTAGTTTTTTTCACACTACAAAAGTTGCATATCCAATTAAATGTTCCACCACCTTTTACTTGGTCTATTATTTTGACATATTTCCATAAAGGTGAATTTGGGTCGGTTTTGAAAGTCTGTTGAGGAATAGAGCTAGCAGTTGTTGCCATTATGATATCTACAACAAATTAAAAAATAATTATTAAAATTTAATATTAATCAATAGATTATAAATGTTAAATATTTAAATTTAATTTAAAATGAAAGTGAAATTATTATAATTATGATTTATGAAAGTAACCTATAACAACATTTAAATATTTACAAACTTCTAAATTACACAATAACTAATTAAAATATTCATATTTAAAATAAAATAAATAATAATACTACAAATTAAAATTAAATATCATATTTAATTTTGATTTGTGTAGTGTCATAAAATTGCGACCCTAGCAATTTTTGACCGCATTAGGGTCCTCACGCACGCGAGATCGAATCCTCTAGCTTGATCGGAGACCAGAGACTGCTCAACCCTCGGAATCAACTTCTTTCTTGGCCTCCGCACCACCTTGTCTGCACTCTGCCCTAGAGAAAGGGGTAGGACAGGGGCGTGGCGCCCCTGTCCCTGCCCTATTTTGGGGCAGGACCTTTCCTAGAGCATGCATTGTAGGTTGTGCAGTGAGTGGGAAAACTCCCCCGATGTCGGCCTATGACAAAAATCAAATTAAGCAACATGTATTTAAGGTGCATTTGTCCTCTCATTTGCATAAGCTGGATAAGGTTCAATAAGGTGAAAATTGGCGATCAAGCGTTCAAGAGCATTCAAGTATTCAAGCATTCTTTTCCAGCATTGAGCATTCTCAAGTCTCCCTTCAAGGCTAGGTGTTGCATTCAAGTCAAGGATTCAACCATTGAAGAGGAGATTGATTCCAACGTTCAATTCCATACAAGCATTTCTATCAACATTGCTATCACAACCTCCCTTGAGGTGATTTACAATTCAACCTTTCATTTACATCTACTTGCAAGTACTTTCTTTCATTACTTGGTTAATTCCAAAACCGGGGTTTGACCTAAAGGCAAACCCCCAATCCCAACCCATTTTCCTCTCTTTTTTGTGTGTAGGTTGCAGGTGCGCAACTGTTCTTTCGGATTCGGGCTCCATTTGCAGAGGCAGAAAAACCCTTTTCGTTTCGTGGATTTTTCGGAGGACCGTGTACATTCCCGCCACGGTCTAGGCAACATTTCCTCAAATTTGCAGGGCGACTTTGTCTCGACATATTACTGCGACATATTACTGCTAGATCCAGGTTCATAGCTTCATCCCATGTTCCAATCTTAAGTTATAATCAGTTCTTTGTGACTTTTGCGCTACATAATTCAATCAATTCCTTTCCATTTCAAATAAGGAAGAGGGGATTAGCTTATCATTCCCATTTCACTCAGAATTCTATCTCCATCTTTGGAGGTTGAATCTAGTGAATTCTCCTCTCCTCTTCCAATGTAACTAGGCGAAAAGTGTTTGAAGGGAAATCCGTAGTGAAACTCTCATCTCTCCTTGGAGGGAAAGGGTAGTTTTCCTCTTGATCTCTCATTCACCTTTCACCACATTACAATTTGTATTATTATTATTTTAAATATGAATATTCATATTTTAACTAGCAAAATGCTAAAATAGTTTTATTATTTATATATATTTAAATATGAAAATAGACTAATAGTTTTACAATATGATTTTAAATAAAAACAAACAAATTAAAACAAACAAATTAAAATAGACAAATATGATTTTAATATTTAAATATAAACAAACAAATTAAAATAAACAAACATTTGAAAACAAACTATAGAAAAGAGTTAATTTTTTATTTATTTCATACCTCCTCAGGCCTCATGCCGTTGCTGGTAGTAATGGTCGTCGCGCCTTTGTTTGCCACATACGGGTAAGCGATTAAATGCAGAAAGTAAATGCACAGAACATAATGAGAATATATTAAAGAACTAGTCCGTGTATTAATTCAACAGTCCATGTACATCAAGTGCTTATAACATCACACCCAGATACGACTATCATGATCCTACTAAGAAGGAAAGGTATGCAATATATAATACCCGAAGGGGTGCGACCAACCATCGCATCCAACTGCCCTTCGAGAAGACTAATTGACTACCGTAACCCATAATTATTGATGACAACATAACATAATACGACAACATAACATAATGATTATTCCCGACAACATCATCCCCCCCAAGAAAAGAAGTTGTCTCCGGACGACTTAATACAAAATAGAGATGATGGTCATACACTAAACAGAATCAAGGTATAGAAGAAGAAGGGGGCTGAGAGGGCGTCCCTGAAGCAGCAGGTGGTAGGGCTGATGATGATGTTGGTGTCAGTCGTGCGCACAGATGGTACACCTGCTGTGTCCGCACCTGCAGGTCCTGCTCAACAACCTTTCTGTGCTCAATTGCAGACTTAACCATCCGAGCAGCCTCCAGGAGCTTTCTTTCCTTGGCATCCATCGTCTCTCGTGCCCGTACCAGACTAGTGCTCAGGGTCGCCTGCTCTGCCCTTGCGTCCTCCAACTCTGCAACTAACTGTGCCTTCTCGGCAGCGAACTGAGCCCTCTCGGCTTCCCACGCCGCCTCCCGGCGATCCAAGTCTCTCTTCATGACATCAACCTGGGTGGCCAACTCCTCCTAAGCTCTCTCTGCGGCCACCCTCGCAGTCAGATGTCCTGCAGATATGGACTCTGTTCGGCGAAGAGTGTGATACACTTCCCTGAAGGTCTGCTCAATCTGCCTCCTGAGTGACTCCACTCTACTCTCCACTACTGGCGTGCTCACTGCCCATGCGGCCAACATCTCTGTCGTCTCAGTCCCTGGCCATCCGCCTCTCTCGAAACAGGCAGCAAATGCCTGCGGGCAACCCTCCCACATAAACCTGAGCAGCCGCTCCAACTCTTGAACGGTGCTGTCGAGGCCCTCTGACTGAAGGGAGGCGATAACCTCCCGCCCTCGACGGACCTCCTCCTGCAAATACGTCTGTACCAGTTCCTAAAATTAAGTCTGCCCTCGGCCCACCATATCTTGGAGGTACGCCTCCACGTCTACCCGGCCTGACTGCCTGCTCTTCGTGTGGCTCTCTACCCTGTGCTGGCTATCCACGTGGACCTCCGCCATTTGCTCCAGTGCCAACTCCCTGCCCTGTACCTCCATCAAGTGTGTCACATCCATGGGAGAACCTTCGCTATCTAAGTCCACAACCTCTGCGTCTAAGTCCTCCCGAGGGTCACCGCACACGAGGGTAGCCTGTGAGGGAGAAATGGTAGTAACTGGCCTAGGCGACATGGGTGTCATCTCGAACTCCTTGCTCAACCACCCGTCCTCCTCAAGGGGGTGTAGTATCCCCCCGCCTAGTGTTGTTGCTGTCACTGTTTGATCGTGCCCGTGCACTTTCCCTGTGCCTGTGGGCACGGATTCACCCACTTCTTCTGATGGAACTATCTTTGTCCTCCCTTCCTCGGTCCCTGATGGCAGCCCCATTACTATCGACGGCCTCTGCTCCCCGAAGGCCGGAATGGACGCAATGCCACCTGTAGACGGACTCAAATGTGCTGAGGCGATCAGCATGGGTGTGGTGAACAAGACTTGGGGTGGGGGTGTGGATGCTGGTACGGCCTCGACTAAGCTTGCCCCACTATCTTCGTCTGAATCACTCTAGGCTTTCGAGGCCTCTTCCCACCTGCTATTGAAGTCGTCAGACTTGGAAACATCCTGCCTTCACCTCTTCTGTCCTACCGTAGGTGTCAGCCCTATATCCATATGTCGCCAATAGAGGATGGGTGGCTCCCTTGGTGCCAGACTACCTACTGGTTTGATGTCTACTTCGTCCTCCAACAACTGCGAACACATGGTCTCCAGGAACAATCCAATGGCATAGTGCGACATGTAGAAGGTGCGGTGATGTAGAGTCATGAACTCATACATCCCGTCAGCAAGTACTGTAGCCCAGTCGTATTGCACCCCATTCATAAGTCCATTCATCAAAATAATCTGAGGTAGGGTGATATCCGATGCACGGCTAAACCTGGTAAGTCGGCTCTTCACGACATCCATGATACATCGCCACAACCCTTCGGCTACAAATGACTTTTTCATTCCCCTATTTTTTGTGGCATTGGTCACAGAGGCAAGTTCAGCCGGTGTAAGGTTGCGGGAAACCATCTTCACCCAGTGCTCCTTCATGTCCTTATTCATTTTCTTAGCTTTTAACTCCACTTTCTTCCCATTGCGGCCTGGTATGCCAAATACCCTTGTAAAGTCGGTTGCTGTGAAGGAAACCCTTAGCCTATGGTTGCCGTAGTCAAACGTGCTAGTTCTGGAGGTGGCGTCAAACACGTCGACCATCATTCGCAGTGGTACCTCAAATTTCTTTATGGGGAAAACAGGCATCTGGATAGCCCAATGAACTCCTGCTCGCTGTAACTTCTTTTTCACTTCGTGATCGACAACATTCTCCTGCCACCACTTGTGGCACTCGGCTCCATTCACACCCTCGAACACAATAATGTCCGCGGTGACCTCTCCCGTGGCTGTGGCTGTGGCTATCTTTGGCTTGTGTTTCTGTTTGCTGGCGCTGGTGCTTGTATCTGTGCCTCCTGCAACTCGAACTCCAGATGGTAAAACCCTAACGGTCTTGTCCATGTTTGTCTGCAACTTTGCTCGCCAATGGCGTTTGTCGGCTGAGTGCATTCCTTGTAGTTTGCCTCTCCTTAACGTGCCAGCTGAGATATGGCTAATCGTAGAACCGTTACACCACTTCCCCTTCCCTGCAGCAATGGTTGCGGATATACCAAGAATCCCTTCTTCCTCGGGACTGTCGCCTTTTCCTTTAGGCCGAAGGCCGTGTGTGCGTGGCTTTGTGCGTGTTTGTGCGACTGTGTCTTATTTGTGCTGGGCGGTGTTGTCTTTGTGCTGGGCGGCGGTGTTTGTGCGGGGTTTCCACTGCACGGTGGTCCCACCGTGGCCCTTTTTTTTTTTTCCTTTTCAATTTTTAAATTTTCTATATTTTTTTTTTCAATTTTTAAATTTTTTTATTCAATTTTCTATTTTTTTTTCAATTATTTTTTTTCCCCGAGGACTTGCTGGTGTGGTTGTCACTTGTGGTACGGTTTCAATTTGGAGTCGTTCACAGCCTCGGGCACCTGTTTTCCGTCCAATGTTGTCAGCCGGATGGCCCCGTTGGCCGCGACTTCGCGAATTAGGAAGGGTCCTAGCCATCTCACCTTAAACTTCCCCGGTTTGATCTCGTTTTTCCCGTTGTATTTCAAAACTAGCTGTCCCGGGGTGAATCTTACCCATTTTAGATGTTTGTCATGCCATACTTTTCTTTTGGTTTGTGCGGCCTCCGTGGCCCACTGTGCCACAATTCGATGCTCGTCCAGCTTGTTCAAGTTGTAAAGCCTCTCCCGCAAGCTTTCCATGTCTCCGAGTCTATTTTCAATTGCTATTCGCAGACTCGACACCATGAATTCGACAGGCACCCCTGCTTCCTGACCATACATCAGTTGAAATGGAGTTTGACCGGTGGTCACTTTGTAAGTCGTTCTGTAGGCTGTGGTCACTTTGTAAGTCGTTCTGTAGGCCCATAATACGAAGGTTAACTTCTCCTCCCAGTCTTCCTTTTCTACCCCGCAGGACTTGTAGATTACCGACACCAATATTTTATTAGTGGCCTCGGCCTGCCCATTCGCGCGTGGGTAATACGGGCTCGATAATGAGTGGAAAATCTTAAACTCTGTGGTCAATAGCCATATGACATGATTCACAAAGTGGCCCCCTTGGTCACTTGTCAACTGAATAGGTATGCCATATCGTGTAATAATTTGTTCATAGATAAATTTAGCCGTGCTTACTGCAGAGTTATCCGAGAGAGCCCTTGCCTCCACCCACTTAGTCAAGTATTCTGTCATGACAACAATGTAACAGCACCGTCGTGTATGGCTAGCCTTAAGAGGCCCTACAAAGTCGAGTCCCCATTGTTCGAAGAGTTCCTGTGCGTGTGAAGGGTTGAGGGGCATGAAGTCCCGCTTCAAAGGTTTGCCCACCCATTGGCAAGTGTCGTACCCCACGACCCACTCCCTGGCGTCGTTGTGTATGGTTGGCCACCACAGCCCTGCCAGCAACAACTAGCGGGCCGTAGTGTCCGGGCCCATATGTCCGCTTGCGGGTCCTTCGTGTGCTTCCCTCAATACAATGGGGACTTCCTCCTCCATGACACAACGCCTTAGTACTTGGTCTGGTCCCATTTTGTAGAGTAAGCCATTGATCAGTGAAAAGGTCCTGCTCCTTCGTACTAGCTTCCTCCGTTCCCCTAGGGGCATGTCCTCCGAGAATCGGGACGTCGACAGGTACTCTCCAATCTTCTTGTACCACGAAGGGAGAACAACTATTTGGAATAAGTGTGCATTCGGAAAATCATCATTTACTCCCTCTAGAGGTTCCTCCGACTTGATCTAGGACAGCTGATCGGCTATGACATGGCTTCGCCCTGGTCTTACCACAATTGTAAACGTGAACTCCTGTAGTAGCAATATCCAACGACTTATCCTCCCTTGGATAATAGGCTTGTTTACCAAGTACATTTGTGCCTGGTGGTCTATGTAAAATGTGAATGGTGTAGTGAGTAGGTAATGTCGGAATTTCTGTATGGCGTAGACCAGGCTGAGGGCTTCGCGTTCTGTGGTACTGTAGTTCTTTTCAGCCTTGGAGAGCAACCTGCTCGCAAAATAAATTGGATGGTCCAACCTGTGTCCTACCTAGGCTAGTGTCGCCTCGATGGCATAATTTGAAGCATCCACGTGAACGTGGAATTCCTTATCCCAGTTCGGGTATGCCAGTATGGGTGCTCCCATCAATCTCGTTTTTAGCTCTTCAAATGCGTCACTCTGCGGCTTTGTCCATATGTATGGCTCCCCTTTCCGTGTCAATCTATCCAATGGGTGGGACACCTCAGCGAAGTTCTTGATGAACCTCCTGTAGTACCCTACATGACCAAGGAAAGACTTTACCCCAGTGACGTTTGTAGGAGCTTCCATTTCTACTATGACCTGAATCTTGTCAGGGTTCGTTTTCAATCCTTCTTTGCACACAATGTGTTCAAGCAATCTTCCCTGTGGTACCATGAATCTACATTTCTTCGGATTAAGGGCCAACCGTGCCCTTCAACATCTCTCTAGGCACTCCTCGAGGGCTTTTAGGTGGATGTCCTGTCCGTTGTAAATAGACCAATCGTCCAGGAAGGCTTTGAAGTTCCCTACGGACATCTTGTCGAAGATGTGCAAGACGATGCGCTGAAAGGTTGCCGGTGCATTACATAGGCCGAAGGGCATTCGGTTGTAGGCATACACCCCGTCCTCCACCACGAAGGTCGTTTTCAACTTATCCTCCTCGGCGATGGATATCTGGTTGTACCCAGAGAACCCATCCATGAAGGAATAGATTTCATGTCCACCCACTTCTGTGAGGATGCTGTCGGTGAAGGGTATGGGAAATGGGTCTTTAATAGTAACAGTGTTCAAACACCGGAAGTCTACACAGATCCGGATTTGATTGGCCTCTTTCTTGAGGGAAATCACAATGGGAGACACCCATTCGCTTGTTTGCACTTTGAAGATTATGCCCGCTTCCAACATCCGCTCAATTTCGTCATTCACCCGTGCAGCATATTTTTTGTTCATACGGTAAGGCCACTTCCTTATTGGTTGGGCTCCTGGTACCAATGTTATGCGGTGTACACATAGTTCTCGGGGCACGCCTTTTAGGTCCTTGTACGTCCATGCAAAACGTCCTTGTATTCGAGGAAAATTTTGAAGGTTGCGGCCTTCACCACTGGATTCCAGTCATCTTCGACAAGGGTGATCTTGGGGTCACTCGTCCCCCCAAGATTTGTCTCCTTCAAATTGGCTTCCTGATATTTAATAGGTTCGCCCTTCGGGAACTGGTGTGCGGGAGTGTCATTCGCAGAGGCCTCCCCTTCCTTGTACTCTCCGTATTCTGGAGGAAATAAATCTGGTTCTTCGTCAATACTCAATACATTGCATGAGGGTGTAAACAATTCATAATCTCCCATTTGCCAGTGGAAGAGGCCATTCAAGGAGTCCCCATCATCCCTCGAGCATGCTTCCAGTTCTAACACCCCTCCATCACTGGGCTCCATGTGGCGTCCGTCTCCATCCTCACCCAACTGGTCTCCCTCAGATTCCGAGTCGGAGGAGGATGCTAACTCCTCGCTCACCATCTGTGTACGAAGAGCGATCACATACTTCCTCCCCACGTTTTCCAAGGAAAGCGTATTCTGCTTCTAGTTATGATTAACCTTTGCTGCAATGAGCCACCCACGTCTGAGAATGGCGTCGTACCCTTTCTGCTTCAGTTGAATCACTACAAACTGTAGCACGAATGGCTGTGTGCCAATCATCACCCGCTGGCCCATGAGGGTACTGAGGGGTTTAATCCCGTGTTGACCTGCCCCTAGCAGGTTGATCGTGGGAGGCCACAACGTAGGCTTTCCCATTTTTTTCCATGTCTCTTCTAGGAGCACATTTACTCCTGACCCTCCGTCCACAATGGTGTCCATCAAGGTAGTCCCTAGGATGCCCATTTCTACCATCGCCGGTTGGCGTCCGTTGTTGACTACTAACAACATAGGGTCGATCGTGGGGCTTACGACCTCCCTCATTTTCACTTGTGTGGGTACGGAGTTTAAGATAGCCGTTTTCAATTGCGGCATGGTTTCAAGGAGTTGTGGTCTCGTGGCTGATTTGTCCTTGTGCTGCCATTTCCTTTGTGATCTCGTCCCTTGCTTCTCGCACTCTCTCGGTCTCCGTGTGAGGATCTGGGTATGCAGCCTTTTTGGCCTGTGCCCTTGTGATTGCCAACACTTCTGCCTTCGTAGGTTCGATGTTCAAAAGGTTTACTCCTGGCTTCGGGCAATTTGCGTGCTCATGGTCGCCTGGCCCACACCATCGGCAGAGGTGATGAGGGGTGGCTTCCTTCGTGCAATCCCGGGCGAAGTGCCCCCACTTATTGCAGGCCCTACATTGGATCATTGGTCGGCCCTTGGCGTCATACTGGACACGGCTTCGGTTATTGTTATTGTTGTTATTCCTTCCGCCGTCGCGTCTGTTGTCCCGGTAACCTCTAGATGATGCTGTTGTGTTGGTTTGTTGGGCCGTACCCGCTGGTGCGGATGTTGTGGCCTGCTCAGTGAAAAACACTTGCGTGTTTCGGGTCTTCATATTGTATGGGCACTCCTTGATGGAGTGTCCCATTACTTGGCAAATTTTGCAAAAGGCCTTCTTCGAGCATGTACCCTTCGCATGTCCTTCCTCCTTGCAGTCCGTGGACCACACGTCTCCTTCGGTCCGGCTAGTAGAGCCTTTCATTGCTTTAAATTCCCTCATCATAAGCTCCATGTCCCTCTGTAGGGCGGTCACTTTCTTTTTTGACACCTCGTTACCACTCTCATCAGAGGAAGAGTCATTTTCCTCGGAGGACTTCCCCTTTTTCTTGGACGTTTTGTATTCACTTTCTAAGTCCATAGCCCTATTGTATGCATCATCATATGATGAAGGAGGGACTATCTTCATTTTCTTCTTCAAATTGGGTTTTAGGCCTTCTACGAACCACCTCTTCTTGAGTTCATCGGTCGGTTGACTCTCCATTTTCCCAATTAGCTCCTTCAGGTGCCTTCCGTAGACATGAACTAATTCCTTTTGTCCTTGTTTCGTACTATATATCTCTGCCACTATTTCATTATCATACCAGAGTAGGTGAAACTCCTTCTCAAAGGCTTTCCGCAGTGTGTCCCATGTGGCCACTATAGTTTTATCAATATCCGAGTACTAGTCGATGGCAACTCCGCGTAATGACATTGGGAATTGCGTCGTCCATTCGTCCTCGTTCGTGACATCATTGGCCGTCCATATGGTTTCGCAGGTTCTGCAGTGTCTTACGGGATCCTCCTTCCTGTCGCCGGTGAATTTCGGCAGCTTCTGCCTATTGGCCATTGATGGGGGTCGTGTCCCCAGAGGTGGCTGTGTTTGTCGTGCACGCACGCCACTCCCTCCTGCGCCGGTGGTGTTTCCTGTTTGAGTAAATGGGGGTACGGTGTTTTGTACTTGCGTGCTTGGTGTGATGGGTCCCAAGAGGGGGTCCTGTCTGCCATGTGCTTGTGTCTCCTCCGCACCTACGGTCGTACGGTTGCCCTCTCCCCCGTTCTCACCCTCGTCCTCTGTTCTCTCCCTTCAGTGATCCTCCGTGCGTGGCATAAGGGATAAGTTCCTGAATTGGTCCCGGGTCTCTTCGACCAGATTTCTTCGTAGCCTAGTTTCCTCCAAAAACTCTTCGTGGCTTCTCACCCTATGGTGTTTTGGCGAAGCGTAGAAATCTCTTTCGGCTTCTGCACCCCCCGTGACACCTCCTTAGTTCCCTTTGGGCAACCCTTCGACAGGTCGTCCTTTGGCAAGTTGCCTCAGCCTCCGTCCACGTTCTACTTGTTGTTCCAGAATCAAGGCCCTCTGTGCGGCCTCCCACTCCTCACTTTGTGCCTTCTTATTTTTGTCCATATTTAATAAGTTGGGCATTAATTCCCGTGCATCTTCATAAATAGCAACAACACATAAAAATAGAACACTTCTTTATTAATTCATCCCGTCGGATACAATTTGTGTCAATAGTACGACACCATTATTATAATATAGAATGTTCTTTATTCCTCCTGGAGGTTCAGGTTCAATTTCCCCTTGGCCTCATGCCATCACGCTCCGCTTCCCAGCGACGACTGTTTTCTTCGTACTGTTGGAGGACTTGTTGGCATCGCTCCTCATGGGCAATCTCCTCCAGGCGAGTTCGTTGTGCCAGTGATGCCTGTGCAAGCAACCGGGGTAGGTGGTTCATCAACCGATTCGCTGCAGGGCTAACTTCCAGTGCGGTCCACACGACACTTGCTGGGACATCAGCCTCAGTGGCCTCTCTTTGGATATAGGTCTCGATGACCACTCGAAGAAGGATTGAGAATTCCCTCGTTGCAATGTCTTCTCCGTCGTAGAGCTTTGTTTTGCGCGTCGTCGGCCTCTGGGTTAATCTCACCAACGGGTAGGCCCATTGTGTCCATACGCCATCCACTCCTTCCTTTCTCGAGTATGTCTAGGCAACGGCGCTAGATGGTTGCCACATACAGGTAAACGATTAAATGCAGAAAATAAATGCACAGAACATAATGAGAATATATTAAAGAACCAGTCCTTGTATTAATTCAACAGTCCATGTACATCAGGTGCTTATAGCATCACACCCAGATACGACTATCATGATCCTACTAAGAAGGAAAGGTATGCAATATATAATACCCGAAGGGGCACGACCAACCGTTGCGTCCAACTGCCCTTCGGGAAGATTAATTGACTGCCGTAACCCATAATTACCGACGACAACATAACATAATGATTATTCCCGACAACAGCCTTCTCTGTGCCTCCCGTCATGCCTCCCATCGTGCCTCCTCGATGTCGTCGCGCCTCCCGTCACGCCTCCTTTGTGCCGTCGCGCCGTCGTAGGAATGGGTTTTTGGTTTTCACTGTGCGTCGAAGGAAAGGTGCTTGCTGTTTTCACTACGTTTTTTAACTTCGCTTTAGGGTTTAAAAAACCCCTTGAAATTTGTGCGTGACGTGGATCCGTGAAAAAAACCCCATGGAATCGCCACGTCTACAGCAGATGCGTCGGGATTTGTGACTCAAAAAGCGGATTCGTTTCAGGAGGAAAAAATCGAAACGTTGTCCGAATCCACAGGGATTCCAGGTTGAATCCAAATCGGATACGTATCGTACCCGGATTTGGGGGAAAAAAGTGACGTACTGGTACCTTAGTCTTTTACTGTTCAATCCAAGAGGTCCACCCAAGGGGACTTTCCATCTAGATAATAATCCTGTTCACTGGTACTGCTCCCATTGCTGCTAACTGGTTCTGGTACTGCCTTTCAATCTTCTTTCCTTAATTAATCTCGTTCATGAAAGTTTCCAATGCATTGACGAAGGGCTTTCTTTCAATGTTAAATTTGGACCAAGTGTAACAATGTGAGAGTTTAGATGTGAAGACCCTAGTTGTCCTGTCCTCAACGAACCTCTCAAAATTCCTTTTTGCAAGTCTCATAACAATGGAAACCTGCAAATCAACATTGTGAAAAATGAGTCTCCTTAGAGACCCAGTAAGTAGCCTAACCTTTCCTTGATACTTTTCCTCATTTCTAATATTCCAATTAATCCAAAGAATTTCACAAGATGAGAGGGACCAAAATAAATTACTGCCCTTTCTTAAACCTTTAATTTGACCAACCACAACATCATTATAAGCAAAATCAGTAGAGAAGTTAATCCCAAACAAATTCCAGATTTCCTTAGCAATAATGCAATAAGAAAAGATATGCCTAGTAGAATCAACAACCCTACAGATGTTACAAATATCAATATCATGCTGATTATTCTTAAAAGGAAGTCTATGGAGAATAAAGTGTTGGGAACAATGCAACAAACTGAAGGGGGGGGGGGGGTGAATCAGTTTGCTCAAAAACTTATTGCAACTTAAACCACATATCAGATTTGATAATTAATAGTTGAAGCATGAAACAATACAACATCAATAACACACATAACACCAAGATTTTTGACGTGGAAAACCCGGTTAAGGCAAAAACCACGGTGGGAACCTACCCACAATGAGATAAGACCGTGTTAGGAGTAAGTGAAATATTACAATGGGGAATGCACATGTATTCACGCACACTGCATAGAGCTCACTGCTCAAAATACAAACCCAAAAGGGCTACAACCCTTAGGGAAGGCTCACTGCCTTACAGGAAGTCTCACTGACTTACAAAAAAATTTGGATTACATCTGGAGAATCATGAATTGATGAAATAGCATCTCAACATGCTTGAGTACAGTTCCGGTTAAGCTCACTGTCTAATCTTCTCTCCAACACACTTTTCACACAACTTCACATAACTTCACTGCTATTGGATGATTAATACATTATTCGCTCATAGCATGATACATCTAAATGATTATTACATTCATTTATACAAGTCATCAACCTGTATTTGAAGGTCGGCTCAACACACGCTACATATTACAAAAATATAATCACATGCTACAATAATGCATGCGGATCAAAACGAGGTTGGCTAAGACATAGTCTGGACCTAAACAACCACCGCAAATATGAAACACCTCCAAGAATTATGTCTCGATCATCCGCAACATGCTACAATATCATGAATGTCGCATAACACGAAGAACATCACCGAACACGGGAAATCTTCAATAACGCACACAACAATCAATGCGGACCACCAATATGCATAGCACACGATCTAGAAACATTCACAAGCAACGTGAATTACACCACAACAACTGCAACAACTCGGATTACTACAATCATCAACATCTCTCTATCAGAGCTCAAGAACACCAACACAACTGACTGTCAAACTTAAAGATTTGCTTGTGGATTTCCAAATCATGAACCAATGGAACTGAGGACACACATCAACATCCAAAATACATCCCACACATCCGCAACTAAGATATTTCAATTTCGGAGCAATACACACGGATATACCAAAACCTATCGACACTGAACAACTGAAATATCAACCGCAGTACCGGACCTCATAACTCGATCAAATCTCCATGCAGACCTTTGAAACTTCTGCTGAATAAACTAGAGATACTTATCACATAACCCATTAATCCGCATCAGCTCATCTACAACACACAGGCTAAACCAACTCATTTAATTTGACTACAACACTGAAACACACAGAGGAATATGTTGACATCAATGACAACACATCATTCAATCAACCAATATCCAACAATCTCTAACATAAAGAGCCACTTGAAGCCATTCTTTTTAGGAGCAATGTCACTACCCCAAAGCCGAGTAAATACTTTCTACCAATCATTATTACTACAATCCACCTGCCACACAAAATTAACATGCATAATCAAATCATAATTGTAGCATAAAGCATCATAGACCATTTTAGCCTTGGTCCTCATGAGTGGATTACCATCTACCCAGGTGAAAGATCGGTATTTGTTTGCATCCTCAGTGAGAAGCACACAGGAAACACTGAGAGAGGGAGGTGGGGGAGGGGGGTGAATCAGTGTTTCATATTTTTTAGTACTTAAACAAACTCCATGAAACCATTTAACATATAGATATGAAAATGCTAGCTTAACACAAAACGAGAACACAATATTTTTCTCGTGGAAAACCCTTTTGGGTAAAAAAAAAAAACCACAACAGAAGAGTTTCTTATTAATCAGCAAATGGGCATTAACCCAATCAATACATCAGTGAGCTTCAACTCATGATGACTGAAGCACCAACTATGATGACTGAAGCACCAACTTTAGCTGACAAAGGCACGAATCTTAGCTTGAGCTCCAACTCCTTTTTTGAAAAAAAAAACACCAACTTCTACAGGCTAAGGCACCAACCTTAGTTCAAAACAGATTCAAAGAACTTTTAGAGAACTTCAAAAGGCAGAAACTGAAAAATACCAGACCAAGGTTACTTAATGATCCTTAATTCATAACCACTGCCCAGTTCCTTTTTATCGAATTACTAAGGCACTGCTGGTTCAACCTGATATGCACCTCTGTGAATCACACAACTTCACAACAACACCAGTCCATAAAAAATGACTCAATCAAAGGTAAAAACCCAGCTCACATCCAAACTTGTACACTTCAGCAGCTCCAAAAATCATCACAAATCACGCACAGCTGCAAAAGTATTCCTAAAATTATCCGAACCCTTTTTAATGCACCAAAGGTAAAACACCACGACAGCATACCCCAACTATATGTATTTCAACTCTTAGCTTTTCAAGGAAAAGCGATGCCAAACTTTTCACACCCACGCTCTGGCAGAAGTAAATTTTTTAACGCACTGCAATCAGAAAGCTCATGACTCCTTAAAAAATTACGATACATTGAATCCATTTAAAAAAAAAAAATTCGACTTTACCACACCTACTGGAGAATAAAAAACCTCACAATTTAAATCCACCTCAGTATACTCAACACGACCTTTTTAAAAAAAAAATATATCAATCAATTCACCACAATTCCCATTTAATGAAAATTTCTGAATTCGTATTTTTTGTATCTTCTCACATCTGAAGCAAAAACAAAACCTTTTTAACTGATATCCCTCCAACATCCAGAAATTTAACGCATAACTCCCAGCATTAAAAAAATGACTCTTCTAGAAAAAAACGTATATTTAAATCCATCCACCTCCTCTGACATTGCTAAGAAAAAAATTATATCTATGAAGATTCGATTCCAACTCCTCATGCCGTCGCCTTTTTTTAAAAGTCGATTCCATCCACCTTAAACACAATATCAAGCAAATATGTGATTTTGGAATGATATACCAGCCAGCAAAAACAATGAAGACGGTTATAAATATTCTGCAGGCACAATGTGGCTAGAAAAACGTCTTCTATCCACATAAAAATAGTCATATTCATCACTAAAAAAAAATTTGCTGCTGGAAAGTTCGTAGACTTCATGAATTAAATTGTGGCCTTTACATAGCTAGTGCACATTCTGGATAAGTAACGACAGCTTTAAAAATATTTCCTCCTTATATGTTGCCCCCAATCTGCCACAAAAATCTTTCTTTTGACAATTCAAGGCTGACATGGCATGTGGAAAATTCAACTCATGACATGGCATAAAAATCTGATTTGTCATAGTTGGAGGACAATTAAGTAGTTGACAAGATCCAAGCAAGCTCACACACTGCTGATGCAGATACACAAGTAGGTCAAGCTGGTCAAGCTCCTCAAGTAGGTTAAGCTTAAATCTTGACAAGAGAAAAACTTCAACTTAAAACTCTGACATCAATGACGAAAAACTTCAACAATCTCCCCCTTTTTTGTCATTGATGGCAACAACATCTCCATTTGGAGACAAAGAACAATACTTCTCCCCCTGAGATCCTGCTCACCCTTTGACATCAATGACTGATATCAATCTGCAATCAACCAAAGATTGATACAAATTTATAATCAAACCCGCAAACACTAAACAGGGGCATAAAATAATACAATGAATACTCCTCCTGAGTAATACAACCCTTCAATGATGGAGTGAAACCACTCCTAACTGCTGTCTTAACCTTTCAAAAGTATCTCTGGGCAAGGGCTTAGTAAAAGCATCTGCAAGTTGATCCTTAGTAGAAATGATACTTGCTGATCACTGACTTGTTCACGCAAGAAATGATACTTGATCGGAATGTGCTTAGTTCTAGAGTGCAAAATAGGATTTTTTGATATGTTAATAGCACTCATGTTATCACACAAAATAGTAATGGGATGACTGAAATCTACCTTGAAACCTTTCAAAGTCTGCTTCTTCCAAAGAACTTGTGTGCAGTAGGATATTGCTGCTATATATTCCACTTTAGCAGTTGAAAGAGAGACAAAAGCTTGCTTTTTACGATGCCATGAAACCAAACACTTTCCAAGGAAGAAAGCACCTCCACTTGTGCTCTTTCGGTCATCAATAGAGCCACCCCAATCTGCATCTGTATAGGCTATAAGTGAGAAATCATTTCCACTGGGATACCAAAGGTCATACTCCATAGTACCTTTGAGGTACTTGAAAATTCTTTTGACTGCATGAACATGTGTCTCCTTAGGGGCAGCCTGAAATCTTGCAACATATCCTACTTAGTTAAATTTTAATTATATTTAATTTCATATTTTAATTTAAATGTTATTTTTATTCTTTTGTATTTTAATTTTATTATTATTATATATTATTAAATCCTATTTCACAATGGGGACATTACAGGGACCCACATCCCATACAATTTCTTTGCAGAGATACTTCTTATAATTAATACTCTATTAGTGGGAGATATTGCTGCAATTACAATGTGGTCGCCAACTTGAACACTATACCTCACCTTCTATCTCCTCCTGCAAGGCATCTGTTCTTCGGACCTCCCCCTTATTGCTCCATCATCTCTCTATTAATCCTACAGTTTTCTCTTCCAGCTTGAATGCTTCATTCCTCTTCCCTCTTGCAGGGTATTCACTCTTCTTCCTTCTCTCATTCCTCCTACCTTTCTCCAGTTTGCTCCTCCAGCTTGACCATTTTACCTTCATTGTCCTCCTTTGGCTTGAATAACTCAGTTCATGGTCCTCCAACTTGAATGCCGATCTTCCATCATCCTCCTTTGGGTTGAAGGCCTCAATTCATGCTCCTTAAACTTGATGCCATCACCTCTAGCATGCTTATCTGGCTTGAATGCTTGTCACATGCGGGACTGCTGCTATCTACCAATTAATGTAAGTGGGAGTACAATTTCAGCATGCCTACTGGTGTTAGAATGTCACTTGGCAAGATTTGAACCTTGGTCTTCAACATGAGAACCTAATGGCCCTACCTGTTGACCACAATCCCTTTGACAGCATCCATTGCTCTATTACTGTGCATTTTAGAAGATTTTCAGATTAAAAAAGTATATATTTTTAAATAGGTGCTTGGTAAACTTTTGGTTTTTGTGAAATCTGTAAAAATGATTAGTTTTTTAAATTTAAACAAAACTAAAAGTATATTAAAGATAAAGTGCTCTTATTTTTTTTTAATTTTGTAAACTTAACTAAATCTACTATATAATGCATATAGATTCACTGTTGCATTTAGTTTGAGTAACCTAAACATCAAAGCTTGTATTAATCATTTTTTATACAAGTAGATCATAATTCAAGAACTTTTCCAAGAATTTGATGTTATTACTTTGAAATATACAGTCTGCAATTATCTATGTTTTAACACTGAACCTCAATTGATTCTCTAGACGATTCTTTGGAATGCCCCTGTTTATCAGGATGTATCTATTTCATATCTGGTTCAGCATGGTTTTGTTAATCCAAGTTGAAGCTGTATGCCCTATGTATTCTTTTATTTTCGGTAATTAATCTTTTCTTTCCTTATTGTTTCTACTTTGGCACAATCCCATGTTTTATAATTTGTAATTTGCCTTTTTATTGCTTTTTAGGGGCTACATAGAAGCAGTAAGAGAGATGGAGCAACAACTGCAAGAAGGAAAGGTTGATGGTATCAATAAGTTTGATGATATTGTGATTGCTTGTGGAAGGTGATTGTTTTAACTTTTTTCACATGAAAAATGTAGCCATAACTTTGCACACGGAGGAAGGAATAATTACATAATTAGTGCTTACTCTTATAATTTTACTAAATCTCATGAAAATGCATATCCCCGCAACTTGGTTGATTCTGCATATATTATATCTTGTTAAAGAATGTCAATTTCAATTGTTACTTAAGAAAATTGTTATCGTCACAACTAATTAGCAGAAGTGTTAAGCCTGAGATATATCCATAGATTCTACACTAGAAAGTGAGCTAGGAATACCTTAATTAACAATTATTGAGCTTGTGAAAAGATTTAGCTGTCTATAGAAGGAAATTGAATAAGAAAGGAATAAATAAAGTTGAAGACTACAGTTCAATAAATTCATGTGTTTTTGAAGGGGTTTCCTGTGATTGGGGCAAGTTTTGAGATTTTTTCTTGCTACTCAGTGGTGAGTAATACTGTGAGTTAGTCAGCCACCTGATAGGCTCATGAGTACTTGCCGGTATTTTCAATCATTATTGTGAAGATTCTGGGAAAATAATGCTTATTGGGATATGACTAATTCCTAGCTACAAATTAGAAGTGCAGACATGAAATTTGAGCACAAGGGTCTAAAATCTAAGATCTCTTGTCAAGTGCTTGTATCAAAAAGTTAGGAGTAATGCAAAAGGTTATTAAAGCTATTGCAGGGACTAAGCTTTCCCTACCCATTTTAGTCTATCAAGCTATTTTGAGAGTACAGGAACTGTGAACACTGAAGAGCAATTCAAGAGGCATTCTTGGGGCAATGAGAGTTTGTATCATTGTTATGAAGTGAGCTATCTTTTGAACAGTGAGATTTTATTCCCATGAGAGTTTTATGCCTAGAAATCTGTAGCAGTTGATGTTTTCTGTGGTATGTTCCATTTATTTAATCTCTATTTAAATTGAAGGATAATTAAATAAAAAATTCATTTAAGTTTATGATAACATTTCTATTTTCTAACAACGATGTTTGGGAGGTTAGGTAGAGTGTATGGTACAGCCATCAGTATCTTCATTTGAATTAAAACCATGACACATAATATTTACTGTGGGTGCCAAAGGCTGTTTTAGTTGTTTAGAGTCAGCCTTTGTAATATGCAATCATTTTAGTTTCCTCTCTCAGCTTGATTTTGACTATAAAATTATCTACTGCTATTTTTTACCTGGGATGCATGTAGTCAGTTCACTATTTAGTATGTTACCCCTATTGTTATCTTGATTATAAATCTAATTAGTTTTTCTGATGTGATATTTTCAGTGGGGGAACCACTGCAGGCTTGTCACTTGGGTCACATTTAAGTAGCTTGAAGGCTAAAGTAAAATCTTTCCCTTGGAATTTGTATATTTTTTCCATTTGCTTGATGAAACTTAATTATATAGGCCAAGCTAAAAGATGTTGATATAACAGGTACATGCATTTTCTGTTTGCGATGATCCTGACTACTTCTATGATTACACACAAGGCCTTTTGAATGGCCTTAATGCTGGCCTCAACTCTCATGACTTAATCAGTATTGCAAATGTGAGTACAGAAGATAACATTTGATTGCTGCAAATTATGTGAATTGCAAATGATGTTTTCTGATTTGTTCACGAAGTTGCAATATTTTGGACCATAGCATCTTTATATGATATTTGTGGAACTTTGCAGGTTAGGAATTTTTCTGATTAGACCAGTGGAAAAATAAACAAAAAATAACACTTATATGATTGCAATTTTATAAGTGCTTGAATTGTAAAAATGAGCTATAGAAATGAAAAGTTTGAAGGAGTTCATGAAAAATTTTCATGGTTCTTGCATCAATCACAAGGAACAAAAGACTAAATCTAGAATACCAAGCTCTAGGAGCTTGCTTTAATCCATAAAGGGCTTGCTTGAGTTTGCATATATAATCTTTGTTCTTTGACAAGATGAATCTTTCAGCTTGTTCAATATAAACCTCCTCTTCTAGATGTCCATTGAAAAATGCTGGTTTGACATCCACCTAGTAAACTTTGAAGTATTTGTGACAAGCAAATGCTAGGAACATCCTTATAGCCTCTAGTCGTGCAATTGGGGCAATTGTTTCTTCAAAGGCAACCCCTTCCACTCGTGCTTAGCCTTTACATACTAATCTTGCTTCATTCTTTACCATTTGACCGTCTTCATTTAGTTTATTTTTGAAAACCCATTTGGTACGAATTAGATTTACGTCCTTGGGTCTTGGGACAAGTTCATGTTGATGTGTTTTTAGGACACCTCGAACACAGAATAAAATACCAAGTATACTCTTTTGAACAAAGAAACCTCATATGCTAAATAATATGATCAAATGAGACAACTCCAAGGTTTACAATGTGTACAATCTACTTTATGCTCGGGATAGACTTAGTGATGTATGATGTGATATTGCCGGAATCACAAGGGGACTTACAATTATGAACACTATTGGAACATGGAATCTATACTAACTCACTTGGAAAATAAATACAAAAGGAGATATGAATTTAGAATGTCTATACTAATCCTAGGAAGGTAAGAGATTACTGTTGACTCAGTGCCACCAAACCAAGCTTTGCTTCGCCATGAAGAAACAACTACTCAAAGATGGTGCAATCTCGTAAAGATAGTCGAATGATTTTCATATCACCTATGCACACCAATATTATGAACAATGAGCATATAACAATTGAAGTTAAGCTTTTAGATAAGTTTAGTCTAACCACGCACTACGACTTGCAATCGACAAATTCCAAGTGGTATGAACACTAGGCTTCAACATTCATGAACAATAAAATCTTCCATTCATCTAACACATCTAAGCTATGAGAAGTAGAGACCATGCAACAAGTTGAAATAGCACACAAGATTCACCATGCCTTCAATGAAAATAGTATGTTTATTACAGCAAGCCTTGGCAACAATCTCCTTTCCTCCTATTCTACTGCTACTTTGATTGCTTCTACCAAAGTTCAAAAACTTGGACTCGCCACGGACTCGGCAAACCAAATATTTGGACTCGGACTCGGACTCGTGAAAGACTCGCGAAAGACTCGGCAAAAAAAAAAAAACCCATAGTTTTACAAAAAAACATAAAGAAATTAATGCATTTAGAGAACATAAGAGCCATAATTGAAACATTACACATGTCATATGATCAACAAACGCGCAATATTTGAAATTTCATCATTCATACTAATAGTTTCAAACTTTCAACTCTAAAATGTATAATACCAAGATTTCTTCAATGCTAATTATGTTGTTATATGGAGCCTAATCAGACTCGGAGGTTAAATTTTCCCTACTTCCATCTGCGCAGTTTCCCCCTATATTTTTTGACGGGGGTTTGGGGGTTGCGCCCCCAAGTTGGGGTCAAGGGGCATCGCCAAAAAGTCAAAAAGGGGGGGGAGTTATGCCAAATGAAGGCCAAAAAAACAAAAAAAAACTCATTTTTAAAGCTTGCTTGATGGTTTTTCTGGGTCGCGTGAGTCCATTTGAAAGACTCGCGCGAGTCCGTGCAAAAGACTCGCAAGTCTTTCAAATGGACTCACCAGGACTCGCCTCGCGAGTCCTTGGCGAGTCGACTCATGGCTCCCACGGACTCGCGAGTCCGTGGCAAGTCCACGAGTTTTTAAACTATGGCTTCTACTACTAACTATCTATTAACTATTCACTATTAACCTTTACAAATGAGGTGATTGAGCCTTATATAGAGGTCTTGTTACAATTCAATGGCTTAGATTGATTCAAGATCAATGATTGAGAGAACATGATAAACCTTAATTAGTCTTAGTTATAACTAACTCCATTCGACCAACGACAAAATTACAATACGTAGGACACATGCCCATCGTTGAATTCTAACAAATAGGAAATGAGGTTAGGTACACTGAACAAACTTTGATGCAGTGCCATGTGTCACTTGCTACTCATGTAGATCAATCAGGTTCAATGAACCTGGATGTGCTGACTTGACATGACTTGAGTGGTTGATAATGAGTAGGATGCCGCCTCAGCATGCACAACATGTAGATCATCAAAAAGTGTTTGTGATTAAGCAATATCTCTTGATACTCAACATTATCCAGTTGCTCGGTGTGATGATGATGGGGGCATTGTTGAAATGTGGTATACACATTCTGTATATATTATTCTGTCATCAATCTCTTCATACTTACATATTTGTCTTTCTCAAGCTGGAAGTGATGACCGATGCTGCCAATCTTCAACAGGCATATTCCCAAATTGTATCATCTAGATGATCAAGCTGACTTTCCAACTTTGCTTAACTCTTCTTAAACTATCCAACTTGATAATACTTGCATTTCAATCCTCTAACTTGGGAATTTCGTCCTTCAATTGCACTAGCCTTATTGATGCTTGGTCTCAACTTACTTCATGATGCCTTGGCTTGATCCTCCTTTCCTAAAGGTGTACTTGACCTTGATCTCCCTTGTAACTTTGACTTGAATTCCTTGCCATGATTGGAGTGTTAATCTTCATTTTTGCAATTATTTCCTTCACCTAGCCTATCTTGATGTAAAGCTCTTCATTGTGAAGTAGTCCCCATTGATCCCCCCTTGTTGTGCTGATTGTAACCTTGGATTTTCTGAAGAAAATTCAAGGTAATTGCAAAATATCCTCATCCTCATGGCTACGCCTTGAAACTATCTTGATGTTATGAAGCACCTTTCCTCTATCATCTTGAAGGCCTTAATGCCAACCTTCCTTAGTTTTAATGAATTCAATGACAGATGTTGACTTGCTCCCTCTATCCTATTGATGCCCTGAATACCTCAATGTTTGTAAGGCGACCTCCACTTTGAAGTCCTTTCCTTGATCTTGATTTGCCCTAGAATTGATGTCTTGACGTTCATCCTGCATTGTGATTGATCCTTAAGGTGACACTTGAGTTCTTGTCTTGATGCTGACTCCTTTGATGTTACACCCTTGAATTGCAATGTTGATTTCCTCGTTGACTTCAAGACCTGAAAAGAAAACAAATAAGAATCAAGGATTGAACAAGTAAAATAATAAAAGAACACCTAGTCTTTTCACCATCTTACAATGCTAATTCTACTTTCAAAGATCAATTCAGATCTAGAAAAGGCATTCTATACATGAAATTCACTTGAAATCAGTCTGACTTGAGTTCTAATCCTCAAAAAGCTGCCCAGATCTGCACCCTATGTCTGATTTTAATCCCAAATTCACAGGTGTGTTACTATAATGTAGGTGCTTTGATGATGAAATAGATGCTTGATGCCTCCCATTTATAAGCTTCGCACCTTCTCAACATGTTCACCACCAAACTTGGCCGACTTGGTTGTTTTGAAGTGTTTCTCTGCTTGACAAAACCCTTTACCTGACTTGAGAAACTTCATTTATGCTTCACCTTTCTTGTGCAGAAATTAACCCTTTGTGTGCATAGTGGGTTTGAAGCATGCTTGTGTACAATGTTGAGCGCATTTCATGAGATGCCTTGCATAAGTTTGTAAAGTCGGCTGACATCTAAACAACACTCTTTCTCTCCCAAGCCAAGTCGATTGGCTGAATAGCTCATTGAGGGATATAAATAAAGACTCAGATGTTGAAACCTTCCCTCCTCATAATTCACAACTCATCATGTAAGATCACTCCCCCTGTTCTAGACCAAATTTCGTGCCTGTCTACTCATTGTAATTTTGTCAAACAGTTTGCTTGCAAGCTGTTTACTGGTTTTCTGATTTGTTCTCAGTTTGTAGTTGATTGAACAGGGTTTAGAAAGAAAAGACATACATGAACATAACACAAATACTGATATTGCAGATTGCTATATTAACTTCAACAAGATTGAGCCAAATGGATCATTTATTCTAACTCCACAGTTCTGGAAAACATTAACAACAAACTACAACTTAGTTTCCCACACACAATGAAAACATTACAATATTTTGCATACCAAATCACTGCTCCGGGTGTGATATAAAATCTGAGTACATTAACAGCATTACAAACCCTGAATCTTCACATTCCAGCTTCGTACAACACACTTCCAGCCATGTACGGCTTGCAATGAACTCCCAAAATATGTAAATTAACACCAGCAGATCATTCACAGCGAACAGCCATTAACCTATCCTCAAATCATCCAATCGAATCCTTCCTAGCACTGAATATTAGCTTCTGCGACTACCACAAACTTCTGATTTATCTTGAAGCTCAAACCCAAATCCTTATGACTCTGTCTTTCAACAGCGAAGAGAATGTTAGCATAGAGGGATTTCGTCCTCCAGGCCCAATAATCAGATTTCCAAGAAATCCAACAGCATAATATTAACTTCATCCAAGCATGCTGAAAATGAGCTCTTAAATCCAATTAATAACTTCTTCATAAGAGCCCACTCACTTGTCTTGTCAATGTGGGGTAATAAAACACTATTATATTTTATCGCCCTTTATGTGTGCAGTGTACCTTTAGAAATGAAAGGGGACATTTAATATTTATGACTTAATA
Organism: Cryptomeria japonica; assembly: GCF_030272615.1. Lineage (NCBI taxonomy): Eukaryota > Viridiplantae > Streptophyta > Pinopsida > Cupressales > Cupressaceae > Cryptomeria > Cryptomeria japonica. Next base: position 23,550,590 of record NC_081412.1, read on the forward strand.
CTTTATTATCCCACTATAGTCATTTATTAAATAAAGTTAAATATTTAAATTTAACTTTATAACTTGATTTAAATAATAAATATTAAATGACTATAATTGTCCGCCAACCTCCCGAATATTAACCATGAAATCTCTGGCACCCACTGAAGATCTGGGTCACTCTAAGTGACTTACTATAAATAGTAAGCCATAGCTACATCAAATCACCTCAGAATGACCTACAACTGAAAATGCTTAGGCGAAATTCCTCCAAGATCCCTTCTGTGTCTTGGTTAGCCTACGGGACCATGAGAAAATAGGCTTACGACATATCATGAGTTAACTGGCTAGAAAGGGGACATTACACATCAAAATTGAATTTGCTATGCCATTTAGTGTGAATTATGGTATGTTGATTTGATTTCAATTTTCAATATTGTTTAGGTCTGATTTCATGACTTTAAGTCTGATTTTAGAGTTTCAGGCCTAAGTTTGATTGCTTGCAGGTTTGAGTTTTGAACTTTATGTTTGAGTTTGATGTCTCTAGGTCCTTTTAAGACTTGATTTTCATACCTTGATCAACCCCCCAACTCCCTCCTTGGGCGCATATGAGCCCCTTGCTTGCATAGCAAGCTGGAGCTATACCTTTGGACAAACCATAATATGGGTGGATTTGATGCCTTGGCTTGCACAACGGGTTTAGTCAGGTGGCATGCACAAAGTTGCATATGATAGGTATGAGTGCACAACGCAAGGCGATGTGGAGCACATCCAAGGAGGCTTCATGCACAAAATGGTGAAGAGCACATAAGAAGGTTGCAATTGCACAATTTGATGTAATGGCGGGATTTACTTGTTACCTTGCACACGAATGATAGGCATGAGTGCATTTGAAGTGGATATATGCACAAGAGAGCACACTTGGAAGTTAACCATGCATAAGTAAATGAGGGCGGGTTCTAGGTGTACAAACTTTGCCTTGAGCGCATTTTGAAGGTCTATTTGCACAAATTTAAACGGAATCTTGTTTGGCACCATCAAGCCTTGAACTTCACTAAAGTCGCCTTGGGCACATTTGAAACTCACCCTTGCACAACTTTGATCAACATCATTCTTCCTCAATCATTGAGTGCATACTGAGGGCGCTTTTGCACAATCCTAGGTCGAGTTTTGAGGGTAGGCTTGCATAAGTCAGACTTAAGGTTGAGTGCGGAAGAGTGGTACCTCTGCACAAACAAAGTGTATGGCGGGATTAGGGGGTGGAATGCACAAATTCATACATGCCTAAATGGGGTTGTGTTGACGTGTTTTTTATGACTATGTCTAACACAAAATAAAGTTGCCTAATGGTACTTCACTCTCTCTTGATCAAAGAACGATTGTACGATAAGATTGCAGTAAGTTCAGACAATTGAGTCCAGGGTTCCTATATGCAATGGACGTGACTCAATTGGCTGATGTGATTTGCTGGTAATCCAAGGGAACTTACGTTTGGATCTTTCTTTCACTTCTTTGCTGTGGCTGGAACTTCATCATCGGATATGGCAATTCTGTGATGCTTCTGCTTGTACTTGAAATGAACTAAACTGGAATGGACTGAAATTAATGGGGAAAGGGTTAGAAGGATCTAAATTTATTCCTAAGGGCAGTGATATCAATAAACCAAGCTCTGCTTCGCCAAGATTAACTACAACTCCACACGAAGTGGTGCAATCTTCTGAGGATGTTGAAGGATTTTCACATTGAGAAAGTGCATTTGAATACCCAACATGACGCAACCCAAACGACTATTCACAATCGAACTTAGCACAAATTTGGTGGTTTAAGCTAACTTTACATCGCAACTTATAATCAACAAGATGCAAAAAGTATGAGCCATGGAAATTCATCAAACACCATTACATTCTCCATTGAAAATCAAAGCACTACTCTAAGTGAGGAAGGTGAAACCATGCAAGTTTTGAAAAATAACTTAAGTGGACCATTAGAGAACAATGTTTCATTGTTATTATCTCAAAACTTATTGCAACAATTTCATACAAATCTCCCTCCTTTTAGAAATGAGGGGGGTCACCCCTTTATATAGGCTTCATGCCTTGACTACATGCAAACCCTAATTAGGGTTTTCCCTAAATGATTCCCCACACATGATGCAACAAGGCGAGAATCAACAATAAATGCCCATGATGTCCATATACAATTAATTCCAGCCCATTACAATTGGATTCCAAAATGCATTAAATGCACCATTCTTTACTAAATTTGCCCAACATGCAATGAATATTCCCTCTTGCAAAAATCGCCCATGCTGCCATAAATGCCCATTTCTCCTAAATGCAATGGCTGCATGCAAAATAATCTGTCATAATGTCATAAATGTGGCGGCTACATGCAAACGATGCCCTATAATTTAGCATGCATTGACCTGGCTGCCACTTGGCGAGAAACCCTTGGAGAAAGAACTATCCGAGAAGAATTTTCTTGAAGTCTTTTGAGTTCATCCTGTTCCATGGAAGCTTTTTCATCGATTTTCCACAATTCTTATTTTTAGGAATTTTTTCAAATTTGAGTTCCGGGGTCTAGGGGAGAGGAAATTTTGTCATGAATCCAAATCTATCATCATTGTGCAATTTGGATGATTTTTGATGCCTGAAAATGGATTTTTCAAAAAAATTTCCTGGGGGTTTTTTTTTTTTTTTTTCAATTAATCCTTGACTTCAATTTTCTTGTGCCTTGGAATTCATTTGTGATATCCCCATATTGTGAAATAATAATTTATATCTTAATTATTTAATTATGAGTTCATTGATATGAATGAACCGGTCATGCCATCCTATAATATAAGTATAACAATTAAATTACTATTAAATTATTAATTAATAAATAACTTAATATTTATTTGAATATGAAATAAATTTAACAATAAAAAACTAATTATTTAATTATATTTATTAATAAATACTATTATCAAATTAATTAATATTAATTATATTTATTAATATTAATTATATTAATTAATGAGTAAAGAATCCTGGTTAATATACTCCTTCAGACCGACAACAAAAGAATTGGTCTAATCAATGAATGAAGATTTTTTATTAATATCGATTAAGAATATGGCATCGATAGTTATGTTTAATCTTGATTGATGGTTATTGAATAGGTTTAGTAAACAAAGGATATTACAATCACAACCTTTGGGTTATAAAGAGACACAACAATATGATAAGTTGCGATTTGAAGAAAGACGATTCCATTAAGCAAGGTTAGGAATTATTATCAAGAAGCCAGCTGAAGAATAACAACCACTTTGTCTTTTTAGAAGTCAAAGCATCGATTAATATAGGGAAGGATTAAAAGTGCGATTCATTAAAGGGTACGATTATCAAATATTCAATTCACATAAGCAGCGAATACAGTATTAGAAGATGTTTTGTCAAAACAGCAACTACGTAAGATTCAAGACAAAGTATATGGCGACTTTGTGATAAGTTAAAAATATGTTAAGATGTGACTTGTTCTTGAGTCATGATCATTGGTGAAAGGAGATGACTTTTTGGAAGATATAAGATCGTATTGGTAAAACTTAGGAGAAGGTGGTGGAAGTTGTGGGGAATAAGGAAGATAGTAAAGGGAAAGAAAGAGACCGAACTAAGATCAGATCAGGACTGTTATTAATTTACAGGCAACAACATCCCTGTTCTTGGTGGTATGCATGGGGGTGTGCTTAATATGCATGTTGAATATATGAAGCCCGATAATGTTTTTATACAGAATTTAATAATAATACCATAGACTGCAATATAATATACAGTTTTATTCAATAATACGGTGAAGTGCTTAATAATAATAATATTACCATAGACTGCAAGATGTATTATAATACATAATTTTATAACAGTGGCAGACCAGATCTGACATGTGTCAGATCTGTCTGCTCTTACCAGCCACTATATATATATATATATTAATAATTAATGTTTTTTTAGTAGTGGTAGTATTAATGAAAGGTAATTGGGAAATCCATTAATAATTGGTAATATATATATATATATATAAAGAAATCTTGATCAGAAAATAATAATACTAAATAAAAATCAGAAAGAACTCTTAGAAATAGTCAATAAGAGGAATAACGAAATTTATTGTCTAATAAGGAAAATACATAAGTACTTGTTAATAACTAATAAATTGAAGAATATCAATGATTGGCTTCATGTTTAGTCTCTCAATCAAATTTAGTATATTGAAATAGATTAAATATATTAAGTAGGTAGGGGACATTACATCATCCTTCATCCTTGGGCGTGGAATTCATGCCTTGGAGGATTTTTTTTAATCGTCTTGTCTTTCCTTGGTACCCTTCTGCAACGCTCTGTCATGAACTTGGGCGTTATTTGCTTGCAGAGAAGGAAATTATGGTGTGGAGGAAATCCCCCTTCTAGCGCCCTCCTTTGCACTTGGGTGCTATTTGACCTTTATGAAGGAATTCTATGTCATGGAAGAGATTCCACCTCTCCCTCTGTTTGGCGCCTGTTGTGACGTTTTCACACATCGCCCCATTACAAATGGGGACCCCTGCTTTTTTGCTTTTTAGGGTTTGTTTTCTAGGTCTTTTAGGGTTTTGTCAGTTAGCCTTTGCATTTTGAGTGTCGCCCAGGGGATCACCTAGATAGCAAGTCTGGCTTGAGTGATGTCCTGATCCTGAAATTTTGGCTAAGTTTGGAATGTCCTGATCCTGAAATTTGACTAAGTCTGGAAACTGAAAAACCTCAAAAAACTAGATTTTGCAATATAACTCCTGGAGGTCTGAAACCACTCTCAAACATCCTGAAAGTATATATGGAATATAACTTAAAGTATAACACTTATACTTAAATGTTATATTCCATAAAAATTATCCTGATAGAGAGTTCAAAAAGTCAAATTTCGCTCCTGTCCTTCACTGAGGATCCAGAGCGCATTTCGCTCCTGTCCCTCTCCAAGGGACCAAGGCGAAGTGCTCCTGTCCCTCACCAAGGGTCCAAGGCGAAAAAGCTTATTTGAGTCATTCCTGGCCTTGTTTGGTCAAATTGAAACATCAAAGGCATGGTGGATGGCAAAATGAATGTGATAGAACATCCAGACTTGATTAAAAACAAAGAAATGATGAAGTTTTTGCCTAGAGGGTCAAAAGTGCTCCTGTCCCTCACTGAAGGACCAGAGCGATTTTCTTTATATGCACAATTTTAGACCTTTCTTGGACATTAACTTTTATTCATAGCATGAAGTAAGATGAAATCTTCCTTAGCCAAGAATTTCGAGATGAAGGATGAGGCATTTTGGCCTAGAAAGCAAAAAGCGCTCCTGTCCCTCACTGAAGGACCGGAGCTTGAATTTCAAATTTGCACTATTTTTGCAAGATCAAGACAATTTTATGATTTGAAGAGGTCAAGGGAGGCATGTTTTGTCCATTGAATATAATTTGAGTGGTCCACAAAGGAGGAAATCATCCCAAGTGACAAAAAGTGCTCCTGTCCCTCACTGAACGACTATGGCGTTTTTTTTCAAGTTTCTCCTCTTTGTTTAAGATTTTGAGGCAAAACCTGACTTGGATGGGAGGAAAAATGATGTTTTATGCCTTAGACACAATTGAGGGGTTTAAAGAACAAAGAAATACACCAAGATGTAAAAAAGTGCTCCTGTCCCTCTCCAAGGGTCCAGAGCGATTTTCTAAAAAGTGTAAATTTCTTGCAAAGACAAGGCAAGTTTGTGATTGAAATGAATGGAAGAAGACATGATTAGCCCATTGAAGATAATTTGGAAAGCTAGCAAAGGACGGATAGGCTTGAAATTGCAAAAGTGCTCTTGTCCCTCTCCAAGGGACCAGGGCGAAATCTCCAAATATGCCCATTTACCTTACATTTTGAGATGCTATTTTTATTACCAAGACTCAAGGAGTGGGGAATGATGTTCTACGCCTTGAGGGTAATTTGAAGATTAATGCGATCATGAATTTGTGCAATGGACTAAAAGTGCTCCTGTCCCTCACTGAAGGACCAGGGCGATTTTTATAAAATCAACAATTTCCCTCCGAGATTATGCTAAGGCAAGGTTGTGCGAGATGGGAAAGATCTTCCAAAGCATGGTGAACAAAGGTTTGACTTCAAAATTTGAGAATCCTAGCCCAAAAATGAAAAAGCGCTCCTGTCCTTCACTGGAGGACCAGGGCGAAAATCTTGGGAGAGCTTATTTTGCTTTGCAAAAACGAGTTGGGCATGCATGGAACAAGTGAAAGAGATCATTGCTTACTCCACAACGAGAATCAACAAATGAAAGATGAAGGATTGAGGACAAAAGTGAAAAAGTGCTCCTGTCCCTCACCCAGGGTCCAGGGCGAAAATGTCCTAAGGCACGTTCCTTCTAAAGATCAAGTGAATTAAACTCAAGACTCCAATCAAAAATGCCATTTTAAAATGCCTAGATGAAGTTTTGAACATGAAAATGAGGAATGCAAGGGTCAAATTGCAAGTTCGCTCCTGTCCCTCTCCAAGGGACCAGAGCGAAGTCATTGGCATTCTTTATTTTTACATTATTTCAATGTTGATATCTCTCCAAACCGCATGAAATGCCAAAATTGCCAACTTCAAAATATTTGAAAAAATTAATTAAATTGGCATTTAATAAAGGCGCATGGCATTTAATAAATTAATTTTGAGCCTCAAAAAATCAAATTTTTTATTATTAAGGCATTTAAAATTAATTTTTGTGAAATTAAAAATTAAAAGTTGAGCGCACAAGGCATTATTTTGCCTTTATTGTTAAGTCGGCCTTCTTCTTAGTGGGATTTTATTTTATTTTAAAGCTTATTTGCTAGGTCGGCCTCAACAAGGATCAAGGTAAGCGCTCTATATAATGGGAGAGGTTCTTTAGCAAATTCAAATCATTCTTGCATTATCTCTCATGCGAACTTGAAGAGCAATTTGAGGAGGGCGAAATTCATCTTGAAGGCTATTGGAGAGGCATATTTCTTGCTAGTTTGGAGGATAATTTCCAGATTTTTTGAAGACATTTGAAGGCGAATTTCCAGATTTTTGGAGAAGCTAGTGGAAGGTGAAGCTCTTTTGAAGGCCAAAGGAGGCGTACTTCATCCAAGGGAGGACTATAAATCTTGCCCAACAAAATCCAGTCTTCTTCCTTCATTTTTTCAAGGTTTTGTAGTTAAGTACTCAAAGGAAGAGGTATGAAGAATCATTTTTGAAATTCTTATTCAAGACTTATTGTGATCCCATTGCAATTTTGTAAAACCTAAGTCTTGAAAATCCAATTTCCATTCATTATTAGTTTGAAAATGTGTAATTCTTGATTTATCATGACTTTTTCAAATTAATATCTTAAGTTTTACCTTTGAAAGGTCTTAAATTTCATACTTTAAGGTTTGATGCTCAAAAGACTAACTTTAATATTTTGTGTAGGCATCAAATGGAGATCCCGGAGTTGGAAAATCAAGCCAGATCAAGGACAGTCTCCTCCAAGAAGATCAAGCAAGGACAAGGGCGACCTTCTTCAGTCTAGCATTGACAAGGACGGCCTTCTTTGGACTAACATCATCATGACTAACCTCTTCCAATCCAGCATTCTAAGGCGAGGTACATCATCATCCTGCACATCAAAGACACAAGAAGTTAGAGCAAAGGGTTCGTTGAAGAAGCAGATAGTTCCAGAAGAGTTAATTAAAGATAGCTTCTCAACAACATCAAGTTGAATATCTACCAAGTTACAAGTGTCAGACCAGGTGGCATCCTAGTCATCACTTCTCCAGTCAGTGTGGTCCACCTCAGCATGCCCAGATTCAATGTACCTAACTCATGGAAGGTGGCACAAACTTCGATGTACCTACCCCAGCTATCTATTGGTGGAATTTTCTAGAGAGGACATGTGTCCAAGCAATACAATTATTTCATTGGTCAAGCATTAAATGTTATGTAATGGTTGTAACAAACCCTAATTAGGGTTTTCATTGTTAAATCTTGGCCATTGATCTCAAATTGATCTTAGCCATCGAATTGTATTAAGGACACTATATAAGCCTTGGCATTTCATTTGTAAAGGCAATAGAAAGTAAGTTAGAAGCAGTTAATAGAAGATAGATAGAGAGTAGTTAGAAGGTGATTAGCTAGTTGATAGAATAGCAATTAGAGTAGAGTAGAGAGAGAAGGCAAAGATTGTTGCCAAAACGTTGTTGTAAGAGACTTGTAAAACTTCATTGAAGAAATGGTGAAATTTATGGGTCGATTCGACAATTTGCATGGTCTCTATACTTCTCATATTTGATTTCATGTTATTAGATGAGTGGAAGAAATGTTTTTGATTGATGGTGAAATTCGTACATCCATACTACTAGCAATTTGTTGATTGCAGACTTGCCTTGTGTAGTCAACTGGAATCATTTAGCTTAAGCTTAACTTCAATTGTCGCTTCTTCATTGATATGCATCAACTTGATGGTGTCTATGCTTGCAGTGATGATTTGAACATCATAAAGCTTTCCTTCGAAGATCGCACTAGCCTTGTGGAGATGGTCCTGTGATGTCAAAACAAGACTTGGTTAGAATTTCATCAAAGATCATTCATTGCTCCTACATTCTTAGTATTAGGATTAGATTCTTTCCTCACCCTCATCTTTTTTCCTTTTTTCAAATCAAAGTTGGTAAGACTTGTGATTCCAGCAAATCAGGCGTTCAATCATCAAACGTAAGGCCCCTTGAAGAAACAACATTTACAACGACCACTGGTGCTTATCCACACGTAGAGATCCTACAACGAAGAACCTTGGAGTCATCCTGATTGATCCTTTTTTGTGATATCTTCAGCAATCAGAGGCTTTATTCAAGAGAGGATAAGGTACCCTTAGGTATTTTATTCTGTGTTTGATAGTGTACAAAATACACGTCAACAGCGCCCTACCTGACCTTTGGGCGGAATTTCATGCTTGAGGAGGAACTTTGACTGGGCTTGACTTTCCTTGGCACCTTGGTTTTAGCACCCCTCAACCATCTTGGGCGCTAATTTGGCATGATGGTGGAATTTTGAAGTTTTTGCTACCTTCAATGACCCCCCTTCTTGAGCGCTCTTGCTTCTCCTTAGGCTTTGATTCACCAAGTGCAGGACAGTGTGTTGTTTGGGCAACCTTACAACACCCCCCCAATTTGGCGCCCATCTATGCACTTGGGCGCTGGAAGACCCACTTGCAGGAATTTGGGATTTTGATGTGCTTTCCATGGCACCCCCACTTTAGCGCTTCTCTCCGTGTTTGGGTGCCAATTCATGTGCCTGCAGGAAGGTGTGTTCTAGAGGAATTCTTCCACAACATCAATTTGGCGCCTCCTTGTATTTGGATGCAATGCTTTGGTGAAGAATTTTTACTTGGTGTTTCATCTAGATTGGCCATTCTTCGACTATTTTCAAGGTGCCACATTTGGAATGGGCGTCTAGACTTAGCCACTTTTTTATCAGTTTTGCCTGCTTTTTGAAGCTTCCGGATTTAGAAATGTTCAAGAATGCTCAGTCTACAGTGTCTGCTTGCAAGGAACCTGCCACAAATAGACTTACTTAAAATAGTAAGTGTTTCAAAATGTTAGGATCAGGGCAAAACAGGCCAGAAAAGCACATACGAAAAATAGAAACTTACTAAAAATGGAAACTGCTAAAAATAGTAAGTTTGATTTTCGGTGAAATGACAATCCGAGAGGTAGTGAAATCCCTAAAAAATAGGAACTTTTCAAAAAATAGAAAGTTGCTCGAAATTCGCTCAAATTTCACTGGCGAGTTTCTTAAAGGGTCCCGATTCTAATGCAATGTTCAATTTATCCAAAACCCTAAAGGAAAGGCCTCAAATCCAAGTCTAAAGGCCGAAACCGTAAAACAAACAAAACAGGCTCCAAACTTAGCCAAATTTGTTCAAATGAGCTATAGACTTGATCAAATTGACCCCCAAACACTTGCAAACGAGGAGACCGAAGAGACTACCGCGAAAAGACCCAACAAACCAAAGCCAAAAGACCAAGAGGACCTAAAATGTAGGGGGTCCCCATTTGCAATGGGGCGATGTGAGAAAACGCCACAATAGGTTGAATCTTATTTTTTGAAATTTTATCGCCTCTTTCTCCACCTAGGTCCTACACAAACCTAGCCTTTGGTCGCGCTAGATTGTACATGAAATTACCTCCTTGGTACTTGATCACATAGTTAATTTTTGAATGATGACATGATGTAGGGCTTGACACCAATTCACAACTTACCCCCCTAAACCTTGCATAAATTTATACATGCCAGGAGGGGGTTGAATTTTACTCAGACAAATTTTCATGATTACTCCCTCTAGGTCCCACAATATGATCTTGCAACTCATGACATTAAGGTAATGTGCTTGCAATTCCTGACGGAACTACAAGCAAGCTTACCACTACATGCTCTTTAATCTACTCATAACAACATCCCTCAATTTTGGACTAACAAAACTTACCTCCTCTCACTAGCAAAGGTTAACAACTAGGACTATTGCCAAGCTAAAACACCTAAGTGAAGCAAAAAGTGGGGGCCCCAATTTGCAATGGGGCGTGTATGTTTGCAACATAACAATTCCCAAGTTTCATTTCTCTCTATTTGGTTTAACTACTCTTCCAAGGCAGTTACCCAATGTGTATTTTTGCCAACATCCACAAAATCTTTGGGTTCAATCTTAGAAAGTAAAAACATATGTCTTGGTGCGGTGGTCAATCTTCTCCTTGACTAAATTCATGTATCCATGTCGCAAATAACTAAGTCTTTAGGATCATTTTTTTGAACAAACCTTGAAGGTGTTTTGGCTGCCTTTGCTGGTGTTGTAGATTTCTCATTTTCAACTTCTTTTTATTCTTCTTTGTTGCATCTCTCTTCCTCTTCATGATCAAATTCTTGAGTTATTTCTTTATGATTGTTTTATTATCTATATGAATATTTCTACTTACAATTATTTTGTGTAACCTATTATTGTAGCACCTGAAAGCTTTGCTTCTTGAGGAATAGCCAAGAAACATTCCTTCATCGGCTGTAGTATCAAACTTCCCTAAGTTTTCTTCATCTCTCCTTATGTAGCACTTGCTACCAAATATTTTAAAATACTAACTGTGGCAGGCCTACCTTTCCAAAGTTCATATGGAGTCTTATCATGATTGACTCTGATTTGTGTTCTATTTAAAATATAGACTGATGTATGCACTGCTTCTCTCCAAAATGAATTTGATAAATTGGATTTATTAAGTGTAATGTCCCCATTTTTCAGACAAGAATAAATTAATTATTTATAAAGTTGTCCACAAAAATTAAATCAAAAGGATTACTTTATTTTAATTAATTTAATCAAAGGTGACTTGAACAAACTGATAAAATATTATAGTCACTTTTTGGAGATAAATAATAAAGTCACTTTTTGGAATAAAATAAATTATAAAAATAAAGTGACTTATTTTATTAAGTCATAAAGGACTTATGAAAGGGAAATTATAAAAAGAAAAAGTTAAAAATAATTGAATGGTTTTTGGGGTCCAAAAGTGGCATGGGGAGTTTTTATAAATAGACCCCTACCCCCTCCAAGCATTGTTATGTTGGTTTATGATATGTGATATTTTTCCATATTCAGCTGTTCACAACAGGTGCAGCCATTTCTGAGGATGAAAACCTTCAGAATTTAGTGGGTTGGATAGAAACCCAACACCACCTTGTGAGAGGAATCTACCCAGGGTTCCTTATAGAGCATATTGTTGCAGGTTTCAGTTGGAGCAGCAAAGAAGAGGGTTTGTTATTCGCAGGTTTTCACAAATCTTTGGCAACTAGGGTTTTGGGTGTTGATAGAAATTGAAGATAATTTCAGATTTGATCATGGCACATGTATGGCATCCATTTGGCATCATTTTCAGGGTGCTTTGACAAGAGTGTATGGACTGAAGCTAGGATTTCAAACCCCATTTTTATGATTTATGCTTTTGTTAAGGTGAAGACAATTTCTAATGACATTTCCAGCTAGGGAAACTTGATTTGGACTGATTTTTGGAAGCCATTGGCGGTGGAATAATATTTTATCATTGTTGGAATATTTTATGCAATTTTGGTGCAAGGGTTTGCATATTTAGGGAGAGTTGGACAATGTTCTGCTAGGGTTTGAAGTTTATCTGCAGGTTGAGCGCAAATGGATTCAACTTTGAAGGTTAATTGGACATATTTTCGTCATCAAACATATGTCTAAGGTTTGGAGGAGAAACCGGCCTGATTTGGGAAGACTTTTGTGACTGGCATCATTCATTTATAGGCAGATTTTTGTATCAGACCTCTGCAAATTTATATCAGTTCGCTGTTCATAGGGTTTGGAGGTTATTATTGGCATTTTGTTGACAAATTATCCATCTAGGGTTTCATCGCCCCATTTCTAGACCTAGCCATCTTCATTGGAGGAGATTAGGGTTTGTTATTGGCTATCATTTTTTTAGATTGTAAGCAGAATTACCTCAGACCTGTATAGTGGGGTTTGCAGACATTTTCATTAGCTGTTCAAGCAATATATGACATCATATTGAGCTTTCACAAGGAACCAAGCAATCGGGCATGTAAAAAATCCATATCTGAAATTGATGTGCTTATTATAGACATATTTTGTATGTATTATCAGTCTGATATGATCTGAATCAGACCTGATAACAAGTGTATTCAGATCTGGTTTAGTGCAAATAAAGTGCAAGTTGGTTGTGTGGTCTATGTTATTAGTTTATACAAATATTATTTGTCTTTCCTACGCATTCCTATATGTGTTGACATTGACAATCTAGCATCAAAGACAAGTCACAACTCAAATCAGTCATCAGCAAGTTTGCATTGCAAGTGTTTGTCAAAATGCCAAACCTACCTAACTGAAAAATTAAGGGAAGAATTAGTAGAGTTCTTACATTAAGCATGGTCCTTGACATCTCTTGTACCATCCTATTTTTTCTTTCCGCAACTCCATTTTGTTGTGGTGTTCTTGTAGCTGAGAATTGCCTTCTCATCCCATGTTTTTCACAAAGCTCCTCAAATTCTATTAAGGTGGACTCACCCCCTCTATCTGCTCTTAGGCATTTAATTTTTAATCCAGTCTCATTTTCTACTAAAGCCTGAAATATTTTTAACTTTTCTAGAGCTTCAGATTTCTCTTTCAAATAGGTGACCCAAGTAAAATAGAGTAATCATCAATTAACAACTTAAAGTAACTTTCACCTTGCATACTTTTTGTTCGAGTTGGTCCACAAAGGTCTGTTTGGATGAGTTTCAGTGGCTTGGATGCTGAATACTCCTTTGTTTTGAAGGTGACTCTTGTTTTCTTTCCAAGTTGGCAAAGATTGCAAATGGTGTTTGAAGGTTTTGAGATTCTTGTCATATCTCTTACCACCCATGTATTGCTGATTTTGACACAATTGCCAAAATTGATGTGCCCCATCCTTCTATGCCAAAGCCAACTTTCATCTTCTTATCTTTTGCCATAAAACATTTTTTGCCTCTATTTTCATTTATGATGTAGAGACCATTGGGTGTCCTATATGGCTTTGCTATTAATTTCCTTTCCTTCTTGATTTTGCATCCCTTTGCATGAAATAAGAGAGTATGATCTTGATCACATAATTGGCTCACACTTCGAAGATTGTGCTTTAATCTTTGACATGCAAAGCATTGTTTATTTCAGTTCTTACATTGTCTAGACTTATAGTTCCTTCTCCAAATATATTGGCTGTAGCATTATCTCCAAAACTCACAGTTCCTCCATCGATGTTCTTTAATTTGAGGAATTTACTCTTGTCACCAGTCATGTGACGTGAACAGCGACTATCTACATACTATTGTTCTCCATTATCTTGAGTATGTAAGGCAGTTTGTATCAACATGGATCTTTCTCTTCTATCTTCTTTCTTCTTTCTTTATACTTTTGAATTCTTCTCCTTTTGTCTCATAAGTATGTCTTTTCTTTTATCTTGCTTTGGGGATCTACAAAGATAGTTCTAAAAAAAGTGTTGTGTGCCCATAAGTTATTGCATTTATAACATTCAATATTGTAAAGTAGAGGAGCAAAAGAATTGTAATTCCTTTTATCAACCCTAGTGATGTTCTTATCCTTGCTCCAAATGGAATTCCTTAAATGAGTCCTATAGTTTATTGCTTTATGCCCAAAATGATTGCATGTAAAGCGACAATGAAAGGATGATGGAACCTAATCATATGTGCTTGCCTTTGTGGCAAGAATGCCTTGAAACTGTTCTTCTTATTCCTTTGATGTACACTTGGTTTTAAAGCAACATGATTTTCTCTTCATTTGCTACATTCTCCTTTCATAGGACTTTTAAATGCATCAACATACCTTTTTGGTGCAACATGATTTTCTCTTGGTTTGCTACATTCTCATTCGATAGGAAATTTAAGTGCATCAACATAACTCCTTGGCTTTCCTTCATTTGTCTTTCTTGATGACCCCTTGGAGTCTTTTTCCTTTGACTTCTATTTTTCTTCATACCCAAGTCCTATTTTGAGGCTTGTGTTCATCTTGGCGGTTGGTTTCTCTAATTTCTTCCTAAGTGAAACAATCTCAAATTTCCCTTCAAAGCCCCCTCTCTCCCCTTCTATGCACTCTCTTCTATGTATTTATAGTTTGAGATCAACATCTTTTTGTCTTCCTCCCTCAACGCATCCTTTGGCTTTGTAATATACCCAACAATTTTTTTCAATTTGTTTCCAGTTACAATCACAAAGAACCCGTTAAGGTTAGGAAATCAAGATACAATAATGCTGAAGTTGTAACCCTTCCACTTTTTGATCACCAAGTGCCCAATATGGGAAGGTGAGAGCATACGGTGTTGAGAGGATCGTTAGCTTCAAATAACTGGAAATAATACAATGCTCGGGTGGCAAGCCAACCCCTTCCACTTTTCAGCGGGATATGGAGAATATTGAAGATCACTTGGCGGTGAACCAGCCAAGGATAATACAAGAAACTGAAGAACAATCACTCTACCGCTTATGCAGTGGGAGTACTAGAAATGAAATTTACTATCAACTCCACCACTTATTCAGGGGGAGGACAACATTACAATCAACTCAACCGCTTATGCAGCGGGAGGACACTATTACAAAATACTCAAAATAGGCGGTTAAGCCAGCCTCTTCCACTTACGCAGTGGGACTACAAGCAATAATCCAAAAGATAGTTGTTAGTACTACTAACTAGCTTTACAATGCACATTATGGATTATCAATACATGAAATATCACTATCCCAAAGATAGGCAGCATAGCCATCCTCTTCCACTTATGCAGTGGGACTAAGAAATAACATAACTTTGCTGTTAGTACTACTAACCATCATTACAATCATATAGAATGAAGAATCAAGTGCTAATAACAAGTCCAACAACTGCAACAATAATAGATAATCACTCCCAAACCAATTTAGACTACTCACACCAAAAAGCTCTTCTAACACACAACTATGAAATTCTGAAAATCAATAACAGGCACAGAAAACACGCAGACCAGCAAGCTACAGACACCTCAAAATGCTCATAACTTCTCCAAATCAACTCCGAATGACACAAAAACGGAAGCAAAGGAAAGCTATGACTAAGGCAATGCAACCAGAGACTCAAACCTGCACCGCAAACACTAAAAACAACCAACACGCAACCCAAGGCAGCCAAGAGATGGTACGACCCAGCTGGAAAGTTCGATTTGCTGCCAAAAATCAGAAAGAACACCAAAGGAAATGCCAATGTAGAAGAATGATCGCCCTCCAGATATGCTTCCAACGAGCTATTACCCAGAATAATCGATTGCACAGGCAAGGAGATACGATCGAATCTTTGCTTCATTCACACCAAAAACCAGCAACACTGAAATCCACACCACACTGAAAATCTGAAAATGCACACTAAAATCGAACCACACATTCAAAAGATCCAATCACAACTAGGAGTGATGTCTCACACTCGAAGTTTGTCAAGAGCCCTAGGAGGTATTCAACCTCGAAGATTGTCTGGAGTTAATCCGACACCATAACGGTGTAAATTGTCTGAGATACCAAATGAGAAGCCCAACACTTTCATTTATAGATTTTGAGGGCTCAAATTCAAATTCACATTCCCTCCAAGTGCACATTCACTTCATATTATTTTGAAATTACATTTCATTTCTCCTTTCTCCAAATCGACCTTCTCATAGGAGCAAATATTCTTTATAAAAAATGACAATAAAATCATAATGTGGCATCCAAGGTAGATAAGTGAAATATATTATAAAATTAACTTATTTCTCCATAAGGTGTCCATCTTGCCGTATTGATATTTCACTTTATAAAGTATTTTTCCTCAAGAATAAATCACCCAATATATAATTAAGGAAATGACTTATATATAAATATAACTTAAGCAATCCCTTTTAAATAAATCGTCCAACCTTTGCCTTAAGTTATAATTTAATTTAAAAGACCATTTTTTCATCAAATACCGAACCTACCAAAACAAGCTCCAAGGATATGGGGAAACAAGCTGAGAGAATTGCCCTGCAAGAAATAGTCACTGAATTGAGCTAAAGAACCCTTGCCAAGAATAGCACCAAAAAATGAGGGAAGACCAACTGCTCAAACTGACTTGCTGGAAATAGCCATCTGAACAAGCCTGCTGACATCCTGCTAAAAATAGTACTTACTAAAAACAGCATACTGCTAAAAATAGTAAGTGTTTCCAAAGTGATTTTAACCACATTCTGAGCAGTCGTCGCACTTACTAAAAATAGTAAGTCCAGAAAAAGTTACCCGATGCATATGCATGTCGAACCATCCCGAAGCTCTCTGAAAACCCAGAAGGAATCCAGAATCCAAACTATCAAACTCCCACATACACCCCCTAAAAACACCAAAGAATCCTCCTAGACAATAGGAAACACTAATTTCTGCTCCTGACTAGCCTACGGGCCTCCGAAATAGGCTAACGGCCAGCTGAACTAATCACTGCGAAGAAGGGGACGTTACAATCTGCCCTTCCCAAAATTGCTTGTCCTCAAGCAATGCCACCACAATTCCAGAAAATTTAAAACTGATCCACACCCAAGCAAGTATGAGCCCAGGGTCCCATGTCCGTCTCAAGAAGAACCTACCATGCCAATGTTGTGCCACTCTAATCACATCAGTGAAAACATCATGCCAAAACTGCACTAACCTCCCTTGTAACTTCAAAATGTTATCATCCATGATACTCAAACTGAAAATCCCTAAAGGACTGAAATCAATATCATGCAACATCTTGTGCCCATAAGGCTCTAAGTAATCAATATCAATAGTGCCACTGTCTATCACAAGCTTGGGCAATAGAAAATAAGGTCTACTCAACTCACGATCAAACTCCACAACACACTCCATATGGTATCTAACAGAGCCACGACTGTCAATGTGACATCTCCAAATCTTCTTGCAAAGAGGAAAGCATTCATTTGCAAGAGCTCAACAAACTCATACTCATATCTGCACATGAATCTACTATGCCTCAATTGAATTATCCTGACACAACCATGGAGATTTTTGAAAACTCTTACAGTTCCCACTCCAAGCACCTCAAAAAGGTGAACCAAAGAAAGGAAAGGTTCGTTGTCCCAACCATAAGAAGAAGAAAGGGCATAAGGATAACCTCTAGTTAGAGTTTGAACACTTCCCATACACGGATACTGATTGCCCCAACTCGCCATATCTCTCACTTGAGACCACAAACCCGTCCTGCTAGGAGACTGTAAAGTCTGAAAACGAGTATACCAATAGCCCACCAAGTCTGAAATGATTGTTTTGAGGTCTGATTTTAGGAAAATCAGCATCCAAGAAGATGAACAGCTACTGCAACACAGGAAATGGTCGTCCAAAACAACACATCTGCTCATGTCCAAGGCTGGAAAACACCTCCAAGCAATCTCCAATTGAAAACCATTACTTGCATGACCAAAGAAAATGCACCAACTCCCTTGAATGAGAGAAAACCATAAAGTGAAGTGGCTAATCTGCAACCAATCAACAAGCCCAAATCTAAAAATCCGATCCATTCTTTTCCAAAGAAGATGCCCAAGAGTATGCATTTGATCAATGCTCCAATTTGAAATAGTATCTCATGGTTGCAAATTGCACCTAGATCCCAGACTCTGCAATGTGATCCACCCTCACCATTGAAGTCAAAAGGAATTCCCACATCAAACTTGAAAAGTGGATTAATAAATGTCCAGTCAACATCTGTATCAAACAACGGACTATCAACCCGCTGATTACTATCAAAGTCATGTTCCACCCAAACCTTCTTTTGCTCCAAAATCACTTTTTCAGATCTTTGGGGACAAAGAACAAGATCATACTCCTCCTAAAACAATCAAGCTCCTCCATTACTTGATTGATCTCCTTGGCCATTTCTCTATTCTCTTTCTCTCTTAAATGTTTGAAATTAGCAAACTGATCTTCTACCTCCATTAAAACCAACTGAGTATTTTCTAATATGTCCTTTGTTGACTCAAGCTCAAGAGTAAGCTCTTCAACTTTCCTCTCTTTTCCTTGGAAATCACTAAGGATCTTCTTTGCTGATTCGATGGCATAATCACGATCTGTGATCAATTGTATGCACTCTGATTTCAATGTCTCCAAAGAGTTTTTGATGAGTTGCAGATTAGGGAGAGCAACTTCATCTTTAACTCCCTTCCGTCTCTCTTCAATTTGAGCCTTCCAATAGAGTTTTTCTATCAAACCATGTGTATGGTCAAACCCAGATAGAACTCGCACCTCATTCTCAAAGGACCTCATGAATTTATCCTTCCACTCGTGAACATTTAATGGTGGTGTACTAGTCATTGGCTGCAATTGAAAATCAGAACTTTGTTTCTTGTCTTTGCTGCCCACAAAGCTGCTCCAAGACTCCTTTTCTTCACCACCCACTAGCTGCAATTGCTCAATATCATGAAGAGGATCAGATTCTACTAAATCTTCAACTTTTTGCTTACTACCAACTTCATGAATGGGTGAATCAAATTTGCATTTTAGAACCTCTTTAAACTTTCCATCATCAAAAACCATATGGTCCTCTAACTCTACAACACAATCTGCTTTTTGAGCTTCATCAGGATCAAAGGGAAATTCATTCCACACAGGTTCCTTGTCATCACTAGGTGCCATCATACCCGGATCCCAAGTGCTAAAGGGCTGATTACTTTGTTTAGTTAAAAAGTGCTCACCATAGCTCCAAGTATCATCCAACTTAGATCTTGAATCTTCTCTTAATTTCCACACATTGCTATTCTCACCAAGAGCAATGCTAGAAACAAGTGATGTTTCATCTTCCCACTCAAACAGGGGATTGTCATATGTTTTCACTTTACCCATCTCAAACAATGGGTTATCAACAATCTGGGAAGTATTTCCTTTTTCCAACTTAGACCAACAATCCTGCTGTCCTAAATCTGAAAATTCCAATTTAGGACATTGCTCAAAGACTTTCAGAATTTGGTCAAGCTCATTCTTCAAACTACGAGTCTCAACCCCATTATTCTGAAATGCAATTTCTGATTGGTCCTCTAAATCTGCCCCTTGAATGTCATCATTTTGGTATATTTTAAACTCACAAAATAGGACAACCTCTTGGTCATTAGGAACTTCATCATTAGCTGCAATATTTTCAGCTTCATAACATGAATCTCCATCCAACAATCTGTTAATCTTTCCCTCTTGTTTAACATCTTCAATTTTCATCTGCTCTTCCTCTAGAAGCACATGAGTGCATTCAACACTGTCACTAGCTCCATAAGAAACATTAAGAGATTCATCATGCACAACCTCAAATATTGTTTTTTCTTCTTCTTCAATGACAACCTCATCAATGGTAGGTGCATGCATCACCACAGAGTTTTCATGAAGCACTGTCTCAAAGTTAGGTGTCAAAACACCAACTCCATCATTTGTCTTTGTATTAAAGATATTGTTTTCAGACTCTTCCTTATGTTTGGATTTTGAAAGAACCTTTACGAACCCCATTTTAATATCTGGATCTTTCATCAAATTAATCAATCCTTGCATTAACTCACAAATAGACTTATCTATAGTAGACGTTCTTCCAAACTCTGATATTCAACCAAACAACCACGACCCAACAGGATGGTAGGGAAAATTTGTGCTGTGATCAATTTGAACACACAGGCTGGTAGGAAAACCAACTCTGATACCACTGTAATATCCCCAACATTTTTTTTCAATTCGTTTCCAGTTACAATCACAACAAGAACCCGTTAAGGTTAGGAAATCAAGATACAATAATGCTGAAGTTGTAACCCTTCCACTTTGTGATCACCAAGTGCCCAATATGGGAAAGTGAGAGCATACGGTGTTGAGGGGATCATTAACTTCAAATAACTGGAAATAATACAATGCTCGGGCGGCAAGCCAACCCCTTCCACTTTTCAGCGGGATATGGAGAATATTGAAGATCACTTGGCGGTAAACCAGCCAAGGATAATACAAGAAACTGAAGAACAATCACTCTACCGCTTATGCAGCGAGAGGACTAAAAATGAAATTTACTATCAACTCCACCACTTATTCAGTGGGAGGACAACCTTACAATCAACTCAACCGCTTATGCAGCGGGAGGACACTATTACAAAATACTCAAAATAGGCGGCTAAGCCAGCCTCTTCCACTTACGCAGTGGGACTACAAGCAATAATCCAAAAGATAGCTGTTAGTACTACTAACTAGTTTTACAATGCACATTATGGATTATCAATACATGAAATATCACTATCCCAATGATAGGTGGCATAGCCATCCTCTTCCACTTATGCAGTGGGACTAAGAAATAACATAACTTTGCTGTTAGTACTACTAACCAACATTACAATCATATAGAATCAAGAATTATGTGCTGATAACAAGTCCAACAACTGCAACAATAATAGATAATCACTCCCAAACCAATTTAGACTACTCACACCAAAAAGCTCTTCTAACACACAACTATGAAATTCTGAAAATCAATAACAGGCACAGAAAACACGCAGACCAGCAAGCTACAGACACCTCAAAATGCTCATAACTTCTCCAAATCAACTCCGAATGACACAAAAACGGAAGCAAAGGAAAGCTATGACTAAGGCAATGCAACCAGAGACTCAAACCTGCACCGCGAACACTAAAAACAACCAACACGCAACCCAAGGCAGCCAAGAGATGGTACGACCCAGCTGGAAAGTTCGATTTGCTGCCAAAAATCAGAAAGAACACCAAAGGAAATGCCAATGTAGAAGAATGATCGCCCTCCAGATATGCTTCCAATGAGCTATTACCCAGAATAATCGATTGCACAGGCAAGGAGATACGATCGAATCTTTGCTTCATTCACACCAAAAACCAGCAACACTGAAATCCACACCACAGTGAAAATCTGAAAATGCACACTAAAATCGAACCACACATTCAAAAGATCCAATCACAACTAGGAGTGATGTCTCACACTCGAAGTTTGTCAAGAGCCCTAGGAGGTATTCACCCTCGAAGATTGTCTGGAGTTAATCCGACACCATAACGGTGTAAATTGTCTGAGATACCAAATGAGAAGCCCAACACTTTCATTTATAGATTTTGAGGGCTCAAATTCAAATTCACATTCCCTCCAAGTGCACATTCACTTCATATTATTTTGAAATTACATTTCATTTCTCCTTTCTCCAAATCGACCTTCTCATAGGAGCAAATATTCTTTATAAAAAATGACAATAAAATCATAATGTGGCATCCAAGGTAGATAAGTGAAATATATTATAAAATTAACTTATTTCTCCATAAGGTGTCCATCTTGCCGTATTGATATTTCACTTTATAAAGTATTTTTCCTCAAGAATAAATCACCCAATATATAATTAAGGAAATGACTTATATATAAATATAACTTAAGCAATCCCTTTTAAATAAATCGTCCAACCTTTGCCTTAAGTTATAATTTAATTTAAAAGACCATTTTTTCATCAAATACCGAACCTGCCAAAACAAGCTCCTAGGATATGGGGAAACAAGTTGAGAGAATTGCCCTGCCAGAAATAGTCACTGAACTGAGCTGAGGATCCCTTGCCAAGAATAGCACCAAAAAATGAGGGAAGACCAATTACTCAAATAGACCTGCCGAAAATAGCCATCTGAACAAGCCTGCTGACATCCTGCTAAAAATAGAACTGCTAAAAATAGCACTTACTAAAAATAGTAAGTGTTTCGAAAGTGATTTTAACCACATTCTGAGCAGTCGTCGCACTTACTAAAAATAGTAAGTCCAGAAAAAGTAACCCGATGCAGATGCATGTCGAACCATCGTGAAGCTCTCTGAAAACCCATAAGGAATCCAGAATACAAACTGTCAAACGCCCACATGCACCCCCTAAAAACACCAAAGAATCCTCCTAGAAAATAGGAAACCCTAATTTCTACTCCTGACTAGTGTACGGGCCTCCGAAATAGGCTAACGACCAGCTGAACTAATCACTGCAGAGAAGGGGACATTACAGGCTTGCTCTTTGATTCAAATTGTTGCACTTTTCTCATTCCCTTACAACGCGACCTTTCCCTTCTTACTATGAGTTACATTCTCGTATTTGCGCTAGCTTTTATTTTCATTTCTAGACCTTTGTTTTGTATGCCTTGTGCCTATTTATCTGCTTTTTTGGTCAATCCAATTTTTGTTGGCATTGTGTTGTCATTGATGTCAATCGGTAGAGGCATTGTGTTGTCATTGATGTCAACCAGTATTGTAGGTTATCGGTATAGCTTGTCACCGGTAAGAAGAGGATGTCAACCGACATTGTGGTCATTGGAGTCACCGGTATACAAGTTAATGTTGGAGACATAAGTTGGTGTTAATAGGTGAATAGGCATTGGAGACAATTGACATTATGGCAATGCCAACCGGTGTGTGATATGTTGGCAGTGTGTTGTTGCCAACCAGTAAGCATGTGACCGGTAAGAAAGCAAGGTTGAACTAAATAAGAATATGCAGTACGACCGGTATGCAAGATGTGAAACATCGGGACTCCCACCGGATGAAGATCTTATCACAGGATGAAGATATGACTGACAGAGTTTGGGCTGCTGCAAGTTAGTAAGGTAGACAAAGGGGATGTCTACCGGGTTATGTGCTTGATTGAAGATATGTCTGCTCAATGTCAGTAAAGTTAGGCTTAGTGCATTGGTCCATCTACTCCCACCGGTAAGTGGTAACACTTAGCTTATCTCCCAACATGCATAGAATGCATTATAACCCTCTGGGATAAGATAGTCAGGGAAGTTAAAGGCAGGTGGTTGAAGACACATGCCGGTTGTGTGTTGTGGTCGGTGACTAGGTTTGAACCGACACAGTGGAGTGACCAGAGGTGGATGGCGACAGAGATGACACGTGGTCTCCAGGTGGCTAACATACAGTGGTGATTGGTGCGTCGGCGAGGTAGTTGCTGACTTAGTTAGTGTTTAATGTAGGCGAAAATCACGGGTGAGTTGCAGGGGTTTGTGGCTTGATGCAGACTGAAGATCTAAGTGATGCAATGATCGAAACAGGACATCAGGTTGCGATTTGATCTGGAGAGAGGGACTGCGAGATCATTTAATGTGATTGATAGATGCAGGGTCGGTGATTAGTTTGCAGGTTGCTAAGTATAGCAAACGTGTACTGGAAAGGAAGACAAATGGCATGTTGAGTGATTTGTTGTAGGTGGTCAATCCTAGGAACAAGATTTGATTGGATTTGGTATGCCTCGTGGTCGATAAAGAAACCCTAGACGTGTGAAGATTGAATTCTGTTTTGGCAGGAAATCTCAAGTATAAATATGCCGGCCAAAGACCTTAGTGAGTGATGCTGCCAATGATGCTGTGATGCCGGATAAGAGTGTGTGAGTGTGCATCAGATAGTTAACCAGTCAGAGAGTTCATCGAAGATCATAGTGACTGAGTGTTGGAAGGTGTAACCGGTAAGAGGGTTTAGTAGAGGTTTAACCGGTAAGGTTAAAGTAACCAGTAAGCTGCAAAAGAGTATAATAGTTTTGTGAACCGGTAAGGGAGAAACACCAAGACAGCAGTAGAGAGTCAAGGAGAGAAGGGTGAGTACCGGTGGGGATCGGGTAAGGCAGAAACAGAGTAGAAGTGGACCGGTATTGTTAGAACCTTAAGAAGGCAGCAGTGAGTGAAACAAAACAATGTGAGCAGAGTACCGGTAGTGACAAGAGGCAGTGGATCAAAGAATAGTAAATTGACAGAGAAGAGGTAGAGTTTGAACCGGTAAAGTTGCAGCAGAGAGTGAAGGTGAGTAGAGAACCGGCATAGAACAGAGAAGAGGTGAACCGATGAAGAGATTATATGCAGAGGTTACAAAACTCATTTGTAACCGGGTTATTACTAATGTATTGTTTTGATATTATTCATTGTATTCACTGAGTTGGTGCTCGGTGTAGGGGTTGGTGGCCATAAACAGTCAGGGGTTGGTACTCCTTGGGTTGGTGCCCTAAACTTTGTAATCAGTTGTTTATTGTGAGGCTGGATTGGAGCAGTAGACTCCAGCAGCATTTCTCACCGAGGTTTTTACCACATTGGGTTTTCCTCGTACATCTGGTGTTATGTGATGTGTATTTGTGTGTGCTTGTATTTTGGTCTTCTCCTTGATCTCATCAGTATATTCACTTAAGTGTTTGATCTGCTAATCGGTACACCCATTTAGGAATAAAAGGTTTAAGATTGAAAACCACTGATTCACCCCCCCTCTCAGTGGCAGCTTGTGTTCTACAGTTTTGTCTTCACTCCACCGTCAATGTCTATACATCTGGCATTCACATTTGTTTGTAAGTTTCTAAAGCCTTTTATATTTGACCTGCAATCAAAACGCGTGCCCGTCAAGCACTTTCTCCTTTGATGGATATCCACACCTTGCTTCGGCCATGAGGAAGCTAACAAAGGTTGCAGAATTTGGTTTCACGCCTACCAATCTCATTTGTTTGAAAGTGTCTTAATTCCATTTTGTGCGATTCCTACAATCATGGAAGACCGCAAGACAACATTTCTTCAAAGCATTATGTTAAACAGGCTACGTACCCTGCCCATGCTCCCACTTTTGCAGACATGTCGACCAAGGCACTTACCACAGTCATTTCCATTATGTTTCGATGGATACCCCATTCCAAAACTCACACTCCAACACAGGCTGCTAGGATGCTGACAAGCGTTTTTAGTTTTACACCAGCTAATTGCATATGCTTTTAAGTTTCTAAAGCTTTTATCTTCTGCCCATTCAAGAACACATACTTCTTCATTAGGAGACAAGAGCTCTAATGTATTTGTAGTGTCAATTGGTTCTAGGCAACACTCCATTCAACACAGCGAAGAAACTTCATCTTAGCCAAAATTCTAAACAATTAAAGCAAGTTGTGTGTGAGCAGTCAAGATTCTAGCCTTGTTCTTGAAGAGAGTCCAGACAGAGCACCATCAATGTATAGAGTACATTCAACATATAGTTTGGGAGTGGGAATCTCCAAATCAATTTCCCCTTCAGTATACCTTGTAGCTCTTTGCTTGAAAGATACTCATGATCTTACATTTAAGAGATATCATTTTCTTCTTAAGCGTGTGCAGAAATTACATCACAAGATAATCTTTTCAATAACTCATTGAAAGTAATTCCCTTTGATCCAAGTAACAAGATCGTAGAAATTTAAGAGGTTTAGACACTGCCCTCATAGAGCTATGGCAAAAACAAGACTGAAGAAGAGATGCCAAAAAAAACCAAAATAAGCCAAAATTGAAGATGATAAACCAATATTTTTTGGCCCTGTGTGCTCCTGCACCACACATGGATCATTATGAGAGTTGTTTCCCAGTCTAGACCAATTGCTACCCACATTTCTAGCCTCCCGTACATTCTATCAGCAGTTATAAAGAAGTTTTTAATCACAAGGAGGATTTGGTTCCCACCTATTGTCATTAGTGAGGTGTTTGCAACTGATATAAGATGGTTTCTAGCCACTACAATTATGATTTTGAGTAAGAGAATGCAATGCTACAACATGAAACTGCTTGAGGCAACACAAAAAAGACTTGTGGAGACCAAGGTGATCATTATAATGACAATATAGAAGAGGTGAGTAGAGTTGTTGACATGCATTGGCTACATCTATTTTGGAAGTTTGTTACTAAGAAGGTATTCAAGATGAAGAAAGTTATGTGTCATGACAGGTATCTTATTAAGGCAGTCATGAGCATCACATGGAGACCTCAAGGAGAAGTTTACATAAAAATCGGAGTAGTACAATGAAAGCATGGTGAGGTAGCATCAGACTTGGGAGGTTGTGTAAAGATTCTCCCCCAATGGAGGAGGAGAACAATTATTGATAATTTCCTACTACCCAAGTAAGGAGGGAACATACCGAGAGCAGCTATGAAACAAGTTGTCATCATTAAAGCTGCTGTTATCACCATTATCAGCCACCATATTATTTCAGTTACACTGATACAAGTAAATGTGTTAAATCTTTTCAGTCATGGGAAGGAGTGTTTTTCTGTTTGTGTCTAACAAATTTTTTTCAGTTTTTCTATGGATGTTTTCTTTCTCTGCATTCCTCACATTTTTTTACTTTTACAAGTAAGTTTGAATTGCAACTTCTATACCATTTTCATTATTGGTCTTGCTAATCTCAGATCATGAGCTGCTGTCATCAGTCATAAATAACTGCAAATTTGCACATTTTATAGTGGTTTTATCACTAGCTAATGTTGGTGGAAGGTTTCATCTGAAAGGAACAAATATTTCAGCAATCATAGTTTTAATTTCGATGAGATTCCAAGTGATTTGTGACTGTTGCAACTTGTTTACAACCCATACACAGTTTCATTTGTACAATATTTGGGAAGGTACAACTTGTCATCTCATTGAAGGGGTCTGTTGGAACTCAAGGTTTAAGTATTCCAAATTCTTCATTACATAGGAGGAGCCAAATGGTGCAACGAAAGCATGGTAGTGACTGGTGAGTACAGATGGCAACCATAGTTTTGGTGGGAATTCATGGATATTTTCATGCATCATCAAATAGAAGAGAGTGGGTTGCATTCCTTGTCTAATACTAATTGGGATAAGAAAGACATTTTACACTTTCACCACAAAATTTTCAGAGGTTTGTATTTATGTTGCGAGTCATGCAAATTTCTTTGTTATTTTTCTTCATGAAGTCAATTTGTTTTTCAAATATATGATCAAATTACATGAGTTGTAGAAGGATGATGTGAGTATTGGAGATAGTAGAGCTCACAGTGTTCTTTGGTAGGAATTGTCTCATGGACATTACAATTTGATTCATGACAATGGCATGGTGATACTCAAATATTCAGGTTTGCATAGACTCCATGGCATCTTTGGCAAGATATATATATATATATATAATGTATGAAAACTCCTGGTTTTGTTTAGGTTTTGAGAGGACAAAAACCCTCCTAGATCCATGTTTTGGATTAACGATGAAAACCATTGTTTCCCATTTTGTGTGATTTCTTTCAGGGATCACACTTGCATCAATTTGTTGAGGATTGAATACATTTTTCAATCTGCTACAGTAATGCTGCAGTGTTGCTATAATATCTCTACAGTGTGTTTGGCAAATAAAAGCAGATCTTTGGGGTTTCCCAAATTGACTGTACAATGTGGGATGATATTGACAAGATTATTTTAATTTAGATCTGGGTGTTTGGAGTAGCCTAGGGTTTATATCAGCAATTGTAATTGATGAGATTGATCATATGAAGAGTTGTATCAGCAAATGAGGCTTTGTTAAAATTGTTTCCAGACAATTGGTTTCAATTTATTTGCTATTGAAATTAGGATTGGTTTTCAAAAATTCAGAAAAATACAATGCATCATAAAGCTGCTCAAAATATTGCATGATTTCAATTGCGAACATTATACATGCCAGTTCCAATCTCGTCGAATCAATTATGTATTCCTTTAAAGAATATTTCCCAGTTCATGTCACATTTGATGATGAAAGTAGTAATCTTGGAGTAAAATATTATATAATCAAATGAATTTCAAAAAGAGAAATAACAAATTTAAAAGTATGTATTCATTAAGTTTAAATTAACTTGTAAAACACTTCATTGCTTTCCATCAAAAAATAGGACCAATCGATTTTTTAAATGCCAAAGCTATAGCTGCAATGTTTTGATTCTGCAAAAAATTAAGTTATAAGTTCTCCAATTACTATGCTATCTTTAATGTAAGGCAGATATTGTTGCCCATGATATTTGAAAATATAGTTCATATTTAATGTTAGTTCTAACTCCTTATCTGCATTGAGATTATCATCTTTTATTTGGTCAACATGCTATCATTAGTATCATCCCATTTATTCCTGAAATATG
This sequence comes from Cryptomeria japonica, assembly GCF_030272615.1. Classification (NCBI taxonomy): domain Eukaryota; kingdom Viridiplantae; phylum Streptophyta; class Pinopsida; order Cupressales; family Cupressaceae; genus Cryptomeria; species Cryptomeria japonica. Next base: position 23,579,038 of record NC_081412.1, read on the forward strand.
TAAAATCAATAATCTAAGAGTAACTCAAAAGGTTACATTTCATCTGTGTCAAGCATCATGATCAATTGATCTATCACTAGCTGGTGGGTTCGTTGAACTGGATTTGCATGCAAAGATTTAATATGTCATACTGTTCTACATATATTCATGTATTTTTAATATTCCTAGGTATTCTATCTATCTTTATCTGGAAGATATATCTTTTCCATCGGGAGTGTTTGTTTGATGGCAGTGTTTAACAGTTAACTAACTAATCTGATTCATTGTTAAAAATCAGGCTAAGGGCATTGGCTATGCAATGAGCAAAGTTGAGGAGCTTAAATGTGTATGCCAAATTGCTGAAGCAACAGGCGTGGTCCTTGACCCTGTTTACAGGTTCTTACAAATTCTCTTTTTATCATTTGCAAGGATTACTATCTAATCTGTTTGACTTTTAGACATTTAGTGCATTTTTGTAGATAATTTTGCATGTAGCTTATCTTCATTCCCTTTTCATGTGGAATAAATTTTTTTTACCTAAAGTACAATTTTTTCAATCGTGCTCTTTGACTTTGGTGAGGTGTGCCGAGTATTCCCATAGTTGCACTTTCTAATGTTAGCTATTGTTGACGTGTCTAAAGTCGCATTGCTGCAAACTCCATACAGCCAACACAGAATAGAATGTACTCGCTGAGTATCCTATCCTCTCTTGAGATAAGGAAATCCCTAATGCTGTTTCTCACGTTTGATCAAAGGGGACGACCTCAAGGTTTCTTTTGTCAGGTCTTGACTGCGGGATTACTCAGTGGTTTGATGTGTTTTTTGCTGGAAACACAAGGGGACTTACGGTAGAATAGGCAATTGCTGGATGAGTTCCTAGAACTTTAATAGTCTTGCTTATTGAATGGTTTAAGTTGGGTTGATACTGTTTTCAGCAGAACTGCGGATTCTCTTGGTAAAAAAAGGAAAAAAGAGGGATAGGAAGAGAGAGAGGTACAAAAAATATAAATTATTTAACTAAGATAGCAGATTCGGTAAACAGACAGACACCTCCAAATAACTAGATTAAGCATTACCAGCCATTTAAGCACAATACTTGCATCAATCTAGTGCGATCTTCAAGGGAAAATTGAGTTTTCATGCTATTAAATACAACATCAGAACTTTGACATTCATTCGGTGAGCATTCAATAACCGAACTAAGCATATGAAAGGTTCAGATTAAGCATGCAGAAGGAAAGACAATCAGCCGTTCCCTAATGGTATGAACAGCAAGGATTCTATCAGATGTTTACTTAGAAAATGCTATATAAAGGAAGGAAACATAACTGAAAATTGTAAATTAATGAAGGAGGAGACCATGCACTCACAGGGAAACTTGAAACAGTCTTAACTTTGCATTAAATCCTGTAAATTTCGCCAGAGCTTCAGCAACAATCCATGAACTTCTTACAAAATGAGAGGAAAACGAGTCCCTTAAATAGGCTTAAAAAATGGATGAATGGCCAAGATCTAATCTAAACAAGAGGCCCAGATTCATCCTTACAAAAGAGTACCCATACCCATAAATGGAGGGTAAATATCAACAACTACCCCAAAGGGAGTAATAACTACCCAAAAAGGTAATTAAAACTTATCCAAGATAATCCAAAAGTGCACATACATAAAATTTACATTTAGTTGACTTGGAAGTCAAATATGACCCTTTGGCCAAAAAGTGCACTTTTTAAAATTAAAAGGGAAAAAGCACTTTTAGGAAAGCACTTTCTCTTTTCCAGCTCTAGATTCTTCGGTGATGAATTCGACTTCGTCATGCAAATATTCTCCCCAGATATCTCGATTAGATGCACGTTCTACCCGAATGTAGTCCTGAAACCTCAAGCATAACTTGAATAATTCGGTCGTTGGCGGCATAGGCAGATTGAACATCTTGTAATGGATACCTTGTAGGAGGCCATCTAAATTCTTCAGGTCCTCTCTCCAGTACGACTTGTGGTTTTCAAAACATGATATGTTTGCTTGAAGCTCAGAAACAAAATTTAGATCCCCTATGGAGTACGCGATTTTGGGAATGAGTCAATCCACCCACTGCGGTTGCACCTCACTATCCTCCATATCGTTCTTCCAACCAGGAACCATGGACTTGAGGATCCTCTCACCAAGGTCCTTCACATTTGATAAAGTGTCATCGCACTTATCATGCATTTTGTTGATACTATCCCTCATGTCGTCCTTCATGCTGAGGGTCCAATACCACTCTTTGAAGGTACTGATGCTATAAGGATTTAGGATAGCATCAGCAACAGGGATCTGAGAAAAGGTCCAAAATAGAGCCCGAACAAGGGGCAAAGTCTTTGCCATCGCCTCATGAATGTTATAGCACTCTTTCTTTAGTTTACACATTTTGATAACAATAGCTTCCCTATGGAGGGCCATTTCGCGCAGATCCTCGAAGATTTGCTCCACTCTTTCTTTAATGCCCTGCATCCATTCCCTGACGGCCTTTGCAGTATCCCGTACCCCTTCAAATTCTATTGTGGTCCTCTGTGCCAATGCCGTCGAGGGAATGTGGGATTCAAAAACATTGTGTAATGGTCTCAGGAGTTGATCGATGTATCCCTCGGCCTGTTCAGCACAAGCTCGATACATTTCCTTTTCAGCTGTTATTTCTTCAAGTTGTCTGAGTATGTTCTGCACTGAATCCTTGAATTCTTCCTTTTCTTGTTCCTTAGTGGCTCGTCTGATGGGGATGGTTCTGATGCTATAATCTACCAGTGTGATCTGATTTGCTGGCTTGTCTACAGGCGAGGTGGCGATGTGAAGAGTACAGTTCCTTTGCTCATCTTTGGTCATTCTAGAATATGCCTTGGGCTTTTTCTTCCCCTTGGCTTTAGCTTGATCTATACGTGAGAAGATGTCCTCCAAATCGATGGGTGGCTTTGTGGCGGCTTTGCTCTGAGCTCGGGCAATTAACCATTCTTGAGGTACAGTTTGGGCTGATGCTATGGTTAAGTTTGCACTCTGTTCTTTGATGTTTTCAGCTGCCTCATCACAAATTTGCAGCTGTTCGGTTACCGGAGGAGTGGAGGAGGTGTCAAGTTCTTTGCTTGCAGCAGAGTTTTCTCCCACTTCACTGAACAATTGTCTAGTGCCTTCGTGTGATGGTTGCTCTTCAGTCTTTTCGAGCTCACTGGTCTCCTTTGTCCTTTGCTCTCCTTCAACGGTAGAGTCATCCTTGTTAGCATTATGGAGCAACAATTCATGGCGGCTCTGTTGGGTGGGTTCATGCAATTCAATCCCCTGAATGGATGGAATCTCTCCTTCCTCAATTTGGTTACCCGGCTTGGCTAATTCAATGGCTCTTAGCTCTGCGTCTACCATGTCGGGTGCGGGCGGATCATCAACTCCAAATGCATCAATATCACTCTGGGAAGGCGGAGCAGGTATATAATCTAGTTCTACTACATCGTTGGACGAACTGGGGTCCTTTGACGATGAAATGACCTCTGGTCTCCTAATGGGAATCTTTTCCCTTGTTCTCTTGGACGTCCGAGTTCCTCTGCTGGCCTTAGCCTTCTTCCTCTTCTCAGGCTTTTCAATCTCTTCCCTAGGTGCACTGGAAGTTCCCTCATCTTCGGAGGACTGAGAATCAAGGCTACCCATTAAGTGGTAAGTGAACTGGACTCCTTCATGAATTAGTCGCTCAATCTGCTGATGCAACCATTGGTTTGTATATCTTCCTGGGGCTGCCATGACTGCCTCAAAATCAGTTATCGGGTCTTGCGTCCAATCAACGCCTGGTAAAAGATGCCTTACTGCCTCAAATTCTTGGACTTGCAAGCAGTTTCCTGAATCTGTGAGTTGATCTGGGACTCGACGATATTCATAGGGTCGCATTTGCTGCACACTCAACCTCGAATATTCACGCCTTCGGACCTCATAGTCATCAGAGCAGTTTTTCCAATAATCTTCAACTGATTCCTTTGCTCTATACCGCCTGCCATAGGCTCTCTTTGCCAGATTGTCGTGATCGAAGCATTTCCTTGGAAAATGCTCCTGTAGACCATAGGAGGCTAGCTCTTCGAAGGATTCCTCTGCCCGGGATGGGGTCTTTAGATGGACATCCTGGTTGCCTATAATCATGGGGAATGTGAATCCAACCTGCTTGTTGTCTCTGAGTAGGCTGCCGACCGGACGTGACTGCCTTGCGACCTCCATAAGAACTATCTTGTCGGTTGGGTACCGTGGAAACCGGAGAGGGGCACCTTCAAAGCCAACTATCCGGATGTAGGAGAACCTCGGGAATTGGATGAACCAGGCCCCATATCTCTGTACTAGAATAGTAGCTTGCTCTGAGAGCCTTATGTGTAATCCTCCCTGCATTAGCTTGACTAGGCGCATTGTGAAGGCGTCGTTGACGCGCTCATATAGACCAACTGCATAGGCCGGGCTGTTCTTTTCTCTTTGAGCTATATCCTGATAGTGTAGTTGTGGGTAGCAATCGTATACTTTTATCTGATCAGGTCCATTCCCAATTTCACCTTTCATTATTAAACCTAGCAGTGGCTGGTTCCTGGTGAACATGTAGACCAAATAGGAGGTCATGGTGAAGTACTTCTTTGTCTCGAGTTCAATTAGCTGAGTGTGGATATTATCGCTTATGATCTAGGCCTAGTCAAACTTGGACTTCCCAGCAAAGACTTGCTCTGTGAAGTAAAACATCCACTCTTCAAAGTAGTTGGATTTGGGGAGTCCCATAACCCTGCTGAGCAATGTGACCATGTCCCCATGCTCATTGTGAAAGTCACTTCCTGGGGTCTTTTCCCCAATTCTGATGCTTGGAGGTCTTCTCTCCCTGTACCACTCTTCATTGATCAGTGTTCTGCATCTGGTAGGATTCATATCATACGTCCCCTGTGCTTCATCTATAGTTGTGGCTGTGGGATTGTTTGGGAAGGGAATATCAAATGCGTCGCCAATGGCCTCAGGAGTGAAGTTATCGAGGACCATGTCCTCGAGGAGCACCAATCTGGAACCTGGTTGGTAATGTCGGGTAGCCTCCACTACTAACTCATAGTTTTGCACTGCTGGGGGAAATCCTGCTGCTTGGGCGATGCCACTTTCCATCATCTGCCTAGGCCTGCCATAGGTAGTAGGGGAGAAGACTCGGCTCCTGAAATCTTGGATATCAATATGGCCTAGGTCAGTATCACTGACATTGTCCCAGACACTCTGAACTTTTGACTCCCTCAGTCCCCCTCTTTGATACTGATACTTCATCCTTTCGACTCGGCGAGGGATATCTAATTTGGATGCTCGTGATGTCTCGGCTGTAGCAAGCGTCTTTGATGATTCTACCGCCGATTTAGGCATTTATCTTGCATAGCTGGATGCGGATTACGAGGCGATAAAAAGGAGGTGAAGCGGGTTAGATAAAGGATATACCAGCATACCAGGATCAATTCAAAAATCGAATTGAAAGAACGTCATGATATTGTTAGCTAAAAGCTTGATTGATTTAAACATAAGTATTTTATGAAGCTTTTCGATTGCGGATTTACACTTAGGCATTAATTTCAAAATGGACAAAGCTTGAGAAATTTTCCTAAGTTTGAAAATGCATTTTCTAACTTTCACCTTTTCTGACATATTGGCCTAAAGGTCCGAATTTTGGCCCTTTTGGGCATTTTGCAAACTTTCACCTTTAATTGCGTTTTTGCTTAAAGGTCTGAAATTCACCCCTTTTTGGGCATTCTGTCAACTTTTACTTAAAAGTGTGAGTTTCGGCGCTTGAGCGAGTTTTGTCCACTTCGGCACTTTGCATTCTTTATCTTCTTTATATCCCTTGGCGAAAATCGACATTCATACAAATCGTGCAAACTTCTAAAAACATCATGTAATCTCTCCCATTTTTCTTATGCGAAAATTGGCGTCTTTGGGTCCTCATGTGACCTTTAGACGCCTTATCCCTTACTTGGCGGGTTTTGCCAGCTTCTATCACCACGTGCCTATTCAAGGCAATTTTACAAGCTTGAACAATCTCTTGGAATTCGTGCCCGAGGGCTCAACTGACCATACGGATCACCAACTCCTTCGCTCAACATCATCATCTCACAGACTGATCGCGGGCTCGCTCGAAAAGAAGGGAGACACTCTACGCGGAACTCAACAGGGCGAAGACGGAAAGGCCCAAAAAGGAAAGGGGACCCTGTCGGCTACAGGGAGCATGTGCAACGCACAACAGCTATGCATGTTATCTTCCGAGAATGCCTAGTGTTTCTTGTTCTTTTCATGTAATACAAGCTGCAAAAAATATTCTTATTTGATGCAAACAAGGATAGGGGATCAATCTAATGACAACCCATCCTTGTAGCTGTATCTCAAAACTTGTCAAGTCACATTATTTATTGCAATTTTTTTTGGGAAAAAACATCATACACTGATTTCTTCTGTCAATTGAAATGGTTATAGGCATATATTGATTGGTGCTGTCAACTGAAATGGTTATAGGCGCATATTGATTCCTGCTGAACAGAGTTATTGAATGCATGTTCTTCATCCATGGAAACTAGCTGTTGCAACTACCACAGACACTGTCACACCTATAGAACGCAACCAGTAGCTACCAAAATGCATGCAAACATCTCTCTTATCAGCTGTTCTCCTATCTTGATTCATCTAACCTTTCATTTTTTTCTCCTTTCTTTTTATTTCCTCTGCCCTCTCCAAAATGATCCTAAAATCCAACATATTGTTGGATATGTGACTCTTTGGCTTCCATATAAACTCTCTGTATCCTGCGGGATTCTCGTTTTCCTCCATCATTTTTGGAGTGTAGCCACTGTAAAACATGACTTTCAAGTAATCATGAACAGTCTGACTGCAGGTTTCACTTTCTTTGATTTGTTTTTTGTTTTTAATCATTACCATGTCCACAACTTCCTCACGCTGCTCCCTCTTTTTAAGAGTTCAAGTTCTGTCCAATGATAATGAAAATTATTTACCTTCGAATAGTTACTTGGTGAGATCACCACACTCTACTCTGCCTGTTTTTCTGTAGTTCCACATAATTGCAACAAACATCTTTTTGTAGCAGCTGTGTAGCCATTGCAAATACCTTTTTGTAGCAGCTGTGCAACTGTTGCTATGTCAGTTGTAGCAGCTATAGGACTTTGCAGGCATCTTTCCATGGCAAGTGAAACACTTCCACATAATGAATTTCTACAAACTTTACTAATGCTTGTGCTTGAAACTCACCAGTTTTTTGGGGTGATGCAGGATTATTGTTTCGCCTAACGCTGCTCTTGTATCAAACACTCTAGGTAATCAAAAACATAAGGTCCTATACCAAACACTTTAGATAATTAAAAATATGAGCTCTTGTATCATACATCCTAGGTAATTAAAAATATGAGCTCCTACTCACAGACCTTGATTGAGACCTTTGAGAGCATGCTCAAATGGACCAACCAAATCCTGTTCTCTATGCCATTGTATTGCAACTTGACCAAATAATTAACATGTTCCTTACCTTTTGTTTGCTTGACAACTTTGTAATCAAGAACATAATCTATTTCTTCTCTCTCCTTCTGTCATGTTTGCTTTTATGGATGAGATCCATGGAGAAGACGTCTAGCTTATCCCCATTTCCTATAGACTAAAGCATAGAGCAAGGGAAATACAAATAATAATATTTTAAGTGGGCCTGATCACATTATTTTCAAAATGACAAATTAATATTATTTTGGGTTCTATGTAATATTTAAAAAGTGCTTTTTAAGTTTTTAGATTATTTAAAATATTTAATATAATTAAAAAAAGGGGTCTATGTGTGTAACTTAAAAGTATTTTTAAATATTTAGATAAAAAAATATATAAATAAAAATAAAATAAAATAGTCTGGAGGGGAGCACATATAAAAGAAAAGTCAAGGCTCACTTCAAATCATCATTTATCATTGGCATTTTCTAAAACTTGTGAGGGATTCGATTCCAATTATATATGCTGTCGTGAAGTATTTATTTCTTTGCAGTTTTGCATATGTTGTCCATCGCAAGTTCATTTGAATGGCGTGACGGCTCTGTCTTCAGAAGCGCAAATCTTAAAGGAGGAAACGTAGATTCTGTGGTAATCATTTGGTGCTGGAAGAGTGAGACGGTTCTTTTTCTCCCAATTCGAGGCTCTTATTGTGTCCCATCTTGTCTTGCATAAAGATTTACTCAATTCTGGTAACCCTTGAAGATTATTGTTGGATCGCGAAACTCTGTATTGGTGTTTAAGGAGCGATTCTCCTTCTTGATTGTGTTTTGCAAAGGTCTTCACCAAGCTGAGGCGTATTAGAAATGCGAATTGGAACCTAGAGTTTGGCTATTCCCTGAAATTGTGGGTCCTTAGCATTTATCGAAAGCTCTTGATGAATGAATATCTGCATCTTGGTGTGAGACTTATGGTGAATGTTTGTTCTTGGTGCAGCTGCTTAGGGTTGTGTGGCTTCCATTGCTTCTATGCCAGATGTTAATGATTAGAAAGTTGATTATTCATTCCAAATGTAGCGATTTTGGTATTGTGTAATGCTCTTAATTGTTGTATACCTTGTCTATGGTAGTGTTGGAAAGAATTGGATGTAAGGAGATTTCTGAATATCTTTGAATGCATATGTCAGATGACAAGATTAAGAAGATCGAATTCTAGTTTACTCTTTTGGCAAAGTGTGGCATTTCTTCCTCGTTGAATGTGGTCTATCTTTTAGTAGATAGAAACTGCAGTTCTGTGCATCAATATTGAAAATTATTAGAGTCTTGGATGGACATGGCAATACTGGAATAAATGGAAGTGGTTCGAAGAGCATTCTATCCTGTTTGTGACACAGAAAAAGGAAATGTTTGAAGATTAAAGTGCCCCGTGGTTGCTGCCGAGTTTCTCAAGAAATTGTCTTCTATTGTTGCTGTCAAGAACACTGGGATCATTGAATGAGACTGAACATCTGAAGAAGTTGTAGCTGTTATTTTCTGTTATGAATATCTTGCTCACTGAGATATACATGTAACCTGCTATTCATCATTCATATTTGCTGATCAATAAACTTCTGGACTGATATTTGTATCTCAGTTTGATGCAAACAATGCTGCTGTTATATTAAGGTTGGAGTTTTAATTCCAATCTGAATCTGTGCTAATTATCTGAAATATGTTCTGTTGATGGAGTGGTTTGCACTTCCATCAACACAGAATAGAATGCACAGAGTCTATCCTATTCTCTCTCGAATAAGGAAATCTTGTATGCCTTTTGATTGTCCAAATAAGATAACCTCAAGGTTTCTAATGTTAGGTCATGACTAATCTTTGGATAACTCAGTGTTGATGTGATTTGCTGGGAATCATAAGGGGACTTATGCATCTGACAAGCTGGTTTGCATCCGATATTACAATCTAATCTTGCTTCACTTCTTAAACTGGTTAAAGTAAATAGCAAAATGATAGGTTTTAGAGAATCTAGGGATACTAATAGTAATGGCTGGTGCTGTGCATAGACAGACTTCACATAAAACTAGTTCCTGCTTGGCCAGAGATAAACTCACAACACCACAGAAGCAGTGTAATCTCTAAAGGAAAATAAAAGGATTTTCGGTCTATGAACATACATTGAGTACCCAATTCCAGTGCAACTTAAATGAACATTCACAATTGAACTAACAACAACAAAAGGCTCAGACTAACCATGCATAGAGACTTACAGTCAACAAATCTCCAATGGTATGAACCAGAAACCGATCAGATATTGTCACACTTTGACATTAAAATCACTGAACTTTAGCTAATTTGATGAAGAGAAACCATGCATATATTCACTTGCCAGAGCTCATGAATATGAAGGATTAATTTATAGAGGTCCAGTTGGTATGAGAGCTGGAGAATTGAGAGCATGCGAATCATACACACAACTACATTATCCTAGCAGGGCACATTACAGAAGAGTGAACAATGCTTTCACTATGCATATAACAAGAACTTTGGAAGGTGTTATTCATCAAGGATTATCCCCATAGGCAAACGAGCTGATAGAGAAGTTTGGTGCTTGGTTTATCCAGTTTCCCAAGTTCACCTACATAAGGATACAACGATGCTCTTGTCTACCCTACATGCTACCAAGGTATCTGTTGTCATTTTATGACACCCTTAGTCCACCAGTAAGAACCGATCAGAGATACGATCCATGGACCGGCGCTGCCCTAGGTTGATCAAGGAGAAAGCAGAAGAATCATGAAGTGTGAAGTGTTGCCTTGTCCGGAGGAAGTTCCTCCCTTGGCCTTTTCTTCCTTCCCCAGAACCCCAAGGTTCTGAGGTTCTTTCCCTTTGCCTTCTCCTGTTCTCCTTATCCGGAACTCCGAAACCCCGAGGTTCCGAAGTTCCTTCTCTTTGCCTTCTCTCGCTTTTCCTTCTTCGGAACTTCGGAACCCCGAGTTTCCGAAGTTCCTCTCCTTCTTTCCCTTTCTCTTCTTCTCTCAGAAACTCCGGAATCTCGAGGTTCCGAAGTTCCTTTCTTTTCTTCTTCCTTTCTCCGGAACCCCGAGGTTCCAAAGTTCCTTTGCACAGGTTTCGCCTTTTCCTTGCCTCCTTCTAGTTCCCCCGGAACTCTGGAACCCCGAGGTTTCGAAGTTCCTTTCCTTTGCCTTCTCCAGAACTTCGGAACCCCCTTCCTAGCCTTTCTTCCTTCTTTTCTCCGAAACTCCGGCACCCCGAGGTTTCGAAGTTCCTTTCTTTTCTTCTTCCCTTCTCTGGAACTCCGAAACTCCCAGGTTCCGAAGTTCTTTCCCTCCTTGCCTTTTCTATCTAGTTTTCCTCGGAACTCCAGAACCCCGAGGTTCCGAAGTTCCTTCCTTAGCCTTCCCTTTCTTCTCTCCGGAACTCCGGAACCCCGAAGTTTCGAAGTTCCTTCCTTGTCTTCCCCACTTTGGGAACCTGAGTTTCCGAAGTCCCCGGACTTCCTTCCGACTGGCGACATTTTTGGATGGCGTGATCGACACTCAAGGCTTTAAATGCTCCGACAGTTTTGGTGACTTATGCACTTTCTTTTGTGGAGCCACAGGGGTGCATTTAATGTTTTTGGCAGGATTTCCATCAAGGGAGGTATGGGGCCATGCTTGTTGTGGTGACTTATATCATGTCTGCATACTCTGACTTTGGAAGGTCAGTCAATCCACCTTCTCAAGGTTGCCTTTTGTGGGTATGGCTACGTTGCTTGCAAGTACCGAGGTCAAGTGCATGCACTTCCCTGACATGCAGGGGTCATGATCACTCTTGTAACCATTTTTCTATATAAAGCTGTTAAGCCTCATCTTAAAGGGTTCTCTCCTTGCTTCCTTGAGCTTTCCTATGCTCTTTCTCTTGAAGAGTTGTAATTATTTTTGCATTTCTGCAACTGTAAGTTTGGCCTTTGGCCTTTGAATGAATTGAAATTACATTCTTGCCTTCCTTCAACTTATGCATGCTGTGTATGTTTCCTTACCTTCATCATAGGTGTATGTTTTGTGCCTCTTCTCTCCATATATGTTGTGTTAACTTCTTTTTCTGAGTGTGACTTGTGGGGATCCTTCTCTCCTCTTGACACTTAGCAAATTCTAACCTCCATACATGCATTTGGGTCACTCATGCAACTGAAGTTTGTGCATCTCTTGGATATTTCATTTGATTCCTTGTGCCATTTCGGGTGGGGAGAGGAACAATCTCTTCTTTGTGCATCACCTCCTTTTATTTCAAGCATTCTCTCTAACCTTTACTTCTGCAATTTGTTAGGATAGGCTTAGGAGTTCGTTTTGAATTGTTGAGTTGGTTCAACACCTACACCTGGATTGTGAAGGAGGTCGGCCTTCTCCGGAGATTCAACCCCCTTGCGCAAGGTCCCACACTTCGGGGTTGTCTCCATGTTTCACAAGGTTGCTGAGTTGATAGCTCAACAAGGGTGCAAGCTTTTGTGATAACAGTATCCTACCAACAAGATAGTATTGTTTGAGTTGGTGAGGTAGTTGGTGGCATACAACAAAGTACAAAAGAATATACACAAGTCAAGAATTCCATTCCATTTTAGTTGGACAGTCATTGGAAGTGTGTCCATCTTTGCAGGTGGCTAAGAAGGTGGAAGAATAATTGAAATCTCTCCTTATTCCATACTTTCAAGAGACAACTTTGATCCCTACAACATCATCAAAAGATCTAACAAAAGAAGGCACAAGCACAAGTTACAATTGGAAGATCATTTCATGAATGCTCAAGATGATCTAGACATAAGAAGAATAATGTGCTCAAGACTATTGATCGACATCGTTAGGGCATGCAAGGTCTTTGACATTCTAGATCAAGCACAAGATAGTGGAAGACGCGCCCAACCAATATATGAACAAGAGAAAGACAATGAGGTGAAAGTCAATTGGATTGGTGTGGAGATACCAATTTTAAAGATTTGATGAAGCCAGTCATACCATACACAAAATGATGGGTAGACATCCAAATCCAAAAATTGAAGAGTCAATACACCCAACCGAATTTTGAATTGATGGGAGAGGTGTAGTCTTCTGATGATGATACAAAAAGTGAAAGCATGAGTGGAAGTGCCACCCAGTCAGCTCATTCCAAAGGATCTAAGAGAAAAGAAAGTCGCAAGGAGTAGCCTCCAAACAAGAAGCACAAATCAAGTTCATATTGCCCTTCCACTAGTACCTCTTTTGTGCACGAAGTAGAGATGAATTAGGCAGCTGACCAGGAAAATTATCCACCTAGGGAGAGCATTGATTGTGGAGTGAATGATTCCATGGAATCTATAGTTCAAAACAACAGGTTGGAAAGGACAGACAAGGGTAAGCAACCCTTGGGTCAAGACAATTCAATCCCACTTAAGCTAGTCAACGATAAAGTGGGTAAAGATGTACATGTGGATATTGAAAATGAAGATCAAGAAGTAACATCTCCACCTCGAGAAGACCAACAACTAAATGAAGTGCAAGTAGGAGAAGAGAAATCTGCTATCCCTGCATGGCTTAGGGAGAGGTTAACAAAAGAAGTGATAGTAGTAGAGGAAGATCCTATCGATTTGGACAGTTTCCTGGACAAAATTTAGAGTCTGTCTAGAAGAAGAAAGTAGTGAAAATGTCAAAGATGACAAGAGACGGTGTAGGATCTTGAATAATACAAATTTCCACTCCAAGAGTAGATAAGCTCAAAGGCGAGATCAGGGCAGAAGAATGACTTGGAGACTATTGATTTAGGTCCACCCACTACTGATCAAGCATTGGAAGACATGAACAACATAGTGAAGACAATCCATAACATGCTGAGGCTGGAAGTAGAGTAGAATAAGAAATTAGAAAGAGAAATAAGTGTATTGAGAGGTCAGTTCCGTTAGTTCAAGCAATTGCTGAGGCAACATGATCCTTAAGCTATGCCACCACATTTGCTTTCTTCAAACTTAGTTGACAATTTTGAAAAGATGAAAATTTTGGCACACCTGATGGATACTTGGATAAATAAGACTTTCAAAAGGGCGAATTTGCATTTGTGAGATAATTAGTGAAGATATTTGATAGAGCTATAAGTGTTCTTGAAAGAACTCAGGCCCTCATGGTAGCATATGATACTTACGTTTACACCAAAGACTATACCATGCCTAGGTTGCAAGTAATGATGGAACTACCGAAGCACACTTTGATGAATGAAGGAATATTGAGAGATGGACAATCGCCTAATTTCTAGCAGTGGTGTTACTTGGTTTGCATGAGGAAGGTCATTTTTGAAGATATCAGTAGTGGATGCACCCAAGTTGATGAAGCAATAAATTTGATACATGACAAGATTGTAGAGGTAGAAAATGAAGGAATTCACATAGATGCCAATCAGCTAGCCGAACGAGTGAAGATCATATTCTTTGGAACAAATGGATCTCCTTCCGAGAAATAGTTGGATGATATACACTCATTCACAGTACTTGCCAGCAAAACTAGAGATTTTGGGGCAGGTTGGGAGACAACTTTTGCCTCAGCTTTAGAAGAAGTCAGTTACTTGGAAGAACAGTTGAGGAACTTGCTTGCAGTTCCAATAACTAAGATTGAGTTCACGACGTCTAAATTCGTTGAATTTGCAATAAATTAAAAGGATAAGGGCAACAAGATTCTAGAAGATATTTTGTTATGATCCTACGTGGCATCATTCTTCTCATTGGAGGATTTTTCCTCTTATTTTGTGCCAAATGGATGTCACATTTCCATTGGCTAATATTTAATAATTTGCAATAAGATTAGGTTTTGTTGTAACAAACCCTAATTAGGGTTTAGGTGGAAAAATTTGTGCCCTTGATTTTGATTTAATCTTGGCCATTCATTGTATTTGAGAACTCTATATAAATTCAACTCATTTCATTTGTAAAGGATTGATTCGAAGAGTTTTGAAGAATTGTTTCTCGATGCTGCAAAATTAATAAATCATTGAAGTGTTGGTGACTTATTGAGTTTTGGAGCATTTACTTGTTTCTTCATCCTTTTATGAGTGAACTTAATATTGAAATGACAAAAAAAAATAGAATAGAATTTTCTTTAGATGAATGAAAGATGCATGTGCATGATTGATAGTGAAGCTCATTGTTCATATGACTAGTACTCCATCAATGGTGAAGTATCCCATGTAGTTGATTGAACTCATTTTACCAAAGTTTAACTTCAAGTACTATTCCATCATTGATATGCTTCATCTTGAAAGTATATATGCTTGTAGTAGTGATTTGAAATCATCAAGCTATCCTTAGAAGATTGCTTGTGGAGATGTTCATGGCATGTCAAAGCAAAGCTTAGTTGAGCTCACTTGAAGTTGTCCATTGTCTTGCATTCTTAGCATTGGCATAACATCTCTAAACCTTGCTCTTTTTTCATTTTTTTTTATCAAAGATCATTAGTAATAGGAAAGAGCGATAATGCAACATCATTCGAAGAACGCCATCTCATGAGCTTGGATTGTTGAAGAACAATTATGTAAGTCCCCTTGCAAGTATAGCAAACACATCACACCATTGAAGCTATCCAACATGTCAAGACCTGACATTGTAAACCTTGGAGTCATCTCAAGTGATCCTTTGCTAATCTTCAACATTTGAGAAGTCTTTGTTCAAGAGAGGATAGAGTATTCAATACTTTATTCTGTGTTCGATTGTGCATAAAAACACCATCTCAACAAAATTGGCACTAGAAGGAGGGCCTCAAGACATATCATTCAAGTCATGAGTGGTAATGGTTTTGCCGGAAGAAGAATCACTAGTTGGTGAACAACAAGATATCATCTCACAGCGGAACACTCTCGCTTGGAGAAACAAAAGTAGTGCAATTAAATTTAGACAAGTGAGGTTTGTTTTAGACAAGGAAGAGGAATTGGGAAATCAACCTCCAATTGTTGTTGCTCCTAGAGCAGTCAATCAAGGAAATGTCTCCCGCACAGCGCTTAGAGGTGAACCCCCAGTATATCAACCAAATTTGGGACTCAACGACGACCAAGAAGATATCATTTCAAGATTCAACAATCTTGCTTGGAGGGAAAAGAGAAGTGCAACAGAGCACATGCGAGTGCAATTCCTCTTGGAAGAAGAAGAAGAGAAAGCCTTGGAAATCTCAGTTGCTATTGAAAGGAGACTTCTCGATCAAAGGTTCTCGCTTCCTCTCGCACATCCTTGAAAAGATTCGAAAATTCATAAGACTACACACTAGATGACCTCATTGTATTTTTGAAGAAGAGAGAAGACCATGTGCTGGATCTCGGAAAGATATTTCAAAGGTGCAGGAAATATGGAATTTCACTTAACCCAAAGAAATGTATGTTTAGGGTTATAGAAGGCAAATTGCTTGGGCACGTAATATTTGAGAAAGGTATATCCATTTATCCTGATAGAATAGAGGCTATATCCAAGATCAGCATCTGCTAGCAAGAAAGAACTCAAATCATTTTTCGGAAAGATCAACTTCTTTAGGAAGTTTATTACAGGATTTGCCGAGATAGGGAGGCCACTAAATGAACTATTGAAGAAAGATGCAAAGATGGAATGGACTCCACCAATCAAGAGGGCATTTGAAGATATTAAACAAGCAATTATCAATGCCCCAGTACTCATAAGTCTAGACTATACGTGGAGCAGTCACTGGTTAGGAGGGACCTCAAAGAGGTCAGTCCGGACCGGTCAACAAGAGTAAACACAACGGAAACACAAGGATATGATGGAGGTAGTGCAGAATTGAATGTATAAAATCATGAAAATTGATTACAAGCAACCGGTAACATTCGGGATACAAGATTAGGCTCACTGGCCTACTACAAACATGCTCAATTACAAAACGGGTCACAACCGGGACCTCAAAACTTTTGATCTAGCTTCTAGGCTCTATATTTCCTCTGATCTACATTCTAATGCTCAATTACAATGATTTATACGATCAAGGGAATCCGGTCGGCCCAAAAGGATCAAATGCCGAAGAACAAGACCAAACGTGTAAAACCAATAAGGTCGGCCTCCACCAAAGAGATTCCTCTGGAAAATCGAAAGGATGAAGTGCGGATCAAAGGGAAGGTTGGCCACATGCCAAGAAACATTAGAATCAACGATCAGGGCTCCACAAGCTACGAAAGGGATCCGATAGATTTACCAAAGCAAATAGGTCCAACCGGTTCCGGTGCTAAAAAACTATCTTGTAAATTGGGATCGATAACTTGCCGGAAAATGATCCAAATGTTCCGCGGTTTAGGAATAAGGAAGATGATCAAGTCCTCAAGCAAATTCCAACTCTTCAAGATTTGGTGAGCCAATTGTAGAAAATGCAGCATGAAATGCTGAAACTACAAAACAGAAAGGAAATATTTTTGGTTGATGCAAGATTGCCAAGAATCGGGGATGCTCTTGCATCAATACGAAACCATTTTACTTTACTCTTTTGCATCTAAACACACTAGCACGACCATCCTTACGTAGTAGACCGAAGAAAAGGAAAAGCACCCAATCACATTCATGAGTTCACCGTTCAAAGACTCTGAATTAAGATACTCCAATGTGGAGAAATGAGCGTACGCGCTAGTAAAAGCAATTAAGAAATTTCGCCACTACATTCTAAGATGCAAGGTGCATGCCATATGTCCTAGACATAGCAATGAGGACCCTATTAATGCAAAATGAAATTGGTGAAAGAAAAGGAAAGTGGGTCGCCACTATCCAAGAGTACGACATAGAGATACAACCCATGAAGTTAATGTGAGGACAAGCACTCACCCAAACAATTGAAATTGATGGACCTGAATTAATACAACTATTGTATCAAATTCAAGACATTTGCCCAGATGAATGGTACAAGGACATCGTGTGCTACCTATTAAATCAGAGGTGCCCCTCACATTTGAATCCGGTACAGAAAAGAGCATTGTGAATCGAAAGTCAGAGATACATGCTACAAGGATCAGTTCTTTACAAGAAAAACTACGAAAGGGTTTACTTACGATGTGTTGGAAAGAATGAAGCGAAATAGATTATGGAACATTTCCATAATAAATTTGGAACTACACATGGAGGCGCCCTAGCGTCTACTCACCACATCCTGAGAATGGGCTATTATTGGCCTACTTCATTCAAAGACGCATGTCAACATGTGAAAACATGCGATATTTGCTAGGTAGTCGTTGTTCAAGAGAGGAATCTCGCCATGCCGTTGCAGCCCATCATTGAAGTAAGACCTTTTGCTCAATGGGGTTTGGATTTTATTAGTACGATTAATCCCCCATCCTTGGCACAACACAAGTACATTCTAATCGCGACTGATTATTGTACTTGATGGTCAGAAGCTTAAGTTCTCAAGTCTTGTGCTACTGAGGTTGTGATCAATTTTCTTGAAGAATACTCAAATTTGAGTGATGTCAAAGAGGAACTTTCAGTGAATACCCACTCAGTGTTTTTGATCAAGAGGCATGCAAGGATGGTATCAAGGAGTTTTCATGCTGCAGATGTCTGAAAACGATTTTTGTTTTAGTCAGGTCCACAAGGGGCCCAACATATACTTCTAAATTGAAGGTTGTTCTCGAAATTTATACTATTCAAACCATTTCAGTTTAAATAATTAACTAGGAAGGTGAAAGTACAAGTTTTCTCTATTTTCAAGATGAGACCAAACAATACTTCACAATGATGAAAAATGTGTGAATAATCAAAAACATTTAAAACGGTTTAATTAAATTGGTGTGGCCCCGCAAACCAACACGAGGGAAGTGTTGCCTACTTGGCCACATTGCAGTATTGCAGTAATAAAGGAACAAATGGTTAAACTTGGTGGGTCCTCCAATATATTTTGAATATTATACATCTTAAATAATTTGTATCACCATCTTGCAGAGAACACTGGGTTAAACCCTAGGTTGTGTGCGATAGTGCGAGAAGCTTATCGCTGTTTTGCATGGAGTAAAGGTAAAAACCCTAATGTGATGGCAATATTGTGAGAAGGTGTGCACGTATTGAAGCCCTAAATTGGAACAATATAATTAGCATGCCATCAATTCATGGAAGCAATGATTACCTGATATGCACAAAATTAATTGGTTGATGTCTTTAAAAACTGTCAAGCAAATGCAACCTACATATGAAAGGATGAGTTCTACGACCTTTGCCAGTCCCCTCATCATGCACAGAAGAGGAGCTTCGAACAGTGTATGGACATGCATCAAAGCATCAAGGATAGAAGAATTTTGTTAAATGCTATAGTTGCCCAAGTAGACATGCGTGCAAACTGTGGAAAAGGTATGGCTTCCTAAATGCAAGGATAGCACAATATGTAGATGGGTTCATTAAAAAGTTTTTTAAAACTTTCAAGCAAGTACAGTTGGCAGGTGTAAATTCAAGCTGCAAAATCTTTTTCAATGACCTCTAGCCAAAATGGGAGCATTGGAGCTATGTATGGGCATCTATTGAAGTACTTGTAGATGTCGTAGTAGGCATGGATGCAAAATATGGAATACCATAAACAAGACATGTGAACTGTTCAACAGTGTGCCTCAAAGAATCGTGTTCTCATGGACCGTAATAAATATGAACATATGAACAATGAATTTGTTGGAAAGCTCGCAAAACTTTCAAGCAAATGTGATTGGCTGATGTAAAGCTAAAATCCACAACATTTCTAGCATTCTTATTGCTTGTGCAGAATGGGCGCATTGGAACTGGGTATAGACCTCCATCAAAGCATAAAAAGTGGAGAAGCCTTGTCTTATAGAATATGATGACTGCAAGATACACTTAAATTGGATTTTGAGAAGGCTTTAGATCCTTTCAAGCACATGTGATTTACAAGTTTGAAACCAAAATTCCACAAACCTGTGCAAGCATGCTCTCAGCCCATGCCACAATGGGAGCTTTGAACAACGAATGATGGCTGGGGATTTTTATCTGATATTTTGGTTACAATGCCCTATAAATACATAAATTAGATGTGGAAGCATACACAAGTCATGTGAACTATTGACAAACTGCCTCAAAGAAGTGTGATTTCATAAGTGCCATGGTTGCAGAATACACACAAAACGAATTTGTTGAAAAGGCTTTAGAAACTTTCAAGCAAATGGAGTTGGCAGGTGTAAAACGAAATCCGCAACCTTTACTAGTTTTCTCCCTGCCCGTGATGAAATGAGAACGTTGGAACAACGTATTGACATCCATCAAAGCATAATGAAGGAAGTGTTGATGTGTTTTTAAGCACAATTGAGCACAAAATAAAATACCAAAAGTATTCTATCCTCTCTTGATCAAAATCTTCTTGGATGCTAAATTATATGATCAACCAAGACAACTCCAAGGTTTCTATAGTTGGGCCATGACATGTGGATAGCTCAATTGGTTGTTGTGATTGTTGTTAATCGAAGGAACCTTACGTATATGCTTCTTAGGAAGTTATCAACTTGGTTTCAAGGAACACTTTTCGAATGATATGCAATGTAGCTCTATTGCTTACTACTACTACTAGACGTTTGATAAGAAAATTGCAAAACTTGACTGTTGAGAAATACTAAACTATGCCTAAGAATGTAAGGACGAAGGACAATTCTGATGAAACTCTATTAGTCTTTGCTTTGATATACAAGAACAACTCCACAAAGGCTAATGCAATCTTCTAAGGAAATTAAGTAAATTTTCAAATTATTACCAAGCATAGATACCATTAATTGAATGCATATCAATGATTGAATAAAAATTGAACTTAAGCTCATTCAAGAATTCCAGTTGACCACACAAGGCGAATTCGCAATCAACAAATTGCTTGTGGTATGGATTAGGAGTTTCACCATGAATCATACCCAACATTCTATCGTTCAACTTAGATACTTAAACAAAATTTAAAGCTTGAATTGAGAAGATGAATAACCATGCAAATGCTTCAAAGATTGAATAGAAACACCACTCGTCAATGTCTTTATTAATCCAGTAGCAAAATAGCAACAATTCTTCAAGTTTCTCTTCTTAGTTACAAATGAAAAATGGCAGCTTATATAGAGCTCCAAAAGAACGAAGGGCCAAGATTATTCTAAAATCAAAGGCCAAGATTAAACCACTTAAGCCCTAATTAGGGTTTCCAACAAATTCTACTAAATACTAAGCAACAAAAGTGGAGCATTATCTTCATCACTAACAACGAAGGGCAAGGACCAATGAGAAATTTAGATGACGACTAATTATCCAACAAGTTGTCTTCTAGAATCTTGTTTCTTTATCCCTTTCTTTGATTCTATATGCAATGAATTTGGACATGATTAACTCAAGTTCTTCTGTGGCGACACGTGGCAAAGCATCTAGCTGCAGATCTACCGCGTTCAACTGTTCAGAACAGGACTCAAGAGTTTTCTCCTACTTTGTCTTCTTTGGAGGTGACTTATGAAGATCATGAATGAAAGAATGTCATTCAATTGGCTTTCTTGAATAGATTCCAACCCTTGGAAGTAGACACTCTTTACCTTCTTTTCTAACTCTTCAAAATCGAGACCATCTTCTTCATTCATTTCTTGTCCTAACAACTCCTCCAAAGCTACACGGATCTTTGATTGAATTCCTTTAACTGATTCCTCCATCCTTTCACACTCTCCTTTCACCCTATCAATTGTTGTCTTTATCATCATCAAAGAGCCATGCCAACTATGGAAGTCATAAATGTTACCTTCTTCAATTACACCCTCTTGTATTAATACTTGAACAGGAATACATCGCAACACTTTAAGACGAGCAATTATCTTATCTTGTGCCATTGGGAAATCTTCCCATTGATTTTCCATGCTTTGAAGTCCTCCCCTGAACATTACCACCTCATTGTATGTTCTTACTACCTCTTGTACATTCTTTAATCCTTGGTTCGAGTTTCTCATTTCTTCAAGGCTCTCAAATGACTTCTGGGAGATGGAAGGAGGTGGAACAAATGTTTCATCTTCCTGTCTGATTGGCTTCACTAGCCTTTGTATGTATTCCTTCAATCTTACATTCTCTGCTTCTACCTTGTCTTTCTTTTCTTCTACTTCATGGAGCCTTCATCAGATGGATGTGAGAGTATCCCCCAACTCTTGAAAATCTTGCTCTTCAGTTGTGTGCCCAAAGTCAATTGTCTTTACCTCATACTCCATGGCGGCGATTTCATCTCTTGGCTTGTCAACAGTAGGGATTGCTACTTGTAATATGCATGACTAGGAGAACTTCTTTGCCTCATTTTGTTCTTTATCTTGATTGATCCTTGCAAAGAAATCATCTACGTCTCCAATAGGTTGAACTTCTACAACTGTTTTCTTTTTCATGCTCTCTTTTAGCCAATCAAGAACTGTAGACAATTCCATCCCTTCTTCCAATTTGTTATCTCCATTGATTCCTTTCAAGGCTGAAATGACAGTTTCATCTTGGTTCTCACTTGTGTTTTGGTTATGACCTTCTAGATCTTCCATCATGATTATCCTTTCTTCTTCTATACAATTCTGAATTGGTGATGTTCTATCTTGAACACAAGTAGGTTGCTCTATTCTTTGTGCATTTCCCAAGTTGCCCTCTTCAATTGAAGTTCAATTCATTTCTAACTCTCCCGTTGAGGAAGTAATTGTGATTGAGGAGATAGTGTTTTTTTTTTTACTTCTTCCCTCGAGATTCAACATTGGCGACTTCCTTTATGATACTTGTATTCTTCCTTTTCTTGGAGACTTGAACTTCCCCTTCACTATTTACTTCTTCATTGTTCTTCATTGCTTCATCTTCGGAGGAAGAATCTTCATCCATCTTGCCATATGTGAGTGATATCCCTTGGCTTCTCAGGTTGTTGATTTGTTGATCAACCCACCATCTTGAATTATCCAACACATCCTTCATTAATGTGTTGATATCAGTGAGCTGAGGTTGAGACCCACTAAGTGTTAAGATAGGTTTATCCTTCTCTTGTTCATATTGTGATAATACCTGTTCTCCTTCATCTTCAACTTGATCTGGAACTAGAAATATATTACACTTCTTGATGAAATCGATTGACATCGTGGACCACATCTTTTTTCTAACCTCAAACTCATCTGCAAGATTTGCCCAATTGTCTTCCATATCAACTCTATGTTTAAACCTTTTCCCTCCAACGGTGGGTATTCTATTGTAAGGATCAAAGTGTGATCTTTGTTTGTACACACCAAGTTGATAGAACTCTTACTCTATAATGGCTGTCTCAGCGGCTTGAGCTGAATAACATGCCTCCATCAATTTACCAATTGAGATAGGGTATGAAATTCCTTGCCTTTCTTCCTCCTTTTGGATAAAATCAAACTCTGTTAGCTGCCTTACTACTTCAAGTAGTACCATCCTATCAATGGGATATCGTGGAAGACAATATGGATGATATGAACACCCTTGAATCTTGATATATGAGAAAATGGGGAATTGGATAAACCACGAATTAAAATTTTCTACCAACGCCATAGCTCCTTTTGATAGTCTTATGTGGAGGAGTCCTTGCAATAATTGAGTAAGATACATTGTGAATACATCATTGACTCTCCTGAAGTGTTGCTTGTCATGTAGCTATAACTGAGGATAGCAGTCATAAACCTTGAGTTGTCCCTTCTCAATGCCTACCTCTCCCTTGCATATCAATCCTTTATACCTTATATGTCTAGCCAATGCATATACCATGTAAGAGCTCATGTAAAATATTTTTTTTCTTTCCAACTCTCTCAGCTGGATGTCTAAGTTGTCACTAATTAACTTGGCCCAATTTATCGTCTTTAGGCCTAGAGAGACCTCTTCCACATAACAAAACATCCGTATTTCAAATGTTGCTCCTTGTGGGCGCCCCATGGTCCTATTCAGTAAGAACACCATATTACCATATTCTTCTTTAAAATCAGAGTATACAAACTTCTTTGGTGTTTTGGATAATGGTTTCTTCAGTCCATTCATCCAATCTGAAGTGATGAGGTTCATACATCTTCCAGATGCTTTCTCAAAAAAGGCTTCTGATTCTTGTTTAGTCAATTTGACCATCCCATCATGATGAGGGATACCAAATGTCTCTCTGATTGCTTCTTCTGTAAGGTGTGCTGAGACCATTCCTTTGGGTGCCACTCTCGTCCTTTCTTTGGAGTCATAGTGCCTTGTGCATTCCACCATCAATTCATTGCATTGGACTACAGGAGGGAAGCTAGCAGCTTGACAGATTCCATTCTTGATCATGTTAGTTGCCATGGTGGAGGGCATATGCTCACGTGTGCCAAACATTCTCCTCTTGAACTTGGTCAAGTCGAACTGCTCCAGTTTGGTGTCTCCAAGTAATATGAGATTCTGGATAAAAACCTTTGAGCAATGCCTTCATTTGATCCTTTCTTGATCCTTCTCTCGACATGTTCCTGCATGAATCTAGAAGTTAGAATGCTTTAAAACTAAATTCCGATAATATTGCTAAGTTCTGATATTTTATTGAGTGATATATATGCTTTCAAATGTATAAAATCAGAACTTAGATTAATCTACATTAAATTCTGAAAATGTCATAATAGTGCATGTAACTTATATTTCAAAATTTGAATGCTATAACCTTGAGATTTGATTATTACTCGGAAAATCTGAGTCATACCTTCCCTTATTTACTAATGATCAAATTCTGCAATTAAGTTTCTGAGTAGGGATGAATGGATTTTAATTAATAATTAGTACTTAGAAATCAGAGTTAAAACTCTTTGGGGTTTGGTCTTTGACCAGCCCCTTTGATTCTTCCTTCCAATGACCTGATGTTCAAAGTCTTCTTTCCAACTGCTACTTCTTCAAGGCAGATTCATAGCACTTGGCTTTCTGATTTTCAGCTCTTAAGGTGAATCCATGATGCTGATTCAAGGCGAGTTTGTGTACTTAAAGTCAACGAACTTCCCTCCTCATGCAATGTTATCAACCTTGAACGAATTTGCTTGCTGTGCGAACTTTTTGCTGGGAGAATTTGTTGCTGGGCGAACTTGTTATTTGATTTGCATTTGTATCTTCTAAGAGGTTCTTTCTCGCTTTACTTATATGACTTGGAGTTAGAAGTCACACCTCTTCACCTTTATACGCTTTAACTTCCAATAGTCGCACCTCTTCAAGGCTTTTATCAAGCTGACTTTGCTAGGAAAGAAAATGTTTTGTTAATAAATCACATTTTTTCAACTCCCTTTGAAAGCCGACTTAAGCAAGCAAATTAAGAATTTTTAAAATTAAACTCCAAATTGCCCTACATTTTTTTTATTTTGCTTTACCTTCCAGCCGTCTAAGTTCGGATCTTCCTCAAATTCATTTTGTTATTTGTCCAACTTGCTTCCTTAGAGGTTCGAACTTTGGACTTGATACTTAATGATTCTCTACCTCCATCTTTGCAACTTAAAGGTCTCATCTTTCATCTTTCTAAAGGGCTGATTTTATTTTTGCCTTTTGAAATTTGCCAAAGGGTTAAGTTAGATGCAAATCAACTTCCTCTCTTCCAACGTCTAGTTTTCCTCTTTTGAAGCATAGTCGGATTTTACCCTTTATGATTGGAAGTTACATTCTATTTCCTTTTGTTTACCCTTCTCACGAACCTACGTTGGCTCACACCTTTCATGGTCTTAGAAATATCGACCTCTTATCAAGTTAAGTTGATGCGCACTTCTTCGCTTCTTAGGAAAATCGCCTTCTTATCAACTTAAGTTGATCCGCACCTCTTTCTCATTGTCGATGGTTAAACTTGATTAATTAAACTTTATTTCCTACCAACCTAAGTTGGTGCGCAGGTGACTTTGTAATACTCACTTTACTTTCCTCCAACTTAAGTTGGTGTGCAAGGGATTCACTATTAGCCCAAGTTGGAATGTTCTTCATTAATCCTTCTTGCCAACTTAGATTGATTCGCAGCCCTTTTCCTATCATTGAAAGTTGATACTTTAGTTTAAGCAATTTCACTTTCCCATCAACCTTAGTTGATTTGTAGGCACACTTAGAGACTTACTACCAACCTAAGTTGATCCACAGGGTCTCATACTTAGAATTTTTTTTGCTTCCTATCAACCTAAGTTGATCCGCAGGGTCTCATACTTACAATTTTTTTTGCTTCTTATCAACCTAAGTTGATCCACACTCTATAATCCTTAGCATAATGAATGGCAATTACTTACAGCAAAGTTTACCATTCTGGAATTTTGGGAGTTTGCTTGAACCATTATACCATGCGAATTTCTTTAATCAAGACTATTGCGAGGTTGAGTTACTGCTGGATTAAAACCCTACACAACTAAAGCAACTAAGCTAAGCAAGCAAGAGGGGGTCCCCATTTGCAATGGGATGATGTGTGAAGAAGTCACAACAGGAAGGTTTGTGTAATAACCTTTGCTGGCATCTCCTATGGAGCCTTGGAAGAGGGTTTGGACATCCATCAAAGGAAACGCCAAACATGGCCAAAAGTGCCCTTGGAAGACATGTATGAAAAATATGAAGCATAGACACGATGTGTGAAGTATTGATAAAGTGCTTCAAAGAATCGTAGTCTCATGGCGTGGAGTGATTGCAGGATATGCGCAAAATGAATTTGTTGAAAAGGCTTTAGAAACTTTTGGTCAAATACAATTGGCATGGGTAAAGTCGAACTCAACAACGTTCACTTGTATCCTCCCAGCATGCTCCACATTGGGAGCTTTGGTACAAGGATATGTAGAAAGTGGATTTATTGAAAAGACTTTCCAAAATTTTCAGCAAATATGCTATGGTTGCAAGGGCCCTGATTACGCAAAGCATAGACAATGTACAATACACACGACTGATTAAAGAAATGTGACTTTATGGTATGATATGCACAAAATACGTTTGTTGAAAATATTTTAAAACTCTCAAGCATATGCAATCGGTATTTATAAAGATGAATCCACCAACCTTTGCCAAGCATCCTCCAAGCCCCTTGCCATGATGGGAGCCTTTGGAACAGATTATATGCATAGCATCAAAGGACTTTTATCGGATGCTGTAGTTGCAGATGCACCAGTAGACATGTGCATGAAATGTGGAAACATAAACAAAACACACAAACTGTTCGATTGGCTGCCTCAAAAATGTTGATTTACGAAATGCAAGCACCTTCTCTGTGCATGACAGGATTGGAACTTTGGAATAGGTCAAGAACATCCATTAAAAAATTTTTGTCAGACATTGAAGTTGGAAATATTCTGGTAGATTTACATGTAAATTGTGTATAATACTTGAAAAAGGACGCCTCCTCATAGAATGCACAAGGGTACAAGTTTTGCCAGATATTATGATCGGAAATGTTTTTGTCAATATGCATCCATAATGCCAAAGCACAGACGAAACATTTGAGCCCTTGGACAAAATATCTCAAAGAAATATAAAGTCATGGAATGCATTATTTTTAGGGCAAATATATACCAAGATAAAATATAATTGCCAAAAAGAACTCAAGGAAAAATTATGCAAATAAATATTTTCACTTAGGGGTGAATTTTATTTTAAGAGTGGCATTATGGTGCCTCCGAATCTTTTGTATTTAATAATCAGTGAGACATCAAGAAAAAGGGGAAATAAATGAGGATTTTACACATTGAAAAGAATTTAATGTTTCACTTATAGAGATGGACAATGTGAAGGATAAATTTGATAGAATATTGTACGAAAGGAAAAATTGAAGGTGAATATATTTTTAAAAGAAGTGTAGTGTGTGAAAGAAAATCGTATGAGCAATGAAGATAGGAAAAAGTAATTTCACAAAATAAGTGATTAATTTCATTACCAGGAAAAAATAATGCAACATTGTAAAATATTTTCAGCAGAAGATGCGAAAAGCAAGGTAAATTGCATAAGGGATTTAAACTGATGAAGTTAATATTTTCATGAAAGATTTCCAGAAGGGTGAAAATGCAATTAAATGAACAAGTGGAAGTATTTTACATAAAGGAAAAATGGATTAAACTTTAATTATTGAAGTATTACAGAGTATAATGCATAACAGGATTAATAGTTATTTTATGATTTCTAAAGGGGTGATTATAAAGAGTAGTTAATTGTCAAATAATGTGACGGTCTGAAGCACTCCCTTAACTTTATAAAAGGAAAATCAGGACCGAATAAATTAGAAGGGGGGGGGGCATGAGAATAGAAGAACATTATAAAATAATATTTTTGATCATTGTCTTATATTTTCTTAGGGTCTTAAACAGCGAATGTGCAGAAATTGTTTGTGAGGATGATGGTCTCAACTGTTTATTAATTTTAATTAATAGAAACTAAAAACCGTCTATAGATTGTTATTCTCTTGATCATATGAGTCAATTTGTCAAGGGCTTGTTGATTTGTCGTTGCACTTTAAATGCTTTTGTGTAACATGTGGGGAAGGATAGGCTAGAGTTCAATCATCAGGAAAAGGCTTAGGACAAAGGGATTAAGTTAGTGAAATTGTTATTTTGGGATCACTTCCAGTTGACCCCAAAATCAATGAACTTCGCTTTGACTCTTCCAGTTGAGCCTAAAATCAGCGAACTTTGCCTTGTCTCTTCCAATAGGGCTCCAAATGTGCGAACTTTGCCTTGTGCATTTCCGTTGCTTGAAGACGATCGCAATCTTGTTGGTATGTTGCCAAGAAGTTGTTACAACTAATCAATAGCAAGTTAAGGAAGTGAATGGGGTAGCAAGTTGATCAATCTATAATGAACCACTTCCAATTGCCTTCAAGAAGTGCGAACTTCCTGTGATAGCCCAAAAACGCGACCTTACCTTGACACTTCTAGTATCCCCTCAAATGTGCGACCTTCTACTTGCAACTTCCAATCAAGCCTCAAAAGCGCGAACTATCATTTCTAGTATCCCCCTTAAGGCGCAAACTTTATCATTAGCATTTCCACTTGACTCTCCAAAGCATGAACTAACACTTCCAGTGCCATCCAAATGCGCGACCTTTTATTTGCCCCTTCTAGTTGCCCCTTCAAAATGCGACCTAACACTTCCAACTAGGTCTCAAAAGTGCAACCTACCACATGAATACTTCCGTCAGCTAGGTGAAAGTGCGATCTTGCATTCAAGGCAAAGGGAGAGACACTTCAGTATTCGCGCCACCTTGAGAGGGCCCCACAATGAAGAGAGACATTTTTTTGTTCAATTCAAATTTGATAGATGCAAGTTGGCTTTGTTCTTGAAAAATTGAAATTGCAAATCATTAAATAAAAGCACAAGTCGGCCTTATGATGAAGAATTGCACCCCTTTCAGCCACTATAAAGACAATGTTGATCATTTCATTTGATCAACATACAATCGATAAAGTGAATTCATTCAATCAGGCAGCAACTTTGATCAAGGAAGCAGTGATTCCATCCCAAGCAAATATTGCCAAAGTTGTCATTGCTAACACAACGAATTCATTCACTATTTGAAATAACCCCCTTGATTTTTTTTTCAATTTTTTCCAATTACAAACATCACAAGCACCCGTTAGGGTTAGAGAAATGATAATCAAAATGCTTTTGAAAGGTAACCCTTCCACTTTTTGATCACCAAGAGCCCAAGGCCTTTATTTATAACCTCTCACCAGGCCAAATTCATTCAAACTCACTCCAAATGGCGCCCAAATCAAATGCACTTTCGTTTCCTCCTAATTTGGCGTTGGCATTTCATTTCACCTCCTTAGCATAATTCACCCAACTCACATCCACCCTTAATTGCCAGTTTTTAATAAATATAATGCTGATAAAGTAACATTGATGAAATTGAATTATGGCGTCAAAATTATAAAGGTGAAATACTTCGCCCAAATAGACTTAGGATAAAAAATAATATTCCCCTCTCATAGTTGTCCAAACTTGAATAAAATATATGCAAGCCTAAGTCATTAAAAAATTAAAATATCCCTTCAAATACTGACAACTACCTAAA
The DNA here is from genome assembly GCF_030272615.1 of Cryptomeria japonica. Classification (NCBI taxonomy): domain Eukaryota; kingdom Viridiplantae; phylum Streptophyta; class Pinopsida; order Cupressales; family Cupressaceae; genus Cryptomeria; species Cryptomeria japonica. Next base: position 23,608,442 of record NC_081412.1, read on the forward strand.
TAGAGCTGAAGCCAAGGTACTGAACCGCATTGCCAAAAATAGACATCTGAGCTCGAATACTACTTACTATAAATAGTACTTACTATAAATAGAATACTGCTAAAAATAGTAAGTGTTTCCAAAGTGATTTTTACCACAATCTGAGCAGCCATCGCAACTTACTAAAAATAGTAAGTCCAAAAAAAATCTTCAGAGTCACTTGCATGTTACACCATCGCGAAGCTCTCTAAAAACCTAGAAAAACCCAGAGAAATAAGATGCCCTCGCCTCCACTTACTAAAAATAGTAAGTTTGCCAAACTCCGCTGCTTGCTATGCATGTACCATCATTGCGAAGCTTTTTGAAAATCCAGAAGGAATCCAGAACCAAACTGACAAACTCCCACATGCAAGCCTCCAAAAATGCTGAAACATCCTCCCAAAGGTAGGAAATCCTAATTTATGCTTCCCACTAGCCTATGGGTCTCCGGAATAGGCTAATGGCCGACTAAACAGATCACAGCTGAGAAGGGGACATTACACCGTTGGTAGCAACTTTAAGCAAGCTTCAGCACTTAACGATTTTGCTTGATGAATTAACATTCAAACATCAATGAAGCTCTGTCTACAATCAGCACCAACAATCAAAGCTTTCAGACCAACGAGTTCAACACAAGATTAGCGATTTTGCATCAATAATCAGATATAAATCAGCATTGTCATAGTGAAAACGCATCAATATAAGGGCTATTTTGCGAAATTGGAAATCAAATTAGAGATTACCAGCCTGTTCTAAACTTGATTGCAGGTCTGAATTGGGTCGTAATTGATTATTTTTGTTAAAGTCAGGCCCTAACTAAACGCTGATACAGCTTCAGCTAATCATGTTTCAGAGAATTCATTCATAGGATGCTTCTTTTATTACATTTTGATCAACTAGTATGCTTGAATCCAATTCAGTTTTGTTAGATGATCATTTTCAGATTTAGATAAGTCTAGGGTTTATATCTATGCCTAGGGTTTTAGTAATGCATTGATAATTTCGATGATTTTATGAGCTTTTTGGAAGGAATTACTAACCTAGAGGTATTTTAACATTATAATCATATCAAAACCTAACTTAGACAACCCTCGCAGGGAGAACATGGCAGCCCCAAAGGCTGGAACAAATACATGAAAGGCCCTCATCAAGGAAGACTCGAAGGGTGAAGCACTAGAATCCAAGATTACATCATTTTGGAGCAATGTAGGAGACACCAACCTCGAGCAAATTGACATGAAGTTCTAAGGTCCCCTATATACCACCAAACATTCCGAATTTTTAAAGATGATGATGGAGAGCGGGATAGTGAAAGTAGCAGGCTTCCCTCCAACTATACAACGTAATGAATTGATTGTTGAGTGTGCCAAACACCATGATGCTAGCAAAAGAACAATATTAGCACATGATGGCAAAAAAATTGCCTATCTATCCGAGACAGCTATCAGTGAAGCTTTCCACATACTTGAATCCAACAACATGATTTACAAAAGCAAGGAAGCAGCACAAGCATTCTATGATGATGATCCCGACAAATGCCTCAACATAATCAACAAGTATCTGGTTATAGTCATACATATACGTAATAGTACTTGAAAAAATAGTTGTGAAAAGATGTATAATAGTATAAGAATTACATTTCAAATGAAACTATAGGAAATTAGTAAAATACTAAATAGCAAAATCTGAAATACTAAATCTAAATACAAAGATTTCCTGAATGCTAATTGCTAAATAAAATTTGACAAATGAAAATTTCAAATTGGAGATTTCTATTATATCAAAAATATGAATATCTGATATCACAAAGTCTATAAAGATGATTACATGATACATCATTACAATGAGTAGCAAATAGCAATAGCATTACGAAAGACAAAATGTCAAAATGTCAAAACATAAAAAGTAGTGAAGGGAGGCCTCTAATCATCTGCAAACTCCTCATCACTGGAACTGTTGGACTCCTCACGGTCAATATCCCTCAAGCTCACACCAACCAGCCCTGCATCTAAAGTGGTAGGATCATCCTAATCAATCTGTGATGGCTCCTCTAGCTCTACATCCCATTGTGCCACTGGACTCTCCTTGTACACAAGTGTCTTGCGGTCAATGAGACACAAAGCACTATGTACAACCATAAGCTTCTCTGCTCTCTTAGAGGTAAAGTCTATTCCTCTTAAGAGAGTGGATGAAGCTATATGTAGACCAATTCCTCTCAGCAGCTGAAGAACTGGAAACTTGGGATAGCATATGGATAGCTAGAGTGGTGGTCAAAGATTTCTGACCATGACAATTCCACCACAAAAGTGGGTCCTCCTGTGCCATAGTTTCTATATCCATCTTTGCCCCATCTAAATAACTCCTAAGAGTGACAAATTTTGGCCACTCGATGCGAATTATGTCGGCTTCTCTAGAATCATGCATCTTCTCTATGCACCTAAAGAACCCCACCTTGACCTCATCATCTTGAATCGATGTCACTCTATCCGGTCTAGCCTTGTACCACTTAGGATTCAAGGCATAGGCAGCCATATGCAAAGAAATGTTCAGCTTGTCCCATCTGCGCTGAATGATTGGCCGAATGTGCTCATTGTAGAATGCTAGAGTGGGGTCCTTCACTCGCACAACAACCCTCATCTCGTCAAGCATAGAGTTGATGCACTCATACACCTCTCCAAGGTTAGGTGCATCCCCATCCCCATATCTGATGACCTAGAATATTGGAGAAATGATGAAGACAATGTATTTTGCATTAGTGCAAAACACATCTCTACACTATCTCCTTCACCCTTCTCCCCTGCCCTGTCTTGGCCTTGACCCACCTATTCCACTCTGTAGTCATAACCATGAGTTGCAATACCTCTTGCAACACAATCATTCTCTCCAAGAGAATGAAATGGGATGCATATCTGGTCTCTACTGGTTTCAAGAACTCCTTCGCAAAGGTCCTGAAGAGTGCATGTGAAGTGTGGTGGTTATAGGTAAACATTTGCACATCTCTCACATCACTGACCACTCTAATCCAGTCAATCTTCCCCATGTCCTTGAGTGCATTGTTCATGGCATGCACACAACATGGGGTCCACCAAATATGTCTATAGGCTGCCTCAATAAGTTTCCCTACTGCTCTACACACATGGGCTGCATGTGTCACTACTTGGACCACATTTTGTGGCCCAACCTCCTCAATAGCCTCCTTGAGGACCTCAAACTGAAAATCAGCATCTTTGCGATGCTTTGTACAATCAACTACTCTAATGAAGTATGGGCCCTCTGCACATGTGACCATGATGTTGATGAGTGGACGATGGCTAATGTCCGTCCACTCATCCATAACTATGTTGCACCCAGAGGCCACCCAACATGCCTTCATCTTTTCGATCAAAATATTGATCTTGGAATAGCTCTTATCCAAGATCGTGGTCCTCGATTTTGTCTCACCTGGTGGCACATATGATGGTCCTCCCTTTGCCACCATAGACATCATTTCCCTATAATAAGGAGACCGTGTAACATGATATGGGATGCCATTGGCAAAGAAAAACCTGCGAATGGATTTATCTATTTCATCCTTTAGCTGCACATTAAACATATCAGCTATGGGTTTACTCTGTATCTTGTGTTTCCCTACCCACTTAGCCTCTCATGATTGGGGCATGGCACTAGAAGTGGAAGTGGATGAAGGTCTAGACATCATTCCTCTCGTCTGCGATGTATGAGGAGAAGTATGCTGCACTTGCTGGCTCTATTGAAGGGCTGCCCTAGCGGACAAAGTAGTAGGCACTGCAACTTTTCTATCATCTGGAATGCCCCAAAGCTTGTTCATCTCATTTTTGTACTCTATATTTTTAGGTTTTGCCAAAAATTTACATGCATCCACACCTTTTCCTCTCCAAAAAAGGAAGTGTGCATTCACTCTAGTGATGCTACCAAACCATGTAAGCCCACAAATGTTGCATTGCCAGTACTTGATGTGCCTTGTATTCTTGAAGCAAATTGTTTTAGAGGAGATTTAGGATCATAAGCATCACTAGCATACTATGTCAACAACTCTGAAGGGCAGCCTGTACTAGTTGGTGCACTCGCTATGGAACTAGATTGGGCTCCAGGGTCAGCCCCATGGTCACCCCCCTCAACCTCAGGTTCAAAATCTGAATCATTTCCACTATGAGGATGGATTCCTATCTCATCCTCACTCATGTCATGGGAGCTCATTGCGATAGTGACACTGCATTTCACAAAATAAAAATAAATTCAGCCTAGTTTAATAAATTGAAATAATAAATTTGAAATTTCAATTTTGAAAACAAAATTTAAATTTTATTTATATTATTTAAAATTTGATGTTGAATCTTGAGGGCAAAATGATGAATGTTTTATTCATCATTTTGCCCTTAAGATTTAACATCAAATTTGATTGTGAAATGAATTAAAAAAAAGAAGTTTAAACAACCAAAAAGTTGAAAATCAAAAAATAAAACAAACAAAAAACAAGAAAAACCCTATCTTGTTCTTGAAAACTGTATCCAAAATGTTGTAGAATCCTATTCCTCCTCTACTTCTTGCTCCTTCTCACTCCTCTCACACTTGCACTCACTCTTTTTACTCCTTCAATCAGACTTCTCCAAGTTTTTTCTCCTCTTCAGCTTGCTGGAAAAAAAAATCAGACTTACAAATGTGAATGAAATCACTAAATTTGGTGGTTTTGTGTTGCATTGTGGGAACGGGTGGGGCCCATGTCAAATTAGGGCTACCCCCCAACCCCAAAAAATGCCTCATTTAAAAAAATAAAAAATAAAAATGCTTTTGACGTTGGGCGACAAGAGTCTTGTAGACGTCTCCTCGCCCCTCGAGAGTCTTCTGGGCATCTCCCAAGGATTCTTGGAAACTTGGAGACATCGAGACATTTGCAAGAATCCTTGGAGACGCTGAGACGTCTCTGCATCTTCGGTAGAGCATCGATGGTAGTGGCGAGACGGCAAGAGACGCCACATCCTCGTCTCCTTGTCTCGGAAACGTGGGCCTAAGGGGGGGGAACACATTTCCGTGGAACATTGGCTTGTTATGATCCCATGTGGCATCATTTGTCTTATTGGAGGATTTTTCCACCTATTTTGTGCCAAATGGATGTCACACTCCCATTGGTTGATATTTAATAATTTGCAATAAGATTAGGTTTTGGTTGTAGCAAACCCTAATTAGGGTTTAGGTGGCATAATCTTGGCCCTTGATTCTGATTTAATCTTGGCCATTCATTGTATCTAAGAGCACTATATAAGCTCAGCTCATTTCATTTGCAAAGGATCAATTAGAAGAGTTTGAATAATTGTTGCTTAATGTTGCACAATTAATAAAATCATCGAAGTGTTGGTGACTTATTGAGTTTTGGAGCATTTGCTTGTTTCTTCATCTTTTTATGAGAAAACTTAATATTTGTAAAGATTAAAAAATTAGAATAATTTTCTTTTAAGTATTTTAGATGAATGAAAGATGCATGTGCATGATTGATTGTGAAGCTCCCATTGTTCATACTACTAGTACTCCATCGACGGTGAAGTATCTCACGTAGTTGACTGAACTCATTTTAGCTAAAACTTAACTTCAATTACTATTTTATCATTGATACACTTCATCTTGAAGGCATCTATGCTTGTGGTAGTGGTTTGAAAATCTTTAAGCTATCCTTAGAAGATTGCACTAGCCTTGTGGAGATGTTCATAGCATGTCAAACTAAGCTTAGTTGAGCTCACTTGAAGTTGTCCATTGTCTTGCATTCTTAGCATTAGCATAGCATTCCTAAACCTTGCTCTTTTTTCACCTTTTTATCAAAATCATTAGTAGTAGGATAGAGCGATATCGCAATATCATTCGAAGAACAGCATTCCATAAGCTTGAATTGGTGAAGAACAATTACGTAAGTCCCCTTGAAGGTACAACAAACACATCACACCATTGAAGCTATCCAACACGTCAAGACCTGACGTTGTAAACCTTGGAGTCGTCTCAAGTGATCCTTCGCCATCTTCAGCATTTGAGAAGCCTTTGTTCAAGAGAGGAAAGAGTATTCAATACTTTATTTTGTGTTTGATCGTGCATAGAAACACTATCAATGAGCTGCAATCACCGAATTTGGTGAGTAAAGGGTGAATCGCGGGCTGAAGTTTGGGGTTAGGAAGACATTTTGGATTAAGAGCTTAATCCCATTTCATATGTAGATACCAAATTTTGGTATGCAAGAAAGTCATACCTTGTTCACAATCCGTTCTCCTTGGCCTCTAGCCTTATAAGCATATGGATCTTATATTACTTTATGCTGTTCATCATTCTATTTGTCTGCAACTTTATTGTCAAGGTTTGTGGCCTGGATCTTATTGCTTTGTGACTGCAAAATCTGAATTAGAAGCAAACTCAGTTCAAAGTTCAGTCTTGGGAAGGCTTTTAGGAATAAGCCTTAATCTGCTTTGGACTTCAAATACCGAACTTGCACAGTGAAATGGAGAAACTCGGGCTGAACCTCGGTGATAGGAACATGACTTGGAATAACACCTAATCCCTTTTTCAGTGATACCACCGAATTTATTCCTTCAAACTTAGACATAGCAGGATTCTTGGAAAATCGTAAGTCCTTCCCAACATTGAGTTTGGGGAGATCATGGGGCAAAAGTTGGTACTAGGACAAGTTTCAGGAATTATGCCTTGCTCCCATTTAGAGTGCAAATACCGAGTCTGAAGTAAAGTCTTCAAAAACCTACGAGCTGGCCAACACTATGGGTTGTTTAAACCTTGCTCTTTGTCAAGTTTTGGATCAAGTTTAGCTATTGAAGGCTCTTTCTGTCCTTACTTAAGTTGAGGTTTGATCCTTTGAATTCAGACCTGTGGGCATGTATTCACCTTATCCTCTTCGTGTTTGGACTTTAATCCCTTGTGCATTTATGCATTTCTAAGCTCTCAAGCCCTAGGGTTACACCTTATCTCCACATTCTACTTGTTTATAGGCTTTCTTAATGAACTTTGTGCAAGTTGGTCATCCCTAGAGCACCCGTATACCATATTCCATGCCTCACTTCTGATCCCCATCACACTCTTGTGATTGAATGGCTTACCTAGTCTATCCTCTCTCATTCTAGCAACCAGCAGAGCAAGCGAAACAAAGGGGGCCCCCTATCAGAGATCGGATGTGTGTGTGTGCAACAAAACATGTTCCTTAATGAAAATACTGCTGTCTTTAATAATTGCATATATGAATGAGTACAAACATCTCAGTTCAAGCTAAATGCTTCATCATCATCTCAAGGAGTCCTGCCAACTGTTTGACCATATTCCTAAATGAGAGAGTAAAATTGGATGAACTTTTAAGAGGGGGTTCTTACAGCATCTACTGGGACCCTTCCCCTATCTATGGCAAATATTTAAAGTGAAATTATTTTATTGTTTACAAATGACCAAAATGCACACCGACTACATTCAGATTCAATAGAGAAGTACTCAGGTGAAGTACTCTAGATTATGAAAAGTTCGTTGGTTTCTTCATGTGTATATACGAAGGCAGTGCACTGGCATTATAATAAAATGAAATAGAACCAGTATTTTTCCAAGTTTCTGGGACAGGGAGCAGGAATATATGGACATAGTTTCAAGGATGGCACGTCTTCACAAATTTTTGTGGTTGGCAAATGTTTTCACAAATTTTGTGGATGGCAGGGAGATGGTTTTTACAATAATTTAAACAAACTAAAAGAAGCTGACATTTTAAAAAGTAATTACAATGTGCTGAATTTGCAATTCCATTTTAGATTTTTGATTTTGTTTTTAACTCCAAAATTTTTACCTTTTGTATTTTTTGTACCAAGTAGAGCAGGCTGTCCAATCTCGAAAAAAGCGGGCATGCCCTCCACATCCCCATGTCTGACTTGGATACTTGGGGATGCGTCCCTATGGAAAAAAAAAATCTACTTAGGGAATCTGCAAAGGAACTGTCAAGTATCTTCTGTGGGAAACTTCATCCTAAAAGGCTAAAAAAATAAAGAATGTCAAACTGCTGTTGCTAACTTTGCAGAGATGCATGCATTCTTTTGAGCTAAGTTATTGTCTCTAAAGTCCTCTAGAACTACAATATATGCATTCTCATGAACTGACTTATTGTTTCTGAAGTCCTCTAGATTTATACTATATATATATATAGAAACCTGGATTAGGACCATTCATTAATGCTTGTCAGATTTTATTTCAGATTTCACAGGATTCTATTCAGCAACTCTATTAAATAAAATATATGCTTCTCTCCAAGTCCTTTTTTCAAAATTTGAAATTGAAGAGCCATTGATGTTACTATATTTTTCTTTTGAATATAAAAACATTTGGATTGCAACATCTTTTGCATGAACTGTAATTATTTAGGATCCATATGAAATGCATATCCCAATTTTATAATTAAAGCATCAATCGCCCATCTTTGTCTTTCGTCTGCATCACGTAGGCTTATCCTTACCTCATTTACTAAAGGTTTTATTCCTTTCCAGTGGGAAGGCAGCATTTCAAATGCTCAGAGACATGGTTGAGAATCCTTCTAAGTGGGAAGGAAGAAAAGTCCTCTTCATTCACTCTGGAGGTCTTCTTGGGATGTTTGACAAGATGCAGCAGCTGCAGCCTCTTATTGGAAAATGGCAAAGATTTAAGGTGGATGACTCTGTTTTGCAAGTAGATGGAGTAGGAAAGATGTTCTAAGAATTAGATAATTTGTAGTTTTTTAATCAGCTCTTATTAATGGCAACAAGCATTGTACATTGCATTATCAATCATCTATACTCTTGGATTTCTTATACCGTGAGTTTCACTTTCAACTGATCACTGGCTTTGGATGAAATGAGCCCACTACGTTACTAGGAGGTCTTGACGTAAGAAATTGTTGAATGTAAACAAAGGATAAGAAGAAGAAATTGTTGAATCTAAACAAAGGATAAGATTATGAAATTATTATATGACAGATGGACAAGAACAAAGCATAATGTTTTTCTAAGAAAATGGGAAGATAATTAAGAACAGTAACAATTTTTTTTTTATTGGGAAGATGCGTTTATATTAATAAAGAAAGATGTCATCTTTCTCCATGAGTATCAAGCACAAGGTCTTCTGGAATGAGCTTCGTAGCTTTGATTAGGGATTGATTGTGATCTTTAGCAGCAGCTCCCATCTGGGACTGAACTTCGTAATTTAAGAATGGCCACAATTGATTCCAAGAACCTCATTATTGATTAATTTCAGTTTTCATATTTTCTCTAAGCACTTAGGAAAAAAATGCTTTTGCATAGCATCTATGAATCATCTCATCACTTTTTGGCAAGGTTTTATGGTTTGTTGATTATTTCAGTCATGTCACTGCATTTCTATTCTCATATATCTTCAGCTTGGCAGCGTTATTTTCTTGAATAAATTAAATGTATATAATTTAATATAAGTACTAAATTACAATGAGAGTTTGCCTGCATATTTGACCTTTGAATGTCATATTCAAGTAATCCATAATCCACGTATAATCCATCTGAAAGTAATTATCAGCATGCTATTATAAAGCTGCGAATATGTAAATAGAACCTCCAACACAATGGATAGAGATGTAGATACAGTGTAACATAAGTCAAAATGGTAACAAATGATTATTTTTCATCTTCTCTTCATCCCCATTTTCTATAATTCATGGGTTAAACTCTTTATCTTGTTCTCTCTCTATATATGTACAATTTTGTGATTTTTTTAACATTTTTTAAATCCTATTTTTTCTCATTCAAATCTTTGATTTTTTTATAAATCTTGTACTTTGGACTTGTTGATTTTCAACTATTGCTATGGTTCACATTTTTTTTTTTGTGATAATGCATTTGGAAGAGCTAAAATCTGATGCTACTAAATTTAATATAGGTGTTGTAAAAATCATTTAATGCAAACTATAATTGCTAAAATTAGGCATTTGTTCATTTATTGATTCCTGCCCATTGTTTAGGTCACACTTGGTTATGAAAGTAAATTGTAATTTTGTAAACTAATCATTAGTTCCCACAATTCATAAATCATCACCCCCTCTCATAAGAATGCAATGGTGAATATAATGCAACATTTTTTTGTTTTTGTGGTTGTTGCCATAGAGAATAGATTGCAACTTGTGGACTTCCATAGACACACAATCTTGTCTCATATATATTACTCCTTAATATTGTACTTGTCAATATCACAACTGATGTCTTCTTTTAACAATAGGTAATAGGACCAAAACCCGAATCGCATATAGTCGAAACCTAGTATCTTAGATTATATCACCACTAATATCATCCATACATGATGACTTTTGGCACATGACCATACATTGCCACATGCATGGTTGTCCACAATTGGGGGCAACCTTAGATCCATTATTAGTGATTTGTTTAGTGGTGAATCTATGTCAATCCAATTCAATTTTGACAAATATAATGGTAATTGTGAGAGCCTCAATTACATTTATTTTTTAATTTATCAATCAAGTGCATGTTAAACTGCCACTAATTTATTTACAAGTAATATTTTTGCCATTGCAAATTAAATGTTAATTGAGAATCACTTGAGATTTTGTACGTGTTTAAATTTATTGACATTCACCAATAGCATTAAAATTTTATCATTTATTAGGATCAATTTTGCCAATACCATTATAACACCATCCTAATTGTAGGGCCATAATTGTCTTGAAAATCACAACATATGTTTTGGATCATGACTCAAATTGCCCAACATATATATTGATCATTTTACAGTCACATGATATTTGTTAACATTTTACAACATTTTTCAATTACATTGACAAATTTATAAAAATGTAATCAAAACTTTGAATTAATCTTTACATATTTTGTATTACTCGATTCAAATTGACTTAATTATCAAATCTTTATATCCTCAGGAGAATTATGTTGTGAACTCCTTCATTTGGTTTCTTCCTTTGCTCAGTGCTTGCTACCTTGAATTATATTTTTAGTGAACCATAGACAATATTGGGTGTTAGCAAGTCAACAAAATGATTTAGATCATTGTTGCAAATGATATTGAGTAGTGAGACATTTAGGCACTAAGAGTCTATATTTTATGGTTCCTTTTGTTGACTTTGTTCATTTAGTTTTATTGTTACACAACAAACAATATGATAACTATTAGTGTTTAGACTTTGATGGTGAGTCATGACCTTAAATATAAGAAGTTTGTTTTTTCAATTTTTAATTCATGAGAAATGTTAAGTAGGAGCCATTTTCTTCAAAGTGACAAGCGGTGATAAATCAAAATTTAGAAACATAATGTCATACTTTGACAATGTTTGTGGTCCATTAGGTTAACCTTCAACATTATTATTTGTATAATCTATTAACATACAATGAAATAACTTAAACGAAGATTGTAATGAGTTGCATGACAATGCTAGAGATGATATTCCATATAAGTCTCTAGGTAGCAAGAATGATAATATTAATAAACTCACCTCAACAAGTGATGACAAAAAATTAGATCCTATATCGAAGGGGGAAATAATTAAAAAAAAATGATGGTGCATAAGTGGAATCTATTAATGAATTGGTTGGGTGTCAAAGTGTTTATTCATTGAACTAGTGGAAAATAAAAAGAAAGATGAACCTCCAATATAATGTACCTACAAATTTACAATTGGAAATATGATAGGGATAAGAAGTTGAAACTAGAAGTTAATATTGTAAAAAGAACATTTTAGTAATAAGATGGAAAACAAAGGGAAACTGTCATGTTCAACATGTCATGGAATTCAATGAACATATTCAAAAAATGTGAAATTTGTTGCATGTGAAGATACAATTGAGGTTTAATTTAGAGAGATGATGGAAGCATCGCAAATGACAAAAAAATGTTTAGTTGAGTGTTGTTTTTTATATTTTGATTAGAGGGCCTTCTATGAAAAATTATTCAAAATATATTAGTTTATTGATTTTGATTCCCAACATATTAGTCAATAAACAATCATGGAAATGAGAAAGATGTCTTTTTGAGGTGAAAAATATGATGTACAAGGAGAAACAAAAGTCAACTTTGATTACATCATTGTTAGATGAAATTACATCCATACATTGTACAAAATCATGTCCACTAACTTTATCCATTGTATGTTTATAAAATGAAGAAGAATATAACAACACATGTTAACAAATTAAAAAATCTTTGAATGAAAATTTGTAGGTATGAATGACTCTAAAGTTGCTAAAAAATGGTGTAGTGACAAATGGAGCTTTAGTAATTACAAGGTCGTAAGAATTCTTTTTGTGTAAAACTATAAATATTATGTTCACTATACATGATTGTCATTCAATAGATGGCTCACATTATGATTAACATTTAAATTTATGAGTGAATTTTTTGTAGTATCAAAAGTTGAAGACCTAGTTTGCAAGATCTACTTATACTTTTGTTCCAAATAGTTTTTAAAATTTTAACATTTTGCTGAGAGAATAATTACAAGAAACAAACTTGTTAAAGATGTTGATACTAGATGGATCTTTTTGCATGAGCCAACACAATGTTTTTGTAAAATACCAATCCTCGATTGGAATAATGTTTAAACAGAGTTGTATTACAACAAATAAAATTATTTACTTCTTATTTAGGTTTTAAAGTGACATAGAGACCTTCTAACTTTATGCTAAAGGAAATGATTATTTTTGTCAGAAATTTTTAAGAAAAAAATTATATATATCAAAATATATGAAACTACTTAAAAGGATATGCATGGCCTTGATAATCTATATCTTTTAGGGTAGTCATTTTTAAAGTCTAAAATTTAGTAGTTGATACTTGATGATAAATATGGACAATACTTTTTATTTTTATAGTTTAATACAAGTGTTGATTCATGTCTTTGTACATATATATTAGAGACTAATGCACTATATTTGTATAGTGAAGCACACTATCGTAGAAATTTTTGTTATAAAAGAAGTTTTTGACAAAACTATTAAATCTTTAAGTGTTATTTTAAAAGATACTGTGAGATCTCTTTTCTTAGAAGTTAGAGTTTCATTCCCTCAAAATGAATTATTTGTAGCCATGTATATTGTGTATTGTCAATAATGGATTGGTTATCTATCTAATTTTCATAATAAGATAAAGACCTTGACCAATCAATTTTTCAAAAGTTTAGAATTCAATGAACAATATATAAAAGAAATTATAAAGAAATCTAAGCTTATATAGAACTAACTTATTTTGCAACATCAACAATGGAATAAATAGACATTGTCTTATAAAATGGATCAATAGAAGAACTTTAGGCAACCTTAAGTTACAAAAAAATGTTGCATGATTGAATATCATAATATTATAAACTTATTGATCTACATCAAACCATCATATTAGGGTGAGTGGATGTTCAAAGAGTTTCTAGTGCAATGGGATTCTTAAATTCAAAGATAAAAATTTTAAAAAATTGTTTGAAAATGTGTACAATTAGATATGATATCAAAAAAAAATTGAAAGGACACTTGGAATTTAGAGATCCACGTGTCAAAGAAAATGACTATGCAACACTTCAAACAACAGTTAACACATCTAACACATCTAGTGGCACTAATGAGATGTAGTCAAGTAGAAGTATGCAAACATGAGGAAATGAAGACACGAATCAAGATAACTGTCATGGTCAAAGTGAGTAGAAGATTTGACAACTTGAAGAAATTTAACTTTTAATATTAATGTTGTATTTCATAAATCAAATTGTTGATGGCATTTCATTTTATTAGTGATACACATTCTTCAATTAATAATGTTCAATCTTTAAATCTAAAATTTAAGTATTGTTTTCAAATTTTATTTTATTTATAGTTTTAGAATCTATTTGGTAACAATAGGCATATTGTCACACATTTTTCAATTTACATGTAAAAGTTTTAATTTAATAAAACTTAATAATTTAACATATTATAATTTATTTATTTTTTAATTTCTACTTTAAATATTGTACTAATACCATTAAATGTTATCTAACGACAGTCATCTATACAACAAAGCATTCTTTGTAATACCTCTTTTATATTCAGTATTACACATACTATATGAATTTTTTTTACAAACATTCAACTAAATGGATACAAAAAAAATGTTTATCTAGAAATTAGAGATTTTTTATGTATGCAATACAAATAGAGATAATTTGAACACAAATGAATTTGAGTCTATTAATTATAAAAGAAGGAATACATTAAAGTAGTACAATATCTTATGTAGTATGTTTCATTATTCATTTGTTGGAAGGAAACTTTGTTGTAACTCAGTATCTAACTTGTAAATATATTAACAATTTATAATATAGAGAAGCTATTCCCTTTAATATATAATCCAAACTTATTTTCATGCTTATCAATGGATCCATAAACCTTATGAAAGAATCACTTGTAATGTATTAGTCTGATTTGTAAAAAGGCATTAAAAAAACTCAAACCCTTTGAGGTTTTCTAGCTTTTCATACAACTTTCATAATATTATTATAGATTGATCAAAAAAATTATGCACTTCACCTAGCTTCAAACATTTATAAATGATTGATGATGGCTTCATTGAATTATCATTTCCGTTGTAAATTCCTTTGGATGCCAATTCATTTCCATTAATTCTATACACGGTTTCCAAAATTTAGTTTGCTATATTCTCTCTTCAAGTCGTCACTTTTTTTCTTTCTTTCAATAACATATTGAATAATATTTTGAATCTTGTTCTATATATCATTTATGATTTCAACATTTTATCCAAATAATTAGTATTTTACATTATTTCCACAAATGTTTTTGATTAGTAAAGCAACTTTAACTAGGGCCCGACCCTTAACATAGTCAAAGACTATCAACAACACACAAACAACACCAAAATACAAGATGTTGGATTGAAAAACAACAACCCAAAGGCAGTAAGAAACAAAACACGATCAGACAGGCCAAATAAAACCTTGTGAAACTGGAAAACACCCAAAATCCCAATCAAGGAAGGGGAGAGACACCCGAACCTAGACAAATGAGGGTTTGGGGGAGGGGAGAAGACTTCCTCTTCCGCCTGTGAGAAACCACTATCTAAGAGATACTATCATTAGGACCATCAAAGGAGAGATCAACCGAGAGGGACCCCGCAGGGTTACAATCAGTAGTGTCAACCGAGTGTTGCAATAGAACAACAAGAGGCTGCTACAAAACAATAGCAGGTTGCGGAAAAACAACACCAGAAGCAGGTCCAAAGGAGTAGATCGAGGCTACAAAATAGGAGAAGTTGGGGTGGGGGGCTTAGGAACAAAGAAGACCACAATAGGAGGATCAATAGAAGCTTCAATGACATTGAAGGGCACAACTTCCTCCCAAGAGCATCATCCTCATGAGAGGAGTCAATAGAATTAGACTCGGAAGCATTGGCCATTAAATGACCAACAGTAGCATTCTTCCACCAAGTAGCAGGACGCCTATGACATGGAATAGAACAGTCAACAACAAGATGAATTTCCTGTAGTGAAAGGGAATGCCCTCATAATCCAATGGTTACGTCCATGGCCTATCACCAACCATAAGAACCACATCCCTTGAGAGATGCGAAGAGATGCCAATGTCAATTAAAATGCGGGCAAAAGTACAATGTCCCATAGAAGATGTGACATCATTCACTTTCAAGAATCCGCCAATAGAGTTGCCAATGGCCTCATAGAAAGATTGTTCCAAAAAAGGGAGAGGAAGATTAGGAAGGTGAACCCATACTGGACACACATTAAGTGGTTTAGTAAGGGGGTTAAAAGAAGTTGTCCAAGGCTTGATAGAAATAGAGTGATCTCCCCAAGCCCACAACTTGCCCAACACCAAATCTCTATCCGAGGAAGAAGTAAATGAAGCTATGAAAAAACCTTTAGCGCAAGGAAAAAGCTCAATGCTAAAAGCAACAGAGGCTTCCAAGAATCACTCACCCAACGATGGAGATATGGAAGAGAAGGCCAGAACCCAACAAATTTGCACACCAACACACAAAATTGATAGAAATCAATATTCTCTACAACATCATGACAACAAACCACAATAGGGGAGGATTTGGCAAAGGGAAGTGGACGAATCCCCTTAGGAGGATGAGCAGCAGATTTTGCCATGCAAGAAAAAAAATTTCCACCAATGAAAAGGGGAGGTTGGGGAGGAACTAGGGCAGCGCTAGGAGCATTCACACCCCCAACAACAACACCAGTAGAATGACCCCCCAGACTAGCAGCAGGGAAACCATCAGAAGAAAAAATAGCTGCCACACCATTCAGAAAGGCATCCACAAAGGGGGGAGGGCACGATCCATTTGCAACAGCACTGCCGACGGGCATAGAGGCACAAGGGCCAACCGAGGCCAAAACACCGGTAGGAGGGCACACAACATCCACCTACGAAGAAGGGATGAACCATCTGTTGTAGGGATAGTGTTTGTGGGAACAAAGGCATCACCCACAGCAACACCGCACACCCCAACAGACAAAACGAACACAACACCAAGAGAGTCATTGAGGACAACGTCAACAACAAAGTGAGGAGTGGAAGCGACCATTTCAAAACTCTTATTTCCACAAATGTTATTGTAGACACCTAAAAGTTGCACAATGAATTAAGTGAATTTTATTCATTTAGTTATTCCTAATTCTTCCAATTAATTAAATTAATATTTAATTAATATCCCTATTCTTCTAATTGATCTTTTAATCAAATTAAAGATTTGATTAAATCCATTTCCTCTAGCCTAACTTATGAATTAAACTAAGGTTTGATTAAGTACCCTTACCCATTTAATTAAATAAATCTTATTTATATAATTAAAATCCCCTTTTCCCCTTTTTGATTAAATTCACATTTAAAATTAAAACCCCTTTTGCATTTAAATAAATCAAAATTTATTTAAAAATCCCCCCACTTGCAAAATCCTACAAATGCAAGTTGCATCCCCTTTTTGGCTAAATGAAATCATTTTAATTTACCAAAATTACCTATTTTCCCTCACCCACTTGCAAAATTCTACATTCCCCTAATCATTCTTATAGAAGCCTTCTAATGCTATCCTAATCATGTCCCATCCCTAAAATTGGGGGAGTCACTTCTCCAAATTTGGGGAAAGTCTTCAAAATGTGTTAAAGACTCTACCTTATATAACAAGCTAACTTGTTGAGTTCCCCAAATTTTTAAGAGCCTTGCAAATTAGCCCCAAAAGTCTTCTAAGGCATTTAATGCCTCTTACAAACCCACACCCCTTAGCCATGATGGTTGTCTACACATGTTGCAGAAGAGTTTACCTCTTGGGTAATAGCTTGCCTCCCTGGTTAATGAAATTATCCATGATGTCACTCCTTGAGGTTATCCTTGATTGCTTGATTAGCATCTAATGCTTTTTTAGCATCCCCTCAAGCCCTCTCAAGGTGACATTTGTCAACTTGGGATTGGATTGAATCTATCCCATGGATTGACAACTTTCAATCCTAGCCCTTGTTGAGATTACTCAATCTCAACCATCCATTTCTCTATTTTCCTTATAAATAGAGCCCATTCCTTCTTCAGTTCATCCAATCCTCTTGTGCATCCAAATTATAGGAATTTTGCAGGTTAAGGAGCTCAATCAAGTCATCTTTAAGCATCCAAGCATTAGCATCATAGCATTTTAGCTTTATTTAGCATGTTTTAGGACATCATCTAGCTTAAATACATCATCTTAACTTTCAATTTGGAATCAACATAGTTTCATATCATCTTCACATCTTGAGCATTTAGTCTTGCATCCTTCATCTTCATCCTCATCTCTTAGCACTCACTAGAATCTTAGTTGCATCCATTTCGATTCTAGTAGCATTTTTCATATAACTGATTCTCTAGGTTGTCATCTTGAGGATCAAGTGCTCTTCCAAGTGAGGGCCACCTTGAAGCTTAGAGATCTTTAGAGATAGAGGACAATGAGGCGATTTTAGAGTTTTTAAATGTAATCATGTGTTTTGATTTCTAACATCTAATGCAATGCTTCATTGGTGTGTTTGAAGTGTTTTCCCTCTTGCAAGTGGAAGACCGCATTTCTGGCATATAGTTATGTTTGATGAGTCATTATGCTTTTATAAATTTCAGGTACTCTACTTTGGAAGGACTTTATTTATATTTGTTCTCTCTCCATCTGCATTATGTGCCCAAATTAAAATATTTTTTTTCTTTGTATACCCTTAGTTTGTCTAGCCTTTTTTTTTTTGCAAAGATATTGGTTTTTCGTAGGTGATTCTTCTAGGATTTTTTTCTTGAATTGGCTCTTTCATATAATATTTCATTGTGCTTAAATATAACTTTTGATTCAGTTCTTTTAGGTCCACCTTTGTCTATTGATTCACATTTCTTGTAAATGTATATGTAGATAATTTGATCTTTTTCTACAATTTATTGTTTATTTTTTATTAAAGGAGTAAAAATAAATTTTAAAGGAGCCCTAAAACCCTTTACAAAAAATATCATGTATTGAAAATTTAGACAATCACAAAACTCGTATTCAAATACCTCTAAAAAACAACTAGATTTCAAACTTGGACCTAAACCTACACTTTTGCAGTTGAGTTGCCATGACAACAAACTACGATAGAAACATACATAGCTGCAAGCCCCTTCCCAACATTTTGAGCACCCTTGACCAAGGTGTGGGAGACATAAGCATGTTTAGGAATATCTCACTCCCTTTGTTGAACAATCTTTTACAAACCATTATCCTCCAAAGGCTTAAAACAAGGCAGGGTGGGGGGGCTAGCCTCTAGTTAAGACTTGCATTAAGCCCTCAAAAGTGTTGAAGGAGGTGTTAAAGGCAACACTAAAGCTTCCAACATAGAATGATATGTAGCCTCAACACTTAACACTAAAAGGTCCAAAAGTGGAGCAACCAAAATTGGGCCTTGAGAAGATGACCTAGATAGAGAAATCTCTAAAGTTTGAACAATCTTGTGGGTAGAGTCCTTTGATGGCTCATCATCTTCATAATCAAAATAACTAAGAATAAAATTCTCATGGAAGGAATTTCTCCATGAAGTTGCCTCACCCTTCTTATGGCAAGAGCTTGAGCAGTCTAAAGCAAGACATCTAATAGAAAATCATCTTTTGCAATAAAAATGAATACCCTCATAGTTCAATGTATGAGTCCAATGTCTATCCCTGACAAGAAAGACAATATTCCCAAACAAATCCCTAGAAACGTTGGTATCCACAATAATGAAAGAAAAAGTAGCATGGTTGAAGTTTGTCAATGAAGCATCCTCCTATAAAAAAGCAACCAAGAGTATTGCCAACAGATTCAAAAACAAAAACTCCCCAAAATTGAAGAGGGTGATTGAGTAGTCTAACCCAAATAGGTATAATACATAAGTATTCATTAACAAGTTGAAGGAATGGAACCATAGTTTGAGTTATAGGTGTAGACACCTAAAATTGTCATGTCTAATTAAATAAATATTTTATTTATTTAATTATCTAAGCTTAATTCTTCTATTAATTAAATAAATCTTTATTTATTTAATTAATTTATTTATCCTCTTCTAGCCTTATTTCTCATTTAAATAAGTACATTTATTTATTTAAATTATCCTTTTCCTAAATTAAATAAATATTTATTTATTTAATTGTCCTACTTCTTCTATTAATTAAATAAATCTTTATTTATTTAATTAATTCATTAACCTTTTCCACCTATGACACATGTCATTCATCTCCTAATTCCTACACTACCTACCTCTTTCATTATTTTGATATTTCTTTTACCTACCCTCTAATCCTAGCCGACCTCTCTTTTTACACCTCTCAATCTTAACCCTCCATTTCATATTGTGTCTTCTATTTAAGGAGATGCCTTCTTCATTATCAAACCCTAATGACCTAATCACTCATGCTAATGATCTTTCATGCAACTTGCTACACTACGATCCTACTTGCAACCACATTCCGTTCTTTGTTGAGCTCTTGTGCATACAAAAATCTGAGAGCAAATATATCAAGCAAGATCAATGGAGATAGGAAGAATGGAGATCAAAACCCTATTGGACATGTGATGGTATAATCTCTGTGATTTCATGTGATGTGCATTGTCTTAGGTAATCTTCATATGTTATGGTGGATCTTTGTTGATTGTTAGGCTAGGGTTTAGTGGTTGGATTCATTTAGCCTTTCAATATTGTTTTTATTGTTATCCATTTTCACCATATACATTTTGGCACGCCCGATGGGACTCTTGTCCCTTTGCATTTAACATTTTTGTTGCAAATTTTGTGTTTTTGAAGTTGTAGATCGGACACTTTTTGACAACATTTTAGGTATTTCCGGGTCTGCGAGCGTTCGGATAGCGTCTCTGAATTTCAGAAGCGTCTGCGGGATCGGGAATCGCGTCTGTGTTTTTGCCAAATTTTATTTTGCAGGTTTCTGGAACCGCGTCTGTGTGTCCGAAACGCGTCTATATTACATCTGATCGCGTCTGTGTCCTGGAAGGGCGTCTGTGAGTTCTGAGCGTGTCTGTGAATCACAGAATCGCGTCTGTGTCATACAAACGCGTCTGTGTCTGGTATAACTACGTCTGTGGTTTCTGTTTTGAAATTTTTCAATTTTTCTTTGATTCAATTTTTCGGATTTCGCACTTAGGGTTTCAGATCTGGTTTATTTTTGGACTAACCCCTACAGATCTAGCTAACTAAGTGTGTGCAGCTTGTTTTGGGAGCAAAAACGTTTTTGTGGAAGGCCCCTTTTTCACAAAGTCTTTTTGGGTCTTCTAAAATTTACCTAACTTGTGTTCTTGCAGGAAGGGGTGATCATTTGAAACAACCCAAACTACTAACAAATTTTGTTGCAGGGCCTTGGCTAGGGTTTTGTAATTTTGTTGTGTGCCTTGTTTTCATAGATTAGCAAACACTTCCATTGGTGCACTAAAATTGAATCATTGTCTTTTGTGTCTTGAGCAATAGGCTCTTTTTGTTTAATCTTTAGAGGGCCTGTCTTCCCGTGTGGTCATTAGGACTACTAGTGAGAAGAGAACGACCCAAGTGGTAGCAAAAGAAAAGCCATCTTCTTCCAAGCCACTATAATCAAATGTATTCATGGTGAAAACTATGAATAACGTGTGCTGATTAGTTCATACCGACACTATGTCTCCCCATAAACCCATTTGATCAAATTTATTTGATCATTTGTAGGGCGTAACCCCTACCGGCTGGGAGCCTTCTGTATTTACAGAGCTGAAAGTGCCGCATGTATGGCCACACGAGCAGATGCCCTTACTAGCACCATTTTGTTTTAGAGGCCCAAATCCTTCTAGTTGTTGGGGCAGGAGGTCGGACCTCTGGTAGCGGCCCACACACATACGGTTCTTAGTAGAGATACAAAGTTCGCCATGGGGAGTTTTCATGGGGACTGATGCTTGGCTGACCCGAGAAGTGAGTGTCGAGGGTGGAGCCAGTGAGGTCAAGCATCTAAGTATCCGCTCTGAATAGCGTAGCCTCGGGGGTAAAACCCTATGTGGGATCAACAACTATTGTCTTGGCCAGCCATAAGAATTGTGCTTGACTTATTTTAAACATTCAAAACATTCAAGACCAAACAACAAAACATTGTGTCTTTTGTGTTTTCAAGTGTATGCAAAACATTTTACATCAAACAACACACTTTTCTTGGAGTCATTTTGGAGTCTAAACACTTGCAAACATTGAGTCCTCATCAACATTGTGTCCCCTTGTCACGAAAAACAGTCAAACAGTCGGATTTGGTCACAGCAAAAACAACTTCACAGATTGGAAAAATTGCACGAAATTTACAGAAACGCATCTGTGTCTGTTCTAACCGCGTCTGAGTCATCTAAGCACATCTGTGAAGGGCAGAATAGCGTCTGTGTCTGTAACAGCATCTGTGTCAAACAGAGACACGTCTGTGTCTGGGAATCGCGTCTGTAAAGGGCAGAATAGCGTCTGTGTCTGTAGCATCTGTGTCAAACAGAGACACGTTTGTGTCTGGGAATCGCGTCTGTGAAGTATACAGAAGCGTCTGTGTCCAGGATTGAAAATTTCACAGTCCAGCAAACAAAAGAAATCAGTTTCGGAATACTTGAGCTTCCTAGGTTGTTTCTTCAGGTTTCATCTAGCATTCAACCTGTCCTTGGGTCTCATACAGTCCATCATTGCTTCACATCTCATTTTATATTCATACTTGTCTAAACTTGAGTCAAAAGGTCACTTGCTTGTCCTCATCATACTTTGTCAACACACTACATACAACAACACTTTGCTAAGTGGTCCCTCATCAAGGTTTCTTACCTTTGGGTCTCATTTGGTCTTACTTAGAGTCAAGGTCAGCTTACCTCATCAAGAGAAACTATCCTCTCTTTGGAAGTCACACCTACTCTACTACATACATACTTGGTCTTACACTTTGGACATTGCAAGTACACCTCAAGATTCATTTACATTCCATACAACTCTTGGTCTTCCATACTCTTTTCATTTTTCATCTAGTCTCTCACATCTTGGTCAAACACCTAGTTCATGGTTGAAACCCGCCTTCAAAAATCTAGGAGAAAAGCTAAAGAAGCTCAAGAGTCCACAAACATGAGTTCTTATGAGTATGACAATGATTTATTTTTCAATCCTGAGCACACTACATTGCCTGACATGGATGTTTATAGAAACATTCCAAATGTGGAAAACATAGACACTACAAACAACAATGCTACACACAATGACAATGTGGACAACTTTTCAATACAATCAGCAGATATAGAAGAATCCATAATGAATCCTCATTTCAATAGATTGGTTGAAGAGATAATGAAGAGGGATAGACAATACTTCTTACACATGATGGCACAAAGTGGAGCTAAAATACCTCATGACTTTGACATGTCTCAACTTATGGAAAACCGACCCTCGCAACAAAATCACTCCAACGTGGATCAAAGGAGACCCAATAGTGGAGGAAATAGAGGACCACACATGGTACCTGAATCACCATCAGCTTTGCTTCAAAAACCAGAGGTCCCACATACACATGGTCAAACATATGATACTTACCTTCGAAGACCATTATGGAAGCCTTATGCAGATAGATATGCTCAATCACATGCTCCAGCTATGGATCAATCAAAACAAGTGGACATTCAAAGGCATACTCAAAATTTGGACACAAGGAAACCTCATGCCAAATTTGGGGGCAACACAATAGAACATGACATGCCTATAGAATATGGTATACATGCACAAAATAGATATGGGGTTCCTCAACATGAAGCTATACCAAGTGCTCCATATATGCCACATCAATATAGACCTCCATATGGACATGTCTACGATCAGTATCATCCATACATGCAACAAGCTCCTCCTCAAATGGGTGTTTCAAACACAGGGTATGTTACAAGAAATAGATCTCCTCCCAAGAGTAATTTGGAGCAACAAATAAGAGATTTACAAAAGAAAATGGAGGACATGAGTACACCAAAACCAACATACACTATGAGAGATATATGTCCTTATCCATTTGATAAGAGCATCCCAATGCCTCCATTTCCTGCACACTTTGTGACACCAAAATTTGACAAGTATAGAGGAAAAGGAGACCCCAAGGCACACATAAGACAATTTTTCACAGCTTGCATTGAGGTAGCGGCAGAAGAAACATATTTGATGAGGTTGTTCCCACAGAGCTTAGGAGATCAAGCTATTGAATGGTTTTCTCAATTACCTCCCGGTATTAAGTCATGGGGTGATCTAGCAGAGGCATTCATTCAGCATTTCTCCTACAATATAGAAACAGATATCTCAGTCACTACTCTATGCAATACTAAGCAAAAGGAAGGAGAATCTTTTGCGTCATTTTTACAAAGATGGAGAAATCTAGCTAG
Source organism: Cryptomeria japonica (assembly GCF_030272615.1). NCBI lineage: Eukaryota > Viridiplantae > Streptophyta > Pinopsida > Cupressales > Cupressaceae > Cryptomeria > Cryptomeria japonica. The sequence goes on from NC_081412.1 coordinate 23,632,376, forward strand.
CAGATGCTCTTGTGAAATCCCATAGAAACAAATGGTAGAAATGTTCACTCAAAACGTTAACAAGGATATTGGCTATGATCTCAGGAAAGCTTGTTTGTCTACATTCAAGGATGTTATTGAAAAGGGCCTAGCAACAGAAAAGGTCTTAATTGAACAAGGAGTCATTAAGATATTCAAAGAAAACAAAGAGGACTTTAAAGGAAAAGACAAGCCAAGATTTTGGAATAAGAACAAGAATACAGTTAATGATGGTGTTGTTGATGCCAACACAGTGAGACCCAAATTCGTCTTTTCGGGATCAAGTTCTACAAACAATCAAGTATATACTCAAACAACTTCCAGATCACGAAGGAAGTACACCCCATTGGGAGAACCACTTGAATCAGTCTTCAAAAAGCTTGTGGCAAACAAGGTGATCACAGTTCCAAATTTTCCTCCATATGAACCAAAGGTTAAGCCGAATTGGTGGAATGATGATGAGTATTGTGAATTTCATAAGAGCAAGGGTCATAAGACAGGAAATTGCCATCGACTGAAGAACATTGTGCAAGATCTCATTGATAGAGGTGACATTGAGATTGAGGGACATTCATCTAATCAAGAACATGAGATGTTTAAGGAACCATTCCCAAAGCATGACAAGGGAAAAGGTAAAGCCACAGATGATCAAGCCAACTATATTAGAGCACCTTACAACTATGACTCAACTATCAACCACATCTCGATGGACAATCATATCTCTACTATTACTATCAAGAACGAAAATCCTGAGAATCCTCCGCAGAGACCCAGGATTGTTCTAAGAGGTGTGGGATCTTCGTCCGAGTCTACCTTTGAATTTCATGTTACAACCCGTCGAGGTAAGATTACTTTGCCAGGTGCTTCCACTAAAAATGCTGCTTCTTCATCAACCAAACCAGAGTATGACCTTGTAGAACAGTTAGGGAAGACACCCGCGCTCATCTCCAACCTTGAGCTATTACGCATATCTCCCGCACATAAAGCTATTCTTGACAAAATCTTGAGAGACACCGCCATTCCTACTGATCTGAACGTGGACCAGTTTCAAGCCATGGTGGGATACCTTTCCATTCCACATTCCCTTACATTCACAGAAGCCGATGACGCATCTGTAAGTCAGCCACATAATGCACCATTACATATTGAAGCCTTCATACACAAACATCGAATAAAGCGAGTCCTGATAGATGGAGGAGCTGGTTTAAACATTTGTACATTGAGCACCATTAAACAATTGGGATATTCTGACAAAGCTGTGAATTCTACAAATCAAATCACCATCAAGGCCTATGATGATGAAGAGCGTTCATCCAAGGGCACAGTCACCCTACCTCTAAGAATTGGGCCAGTCACAAAGGATGTGGTTTGTCAAGTCCTAGATCTAGATCTCACATACAACATATTGCTAGGACGTCCTTGGATTCATGAAATGAGGGCAGTCCCATCAACATATCATCAATGCATTAAGTTTCCTCATAATGGAGTCGAGGTAACAGTCAACGGTGATCCAAATCCGTTCATATATTGCAATAACCTGAGATCACATACTGAGACCATCATTCCCAGTAATCGTGAAGCTGTTCCTTCTTCGGCATACATTGACCCTGAGTCATTGAAACCTTCGACATCAAAACAAGGTGAACTTAAAGGCAAATTTCAAGACAAAGGCATGGGAGAATACACTCTAAATCAAACAATGTATTTACGACAAGTCGTGAGCTCTCCAAAAGAATATGGAAGGCCACATCCTAACAAACAAATCTCCATCATGGCATTCAAATGGGATCCTACTACCTTTCAAAGATGGGGCGAACTGGAAGAGGAAAATTTATACAAAATGCTTTACAAAGACATTGAAGAGGACACACATGATCAGATCAATATACCTTGTGAGAAATATGGCAAAGGCTTCAAGATTCTACAAAAATTCGGGTATGATGGAAAAAGCCCTCTTGAGTTACGCAAAGAAGGCACTATGGAGCCCTTACAACCTGAATTGACTGTAAAAAGGGAACACTCAAAGGGACTTGGTTTTCTGACTTCCAAGATCCACACTAAAAGGACAGAAGAGGCATCACAAACCAAAGTTGCCAAAGTTCAACAAGAAGATTACTATTCCACAGATTCCAACGAATGGGAATGGGGTTCAAACAAATCCTCCAGTGACTATGAGCTCACCGAGACATTCAGAGAGCCAGATGAACCCACAGAAGAAGAGGAATTTTACAAAAAATTCAGAATTGGTCAAGAAACAACTCATAAGGATTTCCCACAGTCTTCGTTTCAAGGTCTTAGGTCGAAATCACATAGGATGAGGACACCTGTCCCAGAGTGCGCTAATAGTGACGACAATTTGGATTCGCTCACGATCGAAACTGATGAGGAGAGTGCCATCGATGACCTCGACGATTGCCTCGATATACTCGAATATAACCACATCTTCACTCTTAGCCCTGCAAACTCCAAAAACATTAAAAGCCTTCCCCTTGTTCACCACCAACTCATTGACTGGGATTATGAAGGACCAGCACAATTTGACACATTCCAAAATGATGAAGCTATTATTGACTATCTTGGCATACGAGATGATCTTCCCCCTGGAGACCACAAAGCAGGATATACCATAGAACTCAACAATGTGGCATATTTCGGTGAGGGTGTCGGACCTTCCAGTCGCAAAAATGTGAAAATAAGAACAAAACAAGGGTCTTATGGCGAAAACCACACTGTGGCGCTATCTGACTCCAAAAAAGTAAAAAGAAAGGACGTATCTGAGGGCCAAAACCTCTCCGAGGCACCCGAAGATGGAAGGCTCGACATTCTCCCAGCATCATATGAGGAAAAATCATCTATGTTGGTAGAGGAGACTATCAAGACAAACATTGGTACAGAAGAGATTCCACACAACATATTCCTAGCTCAATCCTTGACAGAGTCCGAAAGATTAAAATTCATAAGCTTCTTCAAAGAACGACAAGTCAACTTTGCATGGTCATACGCTGATATGCCTGGACTAGATCCGGATTTGGTAATGCATCATTTGACAGTCAAACCGGGGGCAAAGCCAGTGAAACAGAAATTAAGAAAAATGCATCCGCAAGTAGCATTACTAGTCAAAGCAGAGCTGGAGAAATTACTGGATGTTGGATTCATACGCCCAATTGATTATCCTGAATGGATCTCCAATTTAGTACCTGTCAGTAAACCAGATCGCAGCATCAGAATATGTACAGATTTCAAAGACATCAACAAAGCTTGTCCGAAAGATGACTTCCCATTACCAAATATCGACTTGATTGTTGATCTCACAGCAGGTCACGAAATGTTATCTTTAATGGATGGGTTTTCTGGTTATAATCAAATCAGGATTGCACCCGAAGATCAACACAAAACATCATTCACTTGTCCGTGGGGAACTTTCTGTTGGAATGTCATGCCCTTTGGGCTAAAAAATGCAGGTGCTACATATCAAAGAGCAATGACCACTATCTTTCATGATCTCATGCACATAACTATGGAAGATTATGTTGATGATCTCTTGGGTAAATCAGTAGACAAAGATACACATTTGGACATACTTTCAGTCGTCTTTGATCGGTTGGAAAAATACAAGGTAAGATTAAACCCCAAGAAATGTGTCTTTGGAGTAACCTCTGGGAAGCTCCTAGGATTCATTGTGTCTAAAAGAGGAATCAAAGCCGATCCAGCAAAAGTCAAGGCTATCTTGGACATGCCACCACCCAGAAATATCAGTCAACTTCGATCCTTACAAGGGAGACTCCAGTCTATACGAAAATTCATAGCACAACTTGCAGATAAGTGTAATCCTTTTCAGCACCTGCTACATAAAAATATCAAATTCAAATGGGATGATAACTGTCAACAAGCTTTTCAGACGCTCAAAGATTATCTTTTGAATCCGCCAGTTCTGATGCCACCAGTTACAGATCAGCCTTTGCTACTATACATATCAGCTACTCCAACAGCACTGGGGGCACTCCTAGCACAACAAATAGCTGACGGCAAGGAAAAAGCAGTATACTATATCAGTCGCACATTGGTGGGATATGAGCTAAACTACACACCGATCGAGCATGCATGTCTCGCTGTGGTCTTTGCTTCGCAGAAATTACGCCATTATATGCTCACTCATAAGACTAAGTTGATTGCAAGAATTGATCCACTAAAATATCTTCTCAACAAAGCTACACTTACTGGGCGACTGGCCAAATGGGTAATGATCCTGAGTGAATTTGACATTGAGTATGTGGACAGAAAAGCAATAAAAGGACAAGCAATCGCGGATCAATTAGCAGATGCTCCCATGATAGATGATGTTCCTCTACAGTCAGAATTTCCAGATGAATCCATTCTAACAATATCACATGCAAAGCCATGGCAATTATACTTTGACGGCTCATATACACAGCATGGGGCAGGCACTGGTATCCTCTTCATAACTCCTCAAGGCGACTCTATACCAAAATCATACCGCTTATCATTTCCCTGCACTAACAATATAGCGGAATATGAGGCATTAACAACTGGATTAAGAATTGCAGTTCAGTGGAAGATCCAGGAACTTCGTGTTTTTGGGGATTCCCAACTTGTCATCCGTCAAGCAACTGATGATTACCAAACAAAAGATGAAAAATTAATGCCTTACAAACAAATGGTGGATGATTTGAAACAACATTTCACAAAGATAGATTTTGAGCAGATACCAAGAGAGAAGAATCGTGCTGCAGATGCCATGACTACAATCGCTTCACTAATTGACCTGCCTCAAAATGAAACCTGCTATGAGTTTCTGGTAGACAACCTGTTGGTTCCTTCATATGAGATCACTCCTACTGAAATGATATGTGTTGTCGGTCCCGAATCCCAGTTATATGGTTCCATATTCACATACCTTCGCGATAATATCTTGCCTCCTGATCTATCAAACAACCAACGCCGCACCTTCATTCGTCAATCCTCTCGATATGTCATTCTAGCCGATATCCTATACCGACGAGGTCTAGATGGCACTCTTCTTATATGTTTAGAAAGTGACGAAGCTCAGATTGCGTTACGTGAAGTGCATGAAGGGATATGTGGTCCGCATACTAGTGGTCCTACCTTGGCCAAGAAACTCATCAGGACTGGATATTATTGGCCCAATATGGAAAAAGAATCATATCAGTTTGTCAAGAAATGTAAGCAATGTCAAATTCATGGAGACCTCATACATGCACCAGCACAAGAACTACAACCACTTGCGTCTCCTTGGCCCTTTTGTCAGTGGGGACTCGATCTCATAGGCAAGATTCACCCTCCTTCTTCCAATGGTCATAAATTCATTATCACAGCCACAGAGTATTTCACAAAATGGATTGAAGCCGTGCCTCTCACACAAGTCACTGGAAAACAAATTGCTACTTTCATCCTTAACTATATCATTTGCCGATATGGTATTCCTAAGTCCATTATTACTGATAACGGGCATCCCTTCAAAAATCAGGATGTTCGTGAACTCTGTGACCGCTTCCATATTTCCCATTGTTTCTCCACACCATATTACCCCCAAGGTAATGGCCAAGCTAAGGCGTCTAATAAAACAATTCTTAAAATCCTCAAAAAGACAGTCGACGACGCTGGCCGTAACTGGCACATCCAACTCAATCTTGCACTTTGGGCCTACCGCACAAGTGTCCGCACACCTACAGGAGCTACACCCTACTCACTTGTCTACGGCACTGAAGCCATCTTGCCTATTGAGGTTGAGTTACCTTCTTTACGGGTCTCTTTGCGAAACATCATCAACGATGAAGACTACAGGGTCTCCCGCTTACAAGAACTAGAACTGCTAGATGAACGGAGACAAACTGCTTTTAATCATCTTAAGGCTTACCAACAGCGAATGAGTCGCAGCTACAATCACAAAGTCAAGCCTCGCACATTTGAGGTAGGTGACTTAGTCCTCAGAGAAAACCCCAAGAATCAGCAAGACAGAGATAAGAAGGACAAGTTCGAACCAAACTGGCTGGGTCCTTACATCATCACAGCAGTATATGGCTCTGGGGCATATCAGCTCTCAACTACAGAAGGTGAACCTTTGGAGGATCCTATCAACAGCATGCACTTTGCCGGTTCTACACATAGCTCATCAGAGTATCCTAATTCAAAAAATACAAAAAAAATTATAAAACAAAAAAAAATCGTTACTTGGTGAAAACCTGGCAAACAGGCGCCTTGTGACACAAAAAAAAAATTGAAAAATTCAAAAAAGTAAAGAGAAATAATTTTGTCCAATGGTGAAAACCACTTCGGTGGCACCCTGGGCAAGTACCATGGTGAAAACTGGGTCACCAGTGCCATGCGTAGAGACATTGCTCCTCCCTCCTTCAGGATTCTCTTTCATCCTTTCACTTTGCACACACTCACAACCTATTCATTCATAATAAACTTACCCAGTACCATCATGGCTTGTTATTGATCTACCCAAGATTGGTTAGCCATTCATAATAAACCTCCCTTTTTGCATCCCTTTCCATCCATAATAAATCAGATCCTATCTGTGGCTAAGACAAATCCTACGTCTAGTGATGGGTGTGGAACTAAGAACATCACATGTTTCGAGGAGTACAGTTTCTTCCAGCGTTCTTCAGTCTATCCGCGCACAATCCGCAATAAAGCAACATCTGCATCACAGATCCGCAATAAAGTTTCGTCTTCTCCGCAATAAAGTATCAGTTTCATGGATTCGGTCAGTTTCAGACGAGACACAGCAACAAATCAAATCTTTCAACAGACTCAGACAACATATGGTTCAGTGCTATCTATCCTTTTTGTGAAAGTAAACATTGTGACCATAATCAAATAAGACTTATACAAGTGACAAGAGACACTAAACTTGAAGACTACAGTGGATGTTGGTGTCGAGTCTTGGTTTTCTTTTGATTTCATCTTTTTTTGTGACATGTCTTTTAGATTTTTCGGGATGTCTTTGACTAGAGATTCTATCTCTAGGATGTCTTTGACTAGAAAGGCGAGGATGGGGTATCGTCACCTATTTGTATTTGTTGTTTGTGGATTGTCTCTTAGTAATGCTATGACTTGTCCAAGGATATGAGGACACTGTGAGTCTAGTATGAACTGGGGCATTCCTTGTTTGTGAATGTCTTATCTCCATGCAAATAGGTACAATGACTTTCTGGGTCGAACATATGTCTCGATTGTCATAATCTACTTGCCATAATAAAGCTCAATGATGATAATGCACAAGAAGCTCTTTCACTTTCATATCTTCTGTCTTTCATCCCCCCTTTCTTGATTGACTTCCATCGTCCTTCTCGAGTCCGCGTAGCCTGCTATCACATGACTGAGTATAATGACACACCAAAAACACTTGCATCTCATATAGTTTACACCTGCATTATCACATATAAGCATTTCATACATACATATAGATATCACAATTGCATCACATCCTGCATACAACACATGTTAGCACATCTTACATTTCCATCATGTAACTAATCATTTGCATTACATACATTCACATTTGCATCATGCATCACATATAAAACATAAAAGAACAAAAATATATTGCATTGCATCATATCATATAAGCATCCATATCATAAAACATGTATCACATAAGAACATCTCATCACATATAGGTACACATGCATATAGCTGCCGCAAAAATGGTGAATCATCTCTCATATATAATCAAATGTGTCATGATACAATGATGTCAAAAGAATCATATAGCTACAAAAAAGAATCACCCGCAGGTGTCTGCAATACAAAAATGGTACATATACTGATACAAAGGGGAGCCCTCTATGGCTATGACGAACTCTCTCCCTCAGAGCCGCCTGGCCTCGACGGACGCTGAGCTATAGAAGGACCCGCTCCAGGATCACCCTGCCTGTCTGGTGGTGGTGGAGGACCCATGACCCCACCACTAGATGCCTGCCTCCTCCGACTCCCTCCCGTAGCCGTCGCTGTCCGCGATGGTCTATGGAAGCTCCTCGCCCGCTGATCTGCTGGCACTGCACCATAGTAGAGGTCCCTCCAGTAACCAATCTCCTCTCTGGCTCGCAAGACATATGCGTAGCCTGCCCCTGCGTCCTCTGCCGCCTGCCTCCCTGCCCTCAGAGCTGTCTCAGCCTCAGTATAGCGCTGGATAGCCTGATCCCTCTCCCGCTTAGTGTCCCTGAGCCTGATCCTGAGATGATCCCTCTCCCGCTCCAACTCCTGGATCTCGTCTGTCTGGCCCTGGCAGATCTCCCTGAGCTCAATCAGCTCATCCTCCTCTGGATCTCCACCCTCAGCCTCGTCCTGTGGCTCTCCCTCTGCGGGTGCCTGTACCTGTGCCTGCCCCTATACCTGTCTCGGTGCCTGAACCGGTACCTGTCTCTGTACATGCCTAGGAACCTGCACCTGTCCCTGCACCTGTCCCTGTCTAGGTCCCTGTGCTCTAGGACCCTGTGCTGCTGGTACCTGCAGGGCAATCCACCGCGACCCCTCACCACCTGTGATGGTCCCTCCTGTCCCCCCTCCCTCCGAGGTGCCACCCTCCTCTCCCCCACTACTCCCCTCCGCCTCCGTCGGCCTCGGCCTCCATCCCCTCCATCATCATCATCATCCCCTCCAACCTCTCCCTCCAGCAGCTCTCCCGGATCTGTCAACCGCGGAAATGGATGCTCTGCCCAATACGCAGAGTACTCTGCATCCATGCCTGCATCCTCAACCTCCGGCCACATATCCCAGGGTAGTGGCATCATCTCAGCCAGCTGTGTGACGGACTGATCATACGATAACAATGGCCCGAACTGTGCCTGATCCCTGACTGTACGGGCATACATACCCGAGCCTCGTGGCATCCTCTGGATCCTGCCAAACTGCCTGCCAACCTTGTCCACAAGCTGCCTCTCCAATATGTAGGGCGTCCGCCCAATCAGATATCTGCTCCTGAAGGTATATGGCAGCTCCACGGCGTCATCCTCCCACTCCTCGCACCCTAGGTACGGCCTCCAGATGACTGTGTCAATATCATCTATCACACGCCTCCAATGCTCTAACCTGCCAATCTGAGGCTGTGAAGTGATCATATCATAAAGATGTACAAAGCTCCACCCCTGACCTCTGCCCTTGAAGTGTATCGGGCGTGTGATAGGCAGATGCTCGTATGCCCACACCTGTAGCAGTGTCACTCCACAACCCAGTCCCACTGATCCATGGTAGACAAACTGGTGCAGCTCATAATACAGATGTGCCAAGACACATGGACCCCATGCATACCTGGTGTGCTCAGTCACCAATATCTCCAGTGCTCCTCCCTAGCCCACTGCCAACCCCTGTGTCGCTCTGTCCGGACACAAGAACCCACTGATGGCTCCTCCGATCACAGCTGGCAAAGCTAGTCCTATCGCGGTCATGGTATCCCATGCCACGTGTCCTGCCCTCATCTCCAATCTTGGATCCTAGAACACTCGTCTAAGGGAATCCCTGTCTCCATCTCGATCGTACGGAATTAACTCCCCATCAATCGGTTTCCACATAATCCTATATACATCCTCCAGGGTGACTATCATCTCACCCATTGGCAGATGAAACGTGCACGTCTCAGAGTGCCATCTCTCAGCCAGCACAGTTAGCAAACCCATGTTTGCCCGAAACCCAGGCACGTACAGCACATGTCTCAAACCCATCTCCTCGATGGCAGCTCTGTCCTCGAGCGACAACTCAGGTCGCAACCTCTGAGTCGACGGGAATCTCTCCCGTGACTCTAGCATAGGCAAATAATCCTGCAATCAAACAAATCACTCATGTCAGTCATAGTGGCATTCATTGTTCATCACAAAATGCTACTTTTTATCCAAATGCATATTGCTATCTACCCTAGTGACACTCACTGTTCATCACAAAGTGTTGCTGATTATCCTAGTGGTACTCCCTGTTCATCACAAAGTACTACGTGTGTTGCACTCCCTGTTCATTACAAAGTGCTGCTCACATTTGCACTCCCTGTTCATCACAAAGTGCTGCTCATATTTTAGTACTCCCTGTTCATCACAAAGTACTGTATCTTGGTACTCACTATTCATCACAAAGTGCCTTGATCTATCCTAGTCTTCCTAGAGGACCTGCTTGAGTATATCATCTCAGCAGCTTATCCAATCGACAGCGTATGTTCATCACAGAACTGCCGATTTGACCTAGAAGATGCAAATTCATACTTTTCAAATGCAACCACGCTTTCCTAACATACATGCACATTTATTACATTACCTATCATGCATTAATGACAAAATTAAATGCGTCAAAGTACGAGGAGGTTTTGTGGTACTTACTGGCTCTCCTACCTCTGCTGGCCTCTAGAATCGGCGAACACAATCAAATCTATGAACCAAGGCCATCGCTGCTGACTGTTGTTGCTCTATTTTCGCTCTGCACTCTGCTCTTGTGGATGTATAGATGACAATGAGGATGTATTTTCCCCCGTGGTCTATCTTATAGACTACCCCTAGCCTTCGTTTCCCGAGTCAGTCTTCTTTATCCCGTGACTTTGTCACTTTATCCGGTCAGTCCATTCTAGCCTCTCTTTCTTATCGAGAGATTGTCTGCAATCTTTTCAGACATTTTCATCCAATCTCTCGAGGGGGCATATCATTCCCATCTTGGGGCAACTCTGTATCAGTTCATCTTATCTTCTTTGAAACAACGCGACAAGCCGCATTGTCTCAAAGAGGGGCAAAATGTAGACACCTAAAATTGTCATGTCTAATTAAATAAATATTTTATTTATTTAATTATCTAAGCTTAATTCTTCTATTAATTAAATAAATATTTATTTATTTAATTAATTCATTTATCCTCTTCTAGCCTTATTTCTCATTTAAATAAGTACTTTTATTTATTTAAATTATCGTTTTCCTAAATTAAATAAATATTTATTTATTTAATTGTCCTACTTCTTCTATTAATTAAATAAATCTTTATTTATTTAATTAATTCATTAACCTTTTCCACCTATGACACATGTCATTCATCTCCTAATTCCTACACTACCTACCTCTTTCATTATTTTGGTATTTCTTTTACCTACCCTCTAATCCTAGCCGACCTCTCTTTTTACACCTCTCAATCTTAACCCTCCATTTCATATTGTGTCTTCTATTTAAGGAGATGCCTTCTTCATTATCAAACCCTAATGACCTAATCACTCATGCTAATGATCTTTCATGCAACTTGCTACACTACGATCCTACTTGCAACCACATTTCGTTCTTTGTTGAGCTCTTGTGCATACAAAAATCTGAGAGCAAATATATCAAGCAAGATCAATGGAGACAGGAAGAATGGAGATCAAAACCCTATTGGACATGTGATGGTATAATCTCTGTGATTTCATGTGATTTGCATTGTCTTAGGTAATCTTCATATGTTATGGTGGATCTTTGTTGATTGTTAGGCTAGGGTTTAGTGGTTGGATTCATTTAGCCTTTCAATATTGTTTTTATTGTTATCCATTTTCACCATATACAATAGGGAGTGTTGTTACTGCAACCAAAACCCATTATCGTTGCCTATTGATTTCATCTAAGCTTTATTATTTGTCAAGTCTACATGTAATATTTTTATTTAATTCTTCAACATATTTATTTCTAACTCTAGCAATGATGTGTAGACCATATTATTATTTGTTAAAAAAAATATTCCACTAAAATCTAATGAAATGGTGCTTAGTACTTGTTGGTTTAAATAGGAGTATTGCCTAACTTGTTCCGCTATTAGGTCTTTTTCACACCTTCTCGCTTAAGTTTATTTAGGGTAAACATGATATTTATTGCTTTATGTCTCATATCTTAAGAGTAAGATACTTGCCATAATTTTATGATATACTATGTCTCATCCTTGGCCTATTTAACTAAGATGTTCCTTTTATAATTCCAATTGACCATTCAATGTATATTTGCTTTCATTAATAGGAATATAGTTTATTCTTGTCATATTGATCTCCTCGTTTCCTTTTTCTTTCCATTAGGCCTCTAGATCTTGCATGGTTATATCCATAGCCAACTCTTACAAAGTGTCAAAGAATGTTGGGTGCCTTTGGTCAATCTTTTTGAGATATCTTGATTGTGAATCTTAGGAGATCTTGAAATTTTCATTATTCTATTCGCATGCATCAAATGATGACACAAAGAATCAAAAAAATTAATAGAAATACCAGATCTCGAGGGGTTCCTCTTTATGGTTTTATTTTACAAGTTCATTTTTAAGCTTGGTGCAAATGTAAGCTAACAATTAAGTTCAAGATGTTTAAGAAAGTTATTTTTTCATTCCATCCAAATTAGACATGCGAGGTCAGATCTACAAGTGTTTGAAGTTGGGAAGCGGTTGTGAAATCTAGAAGGTAGTTTCAATTTTAGGGTATTTTAAGAAAATCTGACCATAAAATCATGTTTAGAAGGTCCCAAAGTCTATAGTTCAACTATCACTTCATTGTTTTTGAAATCCTTAAGTCAATTATTTTGTTAATTAGGTCGCACAACCCCTTGCAAAGTGGTACAATTTTATTATTTTATTAGAAAATGTATATTTTTATAATTTTAATCTTTAAAAAAAAACAATATAAGGGTACCCAACAAGTACATTGCATAGGGCATGTTGAATCATATAAGATACTACAACCCTTAAGGTTCTATGGACCCCTATGAGTCACAACTCCTTTAAGAGGGTTCAACCCTCCTTAGAGTGCCATGGTGTGTGGCCCACATACCCTGTACCCAACCACTCCCTTTCCTCATTTTCATTTAAAAATAATTAACTAATAATAATAGTAACGATGACGATGACGACGATGACAACAACAACGACAACAACAACAACAACAAAAATAACAACAACAAGAACAACAATTATAACAACCACCACGACAACGACAATGACGACAACAAAAACAACAACAATAATGCTCTCCTAGGCCTGCATGCCTTTATTTTCCATATTTGGCAGTTCATTTGGTGGTTTGCCAAATTTAGTTGAGTTCTACATTTATTTGGAGTGTGCTACATTTAGTAGAGGTCCAAATTATTTTTGAGTAGCTAAGTCGGCAATTTTAGTAAAATTGGTGGTAGTTTGTTAACTTAGGTAGTAAATGAATCTTCAAATCTTACCCCCCTCTCCATCAAAAGTTTTGATTTTACACTTGATCTTATTGGAAGTTGAGAAGGGGGGGAGGAATCAACTTTCACAAAAACTTGAGAATATTAAGTTATTTGATCAACATCAATTATCCCAAAACATGTGCATGAAAGTAAACAACTCAAACATTTAAACGCTCTCACAAGAACACCAAGATTTTTACGTGTAAAACCCAAACTAGGAAAAAGCACGGTGAGATTCAACTCACAAATTTATAATAATTGTTTTACAATGAACAAGCTTCCTACCAAAAAGAGCTTATTTCTCTGGACTTGCAGCCTGAGGCACACAACCTCAATCAAGATACAAAAGAGGACTTGCATAGCTTAAGATCACTTCTTTAGGGCAAGATACAAAACTACTCTTACAATACAATAGAAATAGTAGATTGAACTGTATACAAATATAATTTGTTGGAATGCAGATAACACTTCACAATGTGTACTCATATGTTTGCTCAATACATCTCTGAATCTTCACACAACTTTTGCATCCACCACGTTTACATCATCTCACACCCTACTCTTAACACTTGACCAATTCACTCAAAATATATTAATCAAATCCAAAATAAACTTCACTACGTCAACCAAAGAAATACAAAACATATACATAGCATTGACCCAAAAATATATCATCTGGAAGGTATAAGAAACTTGTGAGGACTCACACCAAGTCGACACACCTTCCAATTAACACCAAAGTCCTTTATGCACAACCACTCATACCAATATGCACAAACTGATACAAAAATGATCTATTAAACACATAGTGTCTTATTTCGAACCTAAAAGAAAATGGTTCATCCCATTAGAACAATAACACCTTGATCTGCAACATAGTCATGATGATAAAATTAATCCACATGGACAACATGATCATCAAAGATATATCTGATACCAACATTCATTTTGAACCACAATAATTTTCACCAAAGCAGACACAAAAGAGAATAGAATTACTTTCGAACCAGATAAGGAACGCTAAACTTTTGGAAACATATAAATCATCACCTTACTTCATTTTATCAATAAAACATGAATCCAAAATTATTTATGTAACATAGAAATGTAAAAACAGACATCTAGACCACTAAACTAATACACCATGCAGTGGCTGAACATGTATACATATATCTAGATTACTAGCTACAAAGTTTGGACATCAATGACAATAATGATATCCATATGTGCATCAACCTCCCCCTTTGTCATTGATGAAAAAACAAAAAAATTTGCAATAAACATATTCCTTTTTTCCTCCCCCTATCAATATTTCTCTCCCTTTGACAACAATGACAAAGGGTGACTCCTCAAGCCAAAAACCATACAGATCAAAAAATAAAATAAAAATAGAAATACCTATCAAACATTGTCAGGCTGAATATCCTTGTATTGTTTCTTCAAACCAATAAAAGAAGAGTTCCAAGCACTAATAGTAGTTGACAAAACCTTGCTTTGACATTCACAATCAACACATAGATTCACTGTAACATCAAAGACAATTGTATTAATATCACTCTACTCAACTCTCTCCACATCAGCCAATAACTTGATAAAAGTGGACAACGGCAATTCCCTGGCATCCTTGAGTCCACAAAATAGTTTCACATATTCTTCTCTCTACTTTTGTCTCATACATAGACAATTGAGAATGGAGATCCTGAGCCTTGGACCTCATTACACCATTAACATCTTTGTAAATGTTAAATAATTGAGTTAACTCCATAAGCTAAGACTCAATGTAGTCTATTTCATCTTTGAACTACTTTGTAGATGCAATCCATATTAAGCAATATCTGTATAGCTAAGATCCATTGTCTATCATTTTCCTAAAATTAACCAAGTTTAACTTTAGATCATGATGTGCCTTCAAACACCTTCCAATCATCTTCTCTGACATATTTCTTTCTATACAAGGTTCATTGGATTCATTATTATCACCAACAACAATAGCCATCCACTCAATCAACATCTCTATCAACACTTTTGGAAGAACATCAACAACATTTAAAGGAACAAGATTATTCTGGAGCAAATATGTAGCACACACCTGTTCAATAATGTCTTTATCTAAGACATAATAGTGAGATACAACTCACTAACACTTTTCAAGCCATCAGGATTTGCAAGCATCTCAAGAACTCTATTTTCATCAAATGAGCCTTCCTCAGAAGAGGCAGGGAAAGCAATCATCAACTTCCTAACTGAAGCACTCTTCTGCACACTAACCTTTTCTAGTTTTTCTTCATCACTCTCAACAATGACAACTTCTGCAGATTCTTTTGATATCTATTTTAACACAATAGAAGAAGAAGAAGATGCTTCCTTAGATGATCTCCTTTCTTTCTTTCATTTCAGCACCATCTCAGCCTTACTAGATCTCCTTCCAACGCATCTACTCATAACCTCATCATAAGTCCCAAATCTTCCTACACTTACATCTTTAGGTATCTTAAGAATTATTCCCCCAATGTTCATACATTCATCTTCAGATACTTCATAAGGAAGCTTATCCACCCACAAAGTTCTTAGAATATTAACTTCAATAAAACAATTGTCTTCGTCCACCAAAAAAGTAATATCATCTTTGTGCCATTGAAAAATCTTCAAAGGAATCCAGTTCCTTATAATCATCTCTTTTTGAGTATCCGAAAAGAACTTGTGACAAGTAGCATCACAATCATCCAAATTATCCAAATATCCTCTAATCTAAGAACTTACCGAAACATCTCTTCTCCATGCTATATTGTTTAATATAGGTAATGAATTGAGAACGTAGAATACCAAACACACAATAAGTGAACCATACCAAAAGGGGTACGATTCAATCTTTGTCAACTGGAGGTTATCCAACAATTGTTGTCTCAACAACTCACATAGATCATAATCAACATTTTTTTCACCATATTATAAGCCACAAATATTATCGTAGAGGAAGTCGAATCTTCATGATTCCTATAATAAACTTTATATGAGATTCTCATAGTTGCCTATTGAACTGCCAAGTTAATAATGATATCAATTCACAAAGCTCTCTTGTCAAACACAACACTAGTCAATTTGTTTACTTTGATCATTCTTTACAGATTTCAACGCAAGCACGGTTCCAAATGAACATAGACCAATCATATCCCTTAGGGCCTCTTTTAAAATTTGATATGATCGATCCAACCATAGACAATCTCCACAAATTTTGCTTAAGACTATCTTAATTATCTCCTCATCATGAAACATAGGAAAATCACTCTAGGCATCCAAACCCTTACACCCTAGGATAGCAAACTCGGCCCTAGATCTTTGTGCACCATCTTCTAGATGAATTCTCTTGAAATCAATATGTTTACTGTAATCATACTCTTCCAAAGAAATATGAATATAACTAAAAATGTTTTCTATACATACCACATTGTTGGGAAAATAGAAATACACCAATCAGATCATTCAATGTCGAAATAAATGGTCTAAATTTAGAACTAGGTCTCGTTTCACTATTACCACTGATAATATTAGGGTTCGCCATCAAAAATTATTCCAAACAAGAAAAATACCTTGGAAAAATCATTGTCACTTCTCTTCGTGCTCTGCTACTCTTTGATCGTAAATGCACAAATAAATTTTGAATATGTAATATATAATCATCAATTAGGGTTTCTTCAATAAGTTGATATTGTATACCCAAAGTCACCGAAAAAGTTTTGAACCAGCAAACTCACTTAGAATCCACCAGAAATCATTTCCATAATTTTGTAGTGTTGAGAACAACCCAACACCAAACCAAGAGGGGATTCAAGGTATGCTTTAAAATCTCCCCCTCAGAGAAATTTGTCTAAGCTAATTACCGGAAGAAGGGTCTACAGCCATAGAAGGTGTGGATCCATCCTCAATCTTTTCTTTAGTCTTATCATTGAATTTCTTCACCCATTTCATCTTCATCTTCTCCTTTTCTTTACTTATATAAATCTTCTTTTATGAACCATTAGATTTTTTAATTTTACTTCTATAATGTCTCACAATGTGACCCATCTTGTTACATTTATGACATACTAGAGCCTTCTGAGGTTTTCTTTCATTCATCTTGATTCATCTTGTTATTTTTTAATCTTCTTCTGGTTCTGCACTCAAAATATCTATGTCCATATGTATTGCAAGCTTAGCATACTCCATTGAAAGAATGAACATAACTTAAATTCCTATGTCGATTTCTCATCATCCCACTTTTGCATTCAGTAGCCTTATGCCCAAACTTATCACAAGAGTAAGATTTGATGCTAATAAATTGATTTCATTATTGACTTCTACATTCACTAGCTCTATGTCCAAATCCATTACATGAAAAATAGTTACCATTAAAAGAAGAATAGTTGATAGGAGTAAAATGAGCTCTTTGAACATCTCTTGTGTTTTTGAAGCTTCGTGTTTTTTATCTTTTCTATCTTTAACCTTGTCTTTTCCTTTATAGTTTTCCAAACATTCACCTTCTTCAAAGCCAAGACCACTCTTGTCTCTAATATGTCTCTGAGAATTCAGAGCAACATCTAACACTTCACTACCACCTTTTAGTTTTAGTCCATTATGAATATGTTCTCTTGCAACTTTCAGTTCCTCCTTAATTTTGACAACTTCTTCTTAAATAATTGCACATTGTTTGGTCTTCTCATTGATCTTTGTTTCAAATTCATCAATAACCTTCTTTCCTTTATCTAATAGGGTTCTTAAAAAATAAATCTTCTCAACTTTCTTCTTGTGTTCTCTCTTCTATCTTCTATGTCTGCCAAAGAAGATCTCAATTCGCCTTCCACGTCAACTATACCATCCACATCATTTCATCCATTTCAATCCATATTATCCATGTTATTCCATTCTTCTTCAAACATAATGTTCAAAATCCAAGATCTACCTTATCAGTTAAGCTGACTCTTTAGGAACCAAAGCTCTAATACTGATTGTTGAACACTACCGGAAGCTGAGAGGGCGGGGGGGGGTGGTTGATGAATTAGTTTTCACAAAAACTTGAGAATATTAAGTTATTTGATCAACATCAATTATCCCAAAACATGTGCATGAAATTAAACAACTCAAACATCCAAACACTCTCACAAGAACATCAATACTTTTAAGTGGAAAACCCAAACTGGGAAAAACCATGGTGATATTCAACTCACAATATATAATAATTATTTTCAATGAAAAAGGCTTCCTACCAAAAAGTGCTTATTAATATGGACTTGCAAACTGAGGTGCACAACCTCAGGCAAGATAGAAAAGAGGACTTACACAGTTGAAGATCACTTCTTCAGGGCAATATACAAAATTGCCCTTACAATACAATAGAAATAATAGATCAAATTGTATACAAATAGCATCTATTTGAATGCAAATAATAGTTCACAATGTTTACACATTTATTTCCTCAATACATCCTTGAATCTTTGCACAACTTTTGCATCCACCTCTTACACACCATTTTCACATCATCGCACACAATACTCTAACACAACCAATTTTATCAATATATATCAATCGGATGCAAAATAAACTTCACTAAGTCAAACAATGAAATATGAAATGTATACATAGCATTGACCCAAAAATATATCATCCAGAAGGTATAAGAAATGTGTGAGGACTCACACCAAGTCATCACACCTTCCAATTAATGCCAAAGACCTTTATGCACAACCGCTTGGACCAATATGCACAAATCGGTATAACACTTGATTTGTTAAACACATACTATCTTGTTCCAGACATAAAAGAAAATGGTTCATCGCAACATAGTCATGATGAGAAAAGTAATCCACATGGGCAACATGATCATCAGAAATATATCCGATATGAACATTCATTTCGAACCATAGTAAGTTTCACCATAGAAGACACAAAAGAGAATTTAATTACTTTCGAACCAGATAAGGAACGACAAACTTCCAAAATCATATTAAATAATTACCTTATTTCATTTTATTAGTATAACATGAATCCAAATCATTTTCGTAAAATAGAAACATAAAAACAAACATCTTAACCAATAACTTGGTACATCATGTAGTAGTTGAACATATATACATATATTTGGATCCCCAACTACAAAGGTTTGACATCAATGACAACAATGACATCCATGTGTGCAACACTTAAAAATCTTATAACTTGAGCTCACAACCTCCTTTTTCGAATATTTTTTGTTTGGGCTATTTTTTGTGCTCTATGTAGTGTAGAATGTTCTTTGTTTGACCTTTGGTTTTTTCAAAAAAATATAGATTGTCATAATGTTCATACATTCTTGTTTTGAGAAATTTGAGGGCTCTATTCTTGCTCCTACAAATATATGTTTTGGTGTAATCTTCTTGTAAGTACATATTTTTTGTGTAATTTGCAATGGTGTGATTAGATTGATCTCGTTTCATCAAAAAAATGTACTTTAATTTTGTAGTCAAATTCAACATTTGTATGTACCAAGATCAAGACCACTTCATTGTTTTTGGCAAGTTGAATCTATAATCACACTAATCATAGAGTGCCAAGATCATATATTATTTAGGGTTCATCAATTCAGTGAACTTAAGTGTGGGAAATTTTCTTATGGTTGTGGTTGCATTCTTGCTTTTTGTTCTTTCCATCTTGTTTTATCATGGAGCGACCTTTGATTCAACTTCTAACACCTTACAATTATGCTAAATAAATAAATAAAATGAACAAATTGATAGTAGTTAAGAGTTTCTATAAGATAGCTCATGGGCTTGATGGTGAACCAAAATATGGTGAAGTTAAAAGGATTAAGTGTTTGAAGAGTTGTGAAGAGTTCATTGGGGATTTGTGATTGTACGCCTCTTGTGAGTTGTTGTTTTACATGGAGCACTTGGATACACCTATGACTATGTGGAATAAATTATCTAAATTGTTTGGAAAAATAGATGAAATTTAAGGACACTTATTGGAAAATGAACTAATAAGTCTTATTCTGTGAAATTTAGACAACATAGAGGACTTCATCACTAAGGACACAATTGGATTGCAAAATTGAAAAACCAAATATACAATTGGTGCTAAGTATTCTCTCAAAGCTAGCACTTAAATATTTAGCATTTATGTCTACTTTTAATGCTACAAAGAATGCATTTGGAAGTAAGTTTTATTTGCCTTCTTTTGAGAATTTTGGCATGCAACTCACTAGGTAGCAAGATAAGCTCATTCATATGAGAACTTTTAAGTCTTCAATATCCCAAGTCTTGACTGCAAAGGATGAAAATTCTTCTAGTGAAAATAAGAAGAATAGTAATAAGTATAAAAGGAACACCTAATCCACATCTAATTCCACAAAAGAACATATAAATTCCTCTTCCAAGGGGGGTTTATCTAAGAAGGAGAATCCTAAATCAAGAAGGATGAATATGAAGAACATTATTATTATAAGAACTTTGATGAATTGAAACATCTTAAGAAGAATAAATTTATCTACCTTTTTAGAATATCTAAAAGTCAATTTTTTCTTCTTCTCATTCAAAATGATCTAATAAGGAAAAAGCCCATGATTCTTTCCACATTAAATAAAATTAAGGAAAATCTCTTTGTGATTCTACATGTCTTGGATAAGAGAGAATGATTCTAGAGTTAGGAGCTTCTCATCATATGACATCTTCATAGTCTTTTTTCTCTTCTTTTGATCCTTCTTTCATGTCCCTTGTTTTGATGGGAAACAATACTTATATGAATGTGTAGTCTCGTAAATTGTAACCCCTTTACAATTTCACACTCCTCTTTTTTTGGCCCTTGCTTTAGTGTGCCTTTTCCTATGTCATTTCAAACTTATTTTTGGTTCTATCCTATTTTAAATTTCAAGGAACTTTATTCCCCACTTAAAGGTTGTTATTCCACTAGAATTTTCCATATCCAATAATAGAGCCCTATTATCTCACTTGTCAGAAAAGAAATGCCCAATCTATTAGGATTATATTGTAGTCACAATAGCATCTAGTTCTTTTTGGCTAAAATTTTGGGAGAGTAACGTGTTGGCCTTAACTTTGCTAAATTTGTTCTTGGTTTGTGGAAACAATCATTGTAAGTCGACCAAAATGTAAAAATACCTTGAGAACCCTATATAGAAGACATCATCTCTATTTCATTTGAACATCCCTTCATGACCTACCATTCATATTCAAGACAAAATATCCTTCTATCAAGAGTAGATATGAGTACAAAGAGCATCAAGCTATAATAATTTGACTTCAAGTATATTTTCATAATGAATTTTTTTTATGATTTATCATGTTATTGCATTAGAACTTGGATGAATTATCTAAAGAGAATTGCATCATCAATCAAAGGTATAATAATTTTATTTCAAAAATTCAATTCAGCAATAAGGGTGAGCTCTCTTTTCATCATTGTTGTAGTGGAGGATAGCACATATTTGAGGTTTGACTTAGGCAAGCCCCTATACAACTAGGAAACACCATTTTTCCTCTTCTTTTGTGTATTTGTAGGCTAAAGGACAAGTTCTAGACACAATTACAAGTACAAGAATATAAATAATATTGAAACAAAGGCTACCAAACAAACTTCATTAAAAATGGTAAGGACTATGGTGCATAGTGCCCTAGTCCATCTAGACTAGGTCATCAAACACTAGTGTTTAAGTGGTTTGACCTAAAATTTGGCTCGAAGTTAGTTCGAAGACTCCTGAGTTCATATTAGACACCTAGATAGTTGTTAGGACTAGGAAACCTAGCTCTAGTGTCTAACCATTTTGAGCCCTGATTTTAGACACAATTCCTCTCTATATCCCCTTTCCAGTTTTGTACATCTTAGTAGATTTCCAGTTCTACATTTTTTTGTTTATGCTCATCATTGTTAATATTGCATCATATAACCTATTTCTTGGATTTTCAATCTCTAATCAATCATATTACAAGAGAGAATAACCAATCTTAGTGCCCAAGTCTCCCGAGGATGTCAAGTTGGGCCTAATTGGTTGTTCTTCAATGTAATTGGGATTTGGTTTGATTTCTAGTATTCATGTTTAGACTAGTGAACCCCATTTCCAATACATTACATTTCAGAGGATCCGACATGTCTTACACTTGAATATTTTTTTATTTTTAGTATCAGATCTGATTTTTGCATTCAATTTTCTCATATTAAGATGTATTCATTTATCAAATTCATTTTTTATGTACTTGAATATGTTGAAAACTCATAAAGATAGCACATTGTTATCACTTATATCATGCATTTAGCATGTATTATCATTTGGAAAAGAGAATTGTTTTCATTGTGTTTTCAATTAGTCACTTTCATTATGCATATTTTTACAGATGTGATAGTGGCCTAGCCTCCCTCGTATCACTCTATCCCTCTCCTAAATATCCCCCTATCCATGAATACATATTGGCACAAGAAGAGATTATTAACACTTCTTTCAAAATTATCCCTCCTAGGGATGAAGCTTTGAGAAATGATGTTGATCCTTCTCCTAAAATATACCTCTCCCATGAGGATATTTTAGTGCAAGAGGATGATATCATAAACACCTTCCTTAATTGGACTTTACCTTTTGTGCACCTAAATGACATATCTTCTAGAGATGAATCAATGATGGATATTGCTAATCCATCTCCCAAAGTTTTCCCTACTAATTAGGATACCTTGGAACAAGAGGTTGATATCATTAACACTCTTATTTGATACCCTCCCTTCTAGAAATAAATATTTGAATACCAAAGAGCCCAATCAAGTAAATACTATTCATTTTTCCAATCATACAAATGAACATGTGAAGCCTAAAATTGTTGTTCATATTTGTCAAAATTCCCATCAGTTTCAAACCAAACTTGTGATTTTTGCCAAGAAGTCAAATAGACCTCTCAAATTAATTTCAAACAATGTAAAATAGATCACTCAAAAGGATAGGATGAAACAATGAGTGTCACAACAACATATTTATCATACACTGGCTCACACATATTTTTGGAATCACCGTTGTTGTTACGCCAAAAGATCAAGCTATTAATGAACAAGGGAGCGGCCAAAGACAAGGATCCACGGGAGGCGGGAGGAGGCACATGTCGCGAATCCTAAAGGAGGTGCTGACCAAGTCAACAATCTCCCCCTCAACACCGACTGAGGGTTCCATACCGATAGAATGAAGGAGGCCTCCTAGGATTCGAACTCGTAACCCAACGCTCTGATACCAATTGTTGGAATCACCACTACCGTTACGCCAAAATCTTGAGTTGTCAACGAATGGGAGAGTGGCCAGAGACAAGGATCCACGGGAGGAGGCACATGTCGTGAATCCTCAAGGAGGTGCTGACCAAGTCAACACATATAAATATTCAAAAAAAATTCTTCCTCAACATGTTGATAGGGAACCTAATCTTGTTGAACATTGTCATGCTACTTTAGCTAAGATCTCCCTTTGGGATTTGATTCAAACTTCACCTTCATACCATGGGTTGATCCAAGAAGCCTTACAAAAGTTAGTTTCCCCTCCTTCTATTAGATCAAATGATATTGTGTTCTCACAGGATGAATTGAATTCTTTAGAGGTTGAAAATCAAATTGAATCACTCATGATCACACCTTGAATTCATGAACATAAGATAAGACATACCTTAATTGACAATGGATCAATCCTAAATATTTGTAGCATTGAATTATTAGAGAGGGTCAAGTGAGATACTTCCCTCATCTAACCTGGTTCTCTCTATTTTCATGGCTTTGATAATGTTGACCTAGAGAGTCACTTGCTATAATCATATTACCTATTACAATAGGGCCTGTGACTTTACCCATACCTATCCATGTCATGCTCGATACTCTCAATTATAATCTTCTTCTAGGTAGACCATGGATTCATGTTATGAAAGAAACCTCTTTTACCTTTCATTACACAATAAAATTCATACATGACAATGAACTCCATGAAACCAAAGTTGATCCTAATCTTTATAATGGTGTTCAAGATGAAGTAGAATGCATATCTTTCTTTAACACTATGACTTGTTCTATAATACAATCTCCTATAAATGATGCTTTGTTAGAGTAAAATTGGGGTCCATTAGACTTTACACATTCCTTTTATGAAAACTATAAGGTCCCCCAATCCAAGTATGAAGCCTCAAGGCAACCTTGTGTTTCATTTATCCAAGCTTCTTCTAAATCCATTTCAACCTCTTATTCCAGCAAATGCCTTAATGATGATCGGGGCTCTTTAGACTTTGACACTAAGAATAAAACCTCTCCTAACATTTTAACACCCACTAATACTCCTACATTTTTTTGAAAAATTATTATGGAGTTGATATCAAAATCCTTTCTAAGCATAGATACAATAGACATGGTTTAGAATGTCTACAACAAAGCATTGATGCTCATGAGGAATCTACATCACACTTTTTTAAAAAGGGTTTAGGTTTCCAACCTCCTCCCTTGTTGACATACCCTTCCCCATCATCTAACACATCCATGCATTCTTCTCCTAACTTTTCATCTAAACAAGAGAGTATTTTGTTTGAACATCTATAATCAAAATTGATTACTCTATCTTGGTCAAAATGAAGAGAATGTAGGCAAAATCTTGAAAATTATTCTTATTTTGTTTATCATCAAATGTATGGCCATTTCACAAATGAATGTCAAACTTTGAAGAGTAAAATTCAACAATTCATTGACTTTGGTATTGTTCAAATGATAAGTGACAATGAGTGGCACCTTTGTTATGTCCCTTCTAAATAATACATTTCATATTATGTTGCTCCTCGCTATGTGACACTTGTAGCTTACCTTTTGGGGGTTCATTTTTATTCATGGTGGCACGATTTCGTGTGCAATCATACTTTGGTAGCAACATAATACCCTATTTATTTTTATCTCTATGTTGGGGGGCAAGAACAGTTTTTTAAATCATTCCTCATTCCTAAGAATATAATTTCCCCTTGTTGAGTTGAATATTTTGTGGTGGTTTACCTTTCTTGCATTGAATTGACGACCCCTTCCTTGATTGAAAGCGTATATCTTTTAAAATATCTCTTCTTTGTGACAAAAAGTGTACAATCCTTCATCAAGAATCCCCTCTCCTAGGAATAGAGAAGGTGTATATTGTTGATATCCTTCCCCTTTAGTTGAAGATGTCATCTTTATTATGGATGCCCTCTTTTATCAGAGGTAGATATCTTTAGGAAAATATCTCTTACTCACTCATTGATATTCATCCATCCTTCACAAGGATTTCTTTACACTTGTTGCAAGATATATCTTTCACAACTATCTCTTCCTTGCTAGAAGAGTTGTATCCTCTTCCTATATTGGAACACATGCAATTTTTTATAGATATATCCTTGGTGGTTAAGGTGTTTATCCTTGATGTGGCTCTCTATGTTGACATCTTAAGGGGGGTATATAAGGCCTCATCATTGTTTGTTCTTGGTGTCACTGCAACACCCATTTTGTAGTCTCATATCAAATTTTTCTTGGTGCACACAACATCCATTTTGTAGTATAATATCTCAGTGCATAGTGCAACACCTAGTTTGTAGTTGTATTTTTGGATTACTGTGAAACTCAAGGATTTTTTTAGTAGTATTTGTATTTGGTGTATTTGCAGCAACCATTTTGGAGTCATATTTTCAAATTGTTTAGAAAATAGAGATTTTGTTGTATAATATTCCTTAGTGTGGATCGCCTATCATAACACAAATTCCTAGTGAGTAGAATCCATGATGCAATCATGAATCACCCAACATAACACATCTTGTTGGCCAGTGGAATTCATGCCTTCTTTTATCAAATTGTTGTACGTTCTTATTCTTACCATAAATCCATTTTTATTCTTGCAATAATATGCCAAGAATTATATTAGTGGTTGAGAGTTGTATTCTCTTCCTCAAATGTTGTCGAAAAACACAAGCAAAAACTTCTACAATTGTTTGTTGAATATATGACTTGTACATAATCAAAATGTGGCTAGTGTGTTGATTAAGTCAAGGGCATAACCGATGACTCATAATGACCAAAAATACATCAAGAAGTGATCTTATGAATATCTTGTTCTCAAACTCCAATTTGGTGGTAGCTTGATCTTAGATCTTTTTTTTGAGAAATAGACCGCACCATGTAACTTATCCAATAGTTCATCGATTTTGGGAATTGGATTTTTGTTCTTGATAGTTTTCTTGTTTAATGCTCGATAGTCAATACACATTCGGAGAGTTCCACCTTTTTCCTTACTAACACCATGGATGATGCAAATGAACTTGAACTATGTCTTATGTGTCCCATTTTAAGCAACTCTTTAATAGATTTCTCAATTTTATCCTTAAATCTCTTAGGATGCCTATATGGTGTTGTATGGTGGCCTTTCGGGTGGTATGTCCTCAAATATATTAGAGTATGCTATTCCAAAATTGGTTGTAAGTGATCATGATAGTACTTGGTCATGTGGCTTGAAGATTTTGTGGAGACAAGGCATTGAGCAACCCAAGAAACATCTCAACATGTCTAAATACGCTCTCCATCCTTTTGGCAAATACTACATGAGGAGCTTTGCTAAATAGTTCTCTAAATACCACTTTCTTGCCATCTACCTTAAACTTGAATTCCATAGGTTGAAAACTTTGACTACTTACTTTTATGCTCTACATACTCGCCCCCTCCATTTCATGTCTAGAAATGTGGGTTCTTCCCTCTTTTCTTTTTATTTTTATTTATGTTTGTGTTCTTCCTTTCATTGGTTTTGTTTTCATTTTGGATTTTTGGGTTCCCGAAACTCTAGAGTGTGTTCTTTGTTTGCACTTCAGGACTTTGGAATCCCAGAATCCCAAACTGCATCTCTCCTTCCTTGTTTCTTTCCATCTTGGGTTTGGAGTTTCGAGTTTCCGAAACCTCGAGGTGCCTTTTTTTTTTCTATCTTTGGAAGCTTCGGGAAATGGAATCTCGGAATCCCAAAGTTCTCCTTTTGTTTGTGACAAGACCTCGGAACGCCAAAATATCAGGGTACCAAAGTCTTGTCCTTGTTCTTGTTGCTCCCTTTTGGAAGACTTCGATATCTTAGGTTTCTGGAATCCTAAGACTTCTCTTTTTGTCCTTTGTTGGAGCCTCGAAACCCCAGAATCCTAGGATTTTGAGTTCTCATTTTGTTGTCTTTCTTCGGAGTCTCATAACTATAGAGTTTTGAAGTTGGTTGTCTAATCACCTTGAAAACCTGATATTTCGGGACCTCGGACTTCGTCGCGTCTTGATTCCCAACAACACCATGCATATAAATGGCCTTCTTAGGGATTTATTTTCTCATTTGCACACTTTCATTTTCTGAGATCTTTTCACTACGGTTTTTTGGTAGCTCCTCGGTGCACTTTGTGTCTCCTTTCTCCCTATGTCTTGGTATTCTCTTCCCTCCTTTCCTTGTGTTTGGCTTTGGTTTTGTTTCTTCCCTTCTTATTTTTCCCTCCTGCCTGTGTTTCTTTTCTTTTTGTTTTATTTTCCATTTGAATAAGTCGATTTCTCGATAGTTATGACTTTTTCTTTGATTCCTTGGCATTCTGAGATCTCGAGCTCCCAAGATCCTACTCCTTTGGCCTCTTTTTTCTCTGGATCCTCGAGTTCATGAGATTCAAGAGTCCCCTTTTTTAATTTTCCTTTTTTCTACTCTAGAACCCTGAGTTTTTGGAAACTCGGAGGGGTGACTTGCCTTGTGTGTTCCTAACTTTAAAACCCCAAGTTCCTGGGATCCCAAAGTACCTTGCGAGCTGCTTTTCTGAAGCCTCAAAAACCTTGAAATATACATCAAGCTTGTCATTGCTTGCCGCTTCGGGATCTCAGGATCCCGAAGCAGTGAGCTTTGTCATCGACCTTCACCTCAAAACCTTGAGATTTTGAGGTGAGTTCTTGGTAATTTTTTCACAACTTTGGGACCCCAGAACTCTGGGATCCCGAAGTCTTGCTGGTGGTAAATTAGTTTCTTTTGAACCCGAAACCTTGAAGCCCCAAGATTCCATAATGCGCTATTTTGATAAATATTTCTTAAGTATTGACTATGTATTTTCTCGTGAAGTTTGAAGCGCTCTTATGGAAGCATCAACAACCTCAAGGAAGAAGACAAGGAGTGAGGTGAAATTTGAAAAGAACATTGTTACAATGAAATACTAGTACCAAGTCCAAACACTGGTCTTTAAGTTTGAAAATGAAATATAGTGGATAACTGATACAAAAATAGGGTACATTGAGATGGATGCAATCAAGAAGGAAATGACTCAACAAAACCTTAAGGCAATAGACATGAGAATCAAGAGATCCAGGCTTGTGGAAGCCACAGTTTGTCCTCAAGTAGTATAGTCGTCAAAGTTAATATTGGTGATAGCTCAACACTATGACAAAGATACCAGGAAGTGCATGGACACCACAGGAAATATGGTTGTTGATCTCTCGACTAAGATGCTCGCTATGACCTTCAGTATTCCCTAATATTAGAAGGTCCTCCAAACAATTGAAGATGAAGCTATCCAGATTTTCAATAAGAATGTTGTAGACAACAAGAACCATATAAATGAGGTCTGGCTTAGTGAGCCAAGATAAATAGGGTTAAAGGCTATAAACAATATTCTAAAGGTCGATTTCAAGGATGCACCTATGGACCTAATCATCATGCTTAGTCAAACCTTTGGAAAAGAAGACTAAGACATTATCATTTGTGGATGTTCTACTATATTGAAACCATCCTAATAGGGAAGGAGTACTTTGACTAGGCACAAATCATGTCCGATAATATTCATGAGCAAATGTGTAATCTACTACTGTAGCGTCCTAAAATTGCGACACTTGCAATTTCGACTGCATTTCGGTCTTCACGATTGCGACGCAACACGCAACCTGAATGGAGACCCCAAAACTTGCTCACGACACTGAAAACTGCATTTTTCAAGCACCATTGGCCTGAACCTCCTTGCACCCCGCTGTCCCGGAGGTGGGACCAGAGCGCCCAGCGCCCTGGTCCCTGGGTCCTATTTTGGGCCCGGTTTCCTAAGTGATATCGGGTCTTTTTGTTTGCAATTTGGAAATATACTTCCCTGGTCGGCCTAAGGTCGGGAAAATCAGTCTATCAGCCCTAATTGACAACTATATAAACTACATTTTTCTCTCTCATTTGAGAAGAAGGAGAATGATGAGAAGGACATATGTGAAAAGCGTGGAAACTATACTCAAGCATTCAAGCATTCAAGCAATTGATCATTCCAAGTCTCCATTCAAGGCTAAGTGTTGCATTCAAGTCAAGGATTCAACCATTGAAGAGGAGATCACTTATTACATGCTACATACTACAACATACAACATCTAAACCTTTGCACATAAGGATACAAACATCCTTAGAACAAGGTATTAGTACTTGTTTTACATTACAGTCATTTACATTTACAACACTTGCTCATTTCTTGGTTAATTCCAAAACTGGGGTTTGACCTAAAGGCAAACCCCTAATCCCTAACCCCCCAATCGTCTTCGCTTTTCTGTGTGTAGGTTGCAGGTACGCAGCTGAGATTGAAGATTTGGAATCCTTGTGCAGAGACGAACAGATCCCCCTTCGTTTCGCGGATTTTTCGAAGGACCGTGGCGCCGGGCGCCATCGTCCCGACAACTTTTTCTCAAATTTGCAGGACAACACCGTATCGACATTCTACTGTTAATTCCAGGTCCGCAGCTTCATCCTATAACCTAAACTCAGTTTATAAGCGAATCTTTATGACTTTCTATGCATCCTTAGCTTAATTTCCTTAATCAACATTCTTTACAAAAGAGGGTATCCTTGCTTTCCTAACCCTTGAAATTCATTTAGCATCCAACCTTACATTGTGTGGGATTGGATCTTATGAGTTTCAACCCCTCTTTTGAATGTAAAGTCTCTCCCCTAAGTGAAAACCCATCGAATCCTAGCGAACCTCCCTTCTCTCTCCTCGGAGTTAGAAGAGGGGAGACCAACTAGGGTTCGACCGCGATTTTTCGCTTTACAACTACAGACAAAGTTATTTATGACTTCTTATGTAATTTGGGTAGTGGCAAGAAGTGGAATTTACACCGGATTGAATACTAATGGCAGACCAGGAGAGGCACTAGGGGATAAGAAATTCTAGGAATTTTACACCCAATTACCTATTCAATAGGCTAAAAGGCACTTTAAAAAGATCAACGACACCTTCATTTATGTAGTATTTTGAAGATTAATAGGTGATGTGGGATACCGATTGTCTCCTGAGGCAATGACATTAATATAGAAATGGGGAACTTGGTTCATTCAAAACCAAAGGTCCACATATATTCGGCTGTGGATTCACCAATAAGCCTCTTCTTCTCCCACAATAATGCAACAACATAATTATTCTTCAAGAATATGCAACGCAAATAGTCAGGGTCCAGTCTCTTATGATCCTCAAACACAAGAAATGAGTCACTTTCCCAGTTGTCCTATAATATTATAAATGTCATAATATGCAAACCACAAAGGCATCCATCCATGAATTGCAAGCTTTATGCCTCAAAGAGTTTGACTATGCATGACAGAGGTACGATCCATTTGGAAAACTCAAACGAATGATGTCGGTATCATATGAAGGGCATGTATCTGCATTACAAGATTTATGGGAAGGGATGCAAGATAGCTTTGAGGCTAGAAAACGGGGATTTTATAGGTTGACTGTTATACAGGCAAAAGAATTTAAAGTAGAAACAAATATCCCCAATGACTTCAGAGATGACGGGGAGGTCCTTGACCCAACCTATGATGAAACAATGATAAATCAAAGACCTCTCTCTCCAATAAGGTTGTCGAAGAAGGAAAATGTAGAGATTGATATTGTGTCTGAGAAATTTGTCGAGAGAACAAGACAATGGCTCAGTCTTAGGTTCGACCAAGCATCATAAGGAAAAAGAAGAAAGGTAAGGCCTCAGGTAATCCTCAATCTAAAACAACTAAGGAATATGTGAGGAGGACAAGGTCCGAATCTAGGAAAAACACTCCAGTGGATCAAGAAGCCACCATGCTTGTTATTGGTAAGGAAGAGTTGGTGAAACAACTAGATGCAAAGATGAGGGAGTCCCAAATCCTAAAAATCATAGATGAACATGGTATCACAATCGGGCTACTCGTTGTACCTCAAGCCTCAATCAAACCCATTGTGGTGCAGGGCACCCCAAGGCTGCGGAGTTGGATTTTAGTTAGTTTATGTTATTGTAATAAAGAGGCAATTCATTTGTCCTCATTTTGTGGTTAGTCCATTTGTGTGGTCATGAGTCCAATGGTCTTTTATTAACCTTGGCTCTCTTAGTCCACGGACTGATGTTTAGTTTTTAGATTAGTGTGTTTTTGTATTGTTGGGCATGTAGTTGTTTTCCATCTTTTGGGGAAAACGTGTCCTATGTGGTAATTGGCGATATTCGGTAGATTCCTACTACAATGTAATGTTCATGTCAACATTCATAACATCAGGCCGACTGTTGTTTCAACAGTTTCAATCAGTTTCACGATCAGTTGGAACCGATTTGGAGGTCTTCGGCAACTATTTATAGGTCCAATCAAGGCGATTGTGACAGAGGAACCGGAGAAGCAATTTCGAATAACAAAAATCAGAGTTTTGAGTATTTTAATTTCTTTGTGCAACGGATAGAGAGAACGAATGTCACTGTAACTGTGGTTATGCTTTTGCAAATTTTCTGAAATCGATTGGGTTAGTTGTTCAACTTATTACACAGTCCGATTGCTTCAGATGTACAGATAGATGTAACATCTCTATTAGTTAACTTGCGCATCAAAATCTCTTCTACCTGCAGGTCGGCACTTGTTCAAACAACGATCGATAATCATTTATTTGCATCTGTTTGAATACTCTTCCACAGCCCATTTAATTTGGTTGATTGTCATATGACTTTGTTGATCGACTTTCACCGTTTGCATTTAGTTGTTAAGTGCGAAAAGGGGAGGTTTTTTTTTTTTTGTCAGACCAGGATACAACTCATTATCCTTGGCTCTAAAATAGTAAACCGACCCTAGCTTGCAATTTCATCGCGGGACCTCAATGCCGCAGGATGGAAGGCAAGTTAGGGAATACATGTTAATAGTACTTCATGCTCAGAACCGCGGGGAAAGTTAGAGATGCTTCCCGGTTGATGCCTAATCGGCACACATTGAAATGAATCTGCTGTGTACGCATGTTATGTGAAATATGTGGAAATTCGATACCTATTTGAGCCAAGTTTACAAAGTTTTTGTTTGCTAACTGTGATCATTCAACAAACTACCGCTAGACACTTCTAGATGGAACCGAGTTTAAACTGATCAATTAGACTCGACGATTCCCTGTAGAAGTTTGCAGCTTAATGAATGGTTATAGAACGCGAAGGAACAAGCATCAGCCTTATAAGTATCTGCAGAAGAAAATATTATGACTGTTCTGTTTACATAGCAAAACAGAGTAAATGTGAGTTGTGTTCAAAAGTATTGGTATAAATATATTGTAATCTTAGAGCATTGTTGCCTGTGTTAAGAAACAGAACTGGAAACATCACAAATCTACAAGAAGTACAGTCATCATTGAAAATCTGTATTTGGAATTACCAGTTGAATTTGTCAAACTTTATCTGTCTAAGCTTGGCATCAACCTGTTATGATTTGAAGAATAGATTACACATTTGGTGTTATTTTCTTTTGTTTGGTTCAACAAATTTATAGTGATTGGGTCTATCTAACTACTGTTGTGAGCGCTCTGCATCACATTGTGCCAGCAATTGGTATTATTCTAGGGGAAGGGACATCACAAGCACAAGATACTGAACAACCGACTCCTACTCAAACTTTGGTGCCAACCACAACACCACCTCATGAGAAAGTGAAAATCCATAAGATTCAATCAGACTCAGATGAAGATGATGAGCCTATTTCTATGATATCTAGTAAAAGGAAGGAATATCTAATGCAAATCCAGACCACCTCTACATAAGATCTAGGGGAAGCAGTGGTGGAAAAAGTGTCTTCTATTTCCTCAAGATGGGCGACTTTCTTAAACATTGGTTGAAAAAGTATAAAGATCAAGCAATGGAGCTTACCCAAACACAAGCATACAAGATTTAAGTGGAAACTATTGATGCAGAGCATCATGAAAAACCAACCAAGAACCCCAAATCAACCATGGAGTCCCAATCCTAGGGTGCCTAATGACCCAAAATAATCATCAATCTGCAACCTTGATATGTTTGAGGCATATAAAAAGATTAATATCAACCAACCAGCCCAATATCAAATATTTCATATCATTTATAGCCCTTTAAACATTATTCAAGACCCAAACAATGCATTTTGTTGTCCCAATTAATGACAGTTTGATATACCCGTACTCAGTTATTAATAACTTTCTAATCCGACCATATTTTAAAGATCTCTTCAGTGAGGTTTTAGAAAAATCTGTTTATAAAACCATATTAAAATTTTAGAACAATCCAACAGTGGATTTAAGAGTTATGATCTCTGCACCGAGACTGTTTTGACTGTTACAAAAAAAACAAGAATTCTTCATTCCCAGTCTGCCTAGGGCATCAAATATCTCATGAAATACTTAACCAATCACATTGAAAATGAATTCATTTGAAATATAATTCAACCCTATATCAAACACAAAATTTACAACAATTTCCAATGGTGCAATCAAAATATTTTAGTGAAACTCTCCACAAACCCCAATTTGGAGGGTTTTTTGACAATTTTCACCAAATCTTGCATAACTTGCTTCAAAATGGTTGAAATTGAATGAAACCAAAGGGAAAATAAATTTAACTCATTCCATTATCATATCCAATACATTTCCAATGGATACAAATGATTTTTCGTAAATAAAAATGTGAATGATCAGACTGCTATACCCAGAAAACAATGTGGAGTGTGTAAAAACTTCAAATGTTATTCATTTCCTTCTTCCAATCTTACACACACCCATTGGATTCGACCAAATGATGGTTTTTATAACCACAACACATCCATATGGTAGTTAAAACTACCCAAGACCAATTACATCCTTGGTTTGCAACTTTATAATGCAATTTGTGCTTGACAACATTTTTGACACAATTGACAATTTTGACATATTGATAAATATGACCCCTAATCTTTGTGTGTGCACTTGAAATACATTTAGATGGACTCAAAGAAAACTTTTACATCCTATTTACCCTTCCATGGGCATATTTGCACAATGTGACCTCCTAGACCATATTAGGACTCAAATACACATCTTGAGCAAATGTCTTACAATGCTTCACAAAATGACTCAAGATACATTAAAATGACCATATAAACTCAAATATGAGTGAAATGATTCATGGCATGATCTTTAACCTCCTGGTGTACATTTGGGTTAGGTGCTCTTGCACCAACTATGGAGGTGGATGAGAAAGGTACACAAGATGAATGAATGGTGCTCACATCACAAGACCAAGACTTGCTTCTCAAACAATTAGAAGGAGTTCAATAAAAACAACAAGATGAAGTAGATATAGAAGAATTTGAGAAAGAAGTGGGTGAGAAGTTGGAAGAGTTTTCTAAACAACAACAAAAAAGGTTTTGAGAAAGCACTTCAAGCAAACCTCACACAACAAATTTTGCAACCTCTGCCACAGGACAAGGAACCCCCACAACAACAACATGAACAAACTCAAAGTGTTGATAAGGAGCATAAAGAAGAACAAGAACATTGATTAGAGGCCCATTTGGTGACTACCCAAATTACCACACAAGGCAAGAAACAAGATGATAGCATGCCATAGTGGGTCAACTTTAGTTTTTAGAAGAAAAAGAAGGTGGTGTTGCCTAGTATCACCTTACAGGAGGTAGTTAGTGAGTCACTGAGGAGATTAAAGAAAGCCAAGACTCTTCACCATATTTCAAGAAGTGACTTAGGGGATGTAAAAGCCAATGTAGTCGCTTCCGTGCAGGGTACAAAAGAGGAAGAACAAGCATCTCCATGGTATCAAGTCTCCCAAGTAAATCTTGGTAAACAAACTAATTGGGGGGAGATAACCTCCCTGGATGTTGTTGCCACCATGATAAAGACAAGGATAGAGAAGGAGCATAGATCCAAGAAACAGGCCAAGGCTCAACTGCAACAATATAGACAACTAGTCATAGAGATGTCAAGACCACTGGATTCTAGAACAAGTAATACCTTACCTTCTACCTCAACACTCCTGCAAGAGGAAGTCAAACTATTATATTAGATGAGAAGGGCGGTGGCTACTGTAAAGACTTGGGCAGGAGATTAGCTAAGCAAGATAATAATGTTCCTGCAAGAAACCATAGAAATGTATGAAGATACTCATCTCTTGGAAAGGGCCCTCAACCTCTATTCCACGCAATGGGAGGGTCAATCCAACATGTTTTCAAACCAAGCTATGATACTCAAAAATATCAAGGCATAGGGACAGATGTGATTAGAGGAGAAGATCTAGATGGTTTGCAGTCTTATATTGGCATGTTGGAGTTTAAAGTAGACATTCTAGATCAGTGTAAAGAAAAAGTGCTCAAGGGGTGCCCTCCTTTTGTCAGTCTACTCAAGGAATATGAACACTACGTGACAAAAGTGCTGGGAAAATATGGATAGGATATTATGCAGTTAGGATTTCTCAACCAAGAGGAAGTACTTAAACAATGGGAATCATACATATATGAACACTTCTCCTCAACCATTGAGTTCAAAATCACTGTCATGGATAGGTAGATGCACTTGGTACTCCACTAATTACCATGCTATATAAGTAATGGACAACTTGGTTGATAAGCTGGAGGAAGTTAGGGAGAACCTCAAAGTTTCCAAATTCCAAATTCAACATGTACCTGACCCACCACATACTTCAATAGATTGCTACATGGGAAAATATTGCAGCTACAAGTGGAACAAAACAGTGAATACAAGGACAAATCCCAATATACCCCAAAGTAGAAGGCAAACTCTTGGTAATAACAATAGTTTGAAGGAGAATCTGGATTAATCCTATCATGCATAGACACCACTGCACACGTGGGAGATACATGCACTACCTCACTAAGAGGAGACTTTTTATTTTCCTTTGTTTTGCATAAGATAGTTGAGGTTCAAAGGCAGTGACTTGCATGTCAACTACAACCTCCACCTTTTTGTAACTAAGTCATAGGCATAGTCTATTCCTAGAATGGAGGGATCTAGATACTATAAATGTAATGAATTAGGCCATTTTGAGGGTTTGAAAAATGAAGATTGGAGCCCATAATTAAGATTTTATTTACAGTATTTTCATTTCTAGCATTTTAAGTTTCAAAATTTGTTAAACTCTCTCAGTATCATTTCTCGTCGGTACCTTTATTTTCATGATTAATCAGTGCAAGCTGCTTCATGGATCGCCTGTTTCATGATCTTTGTTGATTGAAGTCGTTATTTCTTTAATCTGATATTTTCATTCATTCTTGATAGCATAATTATTCTGAATATTGTGGATTCCATTATTATGGTATGTGAAGTTGATAATCAACTCTTTCTGTACGTAAGATCGTATACCTTGCATGTAGATGGAAATTTCACCTGTTGCTATCAAGTCTGTTATAAATAATGTATGGTTATTTGAAATATTTGTGTGCAAGTAAAATTTATCTTATAAAATACAATTAGAAGAAAAGGGAAATCACGAATCCCTATCTAATCAAAGAATTCTAACAAACAGACAATGAAATAACACAATCAAGCAAAATAAGAATTATAAATAAAATCAATTAAAGACTCCCTATTCCATGACTGCGTATAACTTCCATTGCTATTCTCTTCTCTGTGGTATGATGGCTCTTAGATATTGCGCTAGTAACTTGCAAGTGACACAAAGATTCAAAGTTCGTGATTGTTGAGAATGGAGATGGAATGCTCAATTTATAGATTTTTGGAGAAGATTGATTGAAAGGTGGAACAGATTGATCAAGAGGTGGAACTCAGGTGAGCTCACATGTTGATTGATAGTTGAACTGTTGACTTGGAAGTGAAACATAATAGATTGAATAGATTAAATGAGTTAACTGATTGAGAAAAAGCTAACTGAAAGAAGAAAAAGAATGATTGGAAGAAATAAAGAAGATGACCAAGAGAACTAGAAGATGAAAATAGAGACTAGAGAGATAAATGATTTAATTAATTGATTGAATTAATTAATTTAGCTTGTGCTTGCATTTAGACTTAGATTTTCAATTTAGTCTTTGCATCAGATTTTAATTCAAATATTGAATTTATTTAATTCAATTTAGTATTTGAATATATTTAGACCTTGACTTTGATTTTCAATTTGGTTTTTGAAATCATGCACATGTAATGGAATTTAGAAGAAATTAGAAGAAATAAGAAATTAAATGAAATTAGAATTTGGGGATTTGGAAATGGAAGAATTAATTAGTTAATTAAATAATTTAAAGAAACTATTTAATTATTTAGAAATTGAATTTTAATTAAATAATAAAGATTATTTAATTTAAAGGATTAAAATCATAATTAATTAAATAATTAATATTTAATTAATATTTAGAAAAGGGTTAAATGATTAGATGATTAGAGATAGAAATTGAAAATAGAATTTATTTAAATAATAAAGATTATTTAAATTGGGGAATTAATCATAATTAATTAAATAATAAATATTTAATTAATATTTAGAAAATGGTTAAAATGATTAAATGATGATAGAATAGGAAATAGAATAATTAGTAAGATGATGAGGAAATATCAAATTAGAAGAAATAGTTAATTAAATTAATTAAATAATTAAAGAATTGTTTAATCAATTAGAGGAATAATTAATGCATGATCAATGAGACATTTTTAGGTGTCTACATTTGCCCCTCTTTGAGACAAAGTCGGAAAGATATTGTTTCAAAGAAAACGAAAAATTCTGCCCCAGTATGCCTTGGTACTGTTGTATAGTGTAAATATGCCCCCTCGGTAAAGGTGATCAAAAAATTCAAAAATTGAGAGCATGTTTTCGATACCAGTGTAACGAGCAAGCGTGTGAAATTTCATTCCATTTCGAGATCGTTTGAGTAGGCTACAAGTTGTTTGAAGCTGGCGGGGACCACAGGCGTCGAGGTGTCAAAAAACCCTAATTGTGAGCTATAAATAGATATTTTAGCTTTTCATTTTCTCATTTGGTATTTGGTAAGTTCTTTATTTTCTCTGCAATTTTTGTGCTTTCTTGTGAGTATTTGATCATCATGGCTGGTTATAGAGCTCGATTGCACCTGTCTGACAGAGTACGTTCATATCAGAGACCTCCTGGGACTAGCGGCATGGTATTTTTCCAAATGTTTTCTTGATGTTTTGCCTGTATTTCGCTATTTTCCAAAAAAAATTCAGTGATCATTTTTTCTTTGCATCATGCATTAGCATATCGATTTTCACGCATTCGTCTTAACTGTATCGCAAATGCCTTAATTGTTACGCAATCGCCTTAACTGTTATGCATTAGTGTATAATGTACCGCATTCGTTCATATCATCACACATAAGTGTTTAATGTTATGCATGTGCTCATATCATTACGCATTAGCTCTAAATGGCACGCAAAATCTATAAGTGTACCGTATTAGTAATAACTATCACGCATTCGTTGTATGTGTAAATTTTTGTCACTTGTCTGAAAATATTTTAGTTTTTTCATGATCCAATATCTGATATTTTCAACATTTTCTCGTTGTAGGAGAACATTGGAGTATTATACTGCTGATAGAGTAGACCAGTGGACTTGATCTTCATGTTGACTTACTTGATGAGGAGATTGAGCATATCCGCCAGCTCAGTTTATATCATGTATTACACTTACCAGAGGTTATGGCCAACAGGGCCATGATTACAACTTTGATAGAGCGGTGGCATTTTGAGACTTGTTCATTCCATCTTCCGATTGGGGAGGCATCCACTACGTTAGAGGATGTATGGCGTATACTGTGTATTCCAATTCATGGTGAGAGAGTTGTGTTCGACCATGATGATGACATTGCTGGATTGTGTGCACTTTTCAAGTGTGAGATACAAGACTTGCAGACAAGTACCGATATGACATCGCTTGGGCTCGGTTAGATTATGATGACATGACTATTGTACTATGCGGTGTTGTTGGTGGTTTGTTGATACCTGACAGACAAGGTCACAGATTTCCAGTGGGATGGGGCAGAGTGCTCCATGATATGATTGTTCATCGACGAGTATATGCATGGGGCACATGTCTGTTGGCCATGTTGTATTATCAGATGCATGGGATTGTATATCTTGGATATCGGTCTATCAGTTGTGGTGTGACACTGCTCCAAACTTGGGCATGGGAGCATATTTCTATTTTGAGGCTTGTTATTCATGTTGATTTGTAGCCTGGTGAGCCTTATGCTTTTAGGTACACAGCAGGTATCAGACACAGGGGTTCAGGTAACACCTTGTATAGGAGACATCAGTTGGACATACTGCAGCATTTTATTTGGAGACCATACTTAGATTTCCCCGATTGGGCGAATGACATAGTAAACTTGCCTTTCTGTCGACAACAGAGGTATCTGATCAATAGGACTTTTGAGATGCAGTGGATTATAGAGATGTATCTCCCAGGTCGAGTATTGAGACAGTTTGGAGAGGTACAGGTGACACCAGTTGTTACTGCTTACTTTGCTCATGTATCTCAGAAGGTATCTGATTGGGGGTGTGCATACAACCACATGTTGCTTCTGCTAAGTTTGATGCTCTTTAGCCAGTACTTTGGGGTTGGGGTAGATGTGCAGCAGATCCAAGGACAACGTCGGAGTATGATGCATGGTTTTCCAGACACAGGTCGATTCCACTTACTGATCATGTTGTTCCGATTACAGCACAACAAATTCGCCATCCTAGATAGCGCTTAAGGATAGATGTGGGGGAGAGAGTAAAAGGAGGGTGGAGCTGAGGGAGGAGGTGAGGGAGCGAAGGGAGAGGATGAGATAGGAGATGAGGGAGGTGGAGATGAGGATGTAGACATTGGTGGAGACACCGAGTCTATCAGCAGTGGGGATAGTGATGATTCTTTAGAGTCATCAAGCAGCAAGGATGGAGATGATGATGATGATATATCGGAGCTAGAGGACATGCCTGCTGCAGAGGGTGGGAGAGGATAGGTGGGCGATGAGGATGATCCGCAGATTCTTAGAGTGCGGATCCAGAGTTTGGAGGAGGAGGTCGCTAGACGAGATGTCGAGCGGGAGGCCTATCATGCAGATTACGATGCGCTTGAGGCTGAGAGGTATCGTCTCCAGAGGGAGAGAGATGCGGTAATCCAGAGAGGTCAGATTACCATGGATGCATTTGATCAGCTTTTTAGACCAGGTACAGATGCTCGCGACTAGGCAGATAGGTATTTCACTGCTACACAAGAGGCTATATACTATCAGCAGGCTTATGAGAGAGCTATTCCAGAGGGTCAGAGAGAACCTAGTTTTAGTTCCTTTATGGGGAGGAGATCAAGTAGATCTACTTCTCGATGGACTAGTAGTGGTGGTGTTATGGGACCACCTCGACATCCTGGGGCAGGATCTAGTGGACAGGATCCACCTACTGACAGAGGCAGTGTTGGTTGAGACATTTTTTATCATGTTATCTAAGCCTTTGGGCCTGTTTATTGTATTCGTACACATTATCATTTTTGAGTTATATATATATGATATGCAGGTTTTGGCAGTGATCTATTTATGTTTTGTTTTATGATGCATATCTATTTGATCTATATGATTCATGAATGCAATGGTAGTACATGTATGCATATTAACGGATATTTGTGAATGTAATGGTATCTATATGAATGTTTAATGGAATATAAATGAATGTTTAATAGAATCTATATGGAATTTGTTTTTGTTTTTGTATGATAATGCCAGAACAAATTTTTAACTCAGATACACCGTGAAGAAATGTTAGTCAGATGATAGAGAGAAGAGAATGATGATAGAAAGAATGTTAGAAAGAATGTGATTTAGAGAGAAGATGAGAAATCAACAAACTATCAATAAACATATGAAATGAGAATGGAATTGAAAGAATCACGAACCTGTGTCACATATTTTATTGTGCAATATATATTCATCATTGAGCCTTATTATTGGACAATGAAGCTTAGCACATCAGGGTATAAGGAACCAAGATGTAAAGATATCTCATTGTAGAAACAAACATGTAGCAGACAAGGAGTGAACGCTCCATTCTGGGAATTACACTAGGGGTCGAGGTATGTGTGGCATCCAATAGTTGAATGCTCCTATCAAAGACACCCACTAGAGCAATTTCCCTAGAATTTCATCAGTTCACACCACAAACTGCAAATAAAGAAAAAGATAATGCCCATCATAGCTCCTCTAGTCACTTGTGGACATCCCTACGTAGCATAGGAACATAATCTGTCACCAAATGATAAAAGATAAAGACTGACTCAGACAAAATTCAGCAACTATACTGACCTTGTGCCTTCGTTCTTAGTTGCTTGATGTGATGGTTGATAATGTTTGATCTCATAAAGTTGCGGACCCCATTTAAGACTGGCTTGTCTGATTTCGAGTGTATCCTCTTCTGTTTAAGACAAGATAATGATCACTTGATATGGATATAATACGATTGATAAGATAGTTTGATCAGTTGATTGCTGATGTCTGATAGGATAGTTGTATCCTTTGTTAACTTCGTGTGAAGTGTTTGTTGGATATCTACTAGGGTATTTGTTTCTCGCAAGACATTTTATTGCAAGTTTTTCTGATTGATTGATTTTTTTTTTTTAGTTCTTTTCCAAGAGCTTTTTCGATGTTTTTGGTATTTTTTTGGTTTTCACTGTTTTTGGATTTTAATTTTTTCATTGTTTTTGGATTTTGAGTTTTTCATTGTTTTTGGATTTTAAGTTTTTCATTGTTTTTGGATTTTGTTGAAGGACATTATATGATTTTTTATGATTTTTTCAGGACTTTATATGATTTTTAGGATTTTTTCAAGACTTTATATGATTTTTAGGATTTTTTCAGGACTTTATATGTTTTTTAGGATTTTTTCAAGACTTTATATGATTTTTAGGATTTTTTCAGTTATGCCCCTAGTGTGCAGACCTGTATGACATGATGATTTGTAGAATGCATGTGGAGACAAATGAATTTTTGAAATGAACTATGTTAATGCAATATGCATGATGAAGATGCCTTTCCTATTTGAACAAGGTTGACTGTGTTTGTTTTAGCATTTGTAATACACCAATTGAAATGGAGGTGCAAAATATTTCATAGGTAAGTAGTCAATCGATCCCTAAGGCCCTTTGGAACACTCAACTCAACACACTTAGTGACTAGGATTTACAAATGGAGACGCGGAAAACTTCCCCATTGGTTCTTGAAACTTTGATCTTCTTTTGCACATGTGTGTGCGGATGAGTTAATTCTTGCTCTTGTGTTCACTAAAGATCCTTAGCATCCTATATGACTAGCTACCTAGATTATCCTAACTTCAAAAGCATCCTGAATAGAGCCTCGCTACAGCAAGCCTTGAGAGCTTCGACGAGGTTATAGACTATAATTTTTCAAATATTGCTCCATTGCCAGTAGGCGTCCATAGCCCTGATGGAATTACTTGCATGTTCCCATAGTCAAGCTTTTTGTCGCACTTGCATGCGTGATATTTCAGTTATATATCATTTCTCTTTTGCCTTGAGATGAATATTTTGCATAGCTCTTTTGCTTTTTATTTTATTGCCTTCTAAACTCAATCTCCAGGATTGCTACATTTTAGATCTTTTATTAGGTGAGGGTTAATCACATTAATTATCCTAAGGCCGGTAAAAGCACCATTTTACACCATGATGAACTCTCCAAAAACTGGGGATTCCTGGCTACACAAAACTAGGGGATAGGCTACGCCCCGAAGGGCAGGTCGTTAGAACCATACAACCAGGGGGGCTTGTACTATTCACTTCATCCTCAAGAGGATCTTCTTAATATGCTTTAGATATAGCAATTGATAGATTTTGGGTTGACAAGTCTCAAATAGTGAGATCACTACCCAACCATAAGTAAAGCGTCGTCACAAGGTAATGTTGAAAATGAATGACCTTAGAATCCCAAAGACTTCATGTC
This sequence comes from Cryptomeria japonica, assembly GCF_030272615.1. NCBI lineage: Eukaryota > Viridiplantae > Streptophyta > Pinopsida > Cupressales > Cupressaceae > Cryptomeria > Cryptomeria japonica. The sequence continues at coordinate 23,675,752 of NC_081412.1, forward strand.
TGAATATCTAAGAAAGGAGATGACCCTTGCTTCTCTTGAATGTAAATGAATGATAAACTTGAATAGTTTCCTTGTTTTATTGGTGCTACTATATGAAAATGCAAAAACTTTTGAGAATGTGATGCATTTAAAAAAGAAACTATATGTAATGCAATGCTTTGAATAATATGATATGCAATGTGGAAAGTAAAACCTAAACTAACCCATCCCTTAGGTATAATATCGTTTAAGGTGCATGTTGTTCATAGGGTCAGAGAGTGGATCTCCCTCCATGGTAGCCAAATTATATGCTCCATTTCCTATAACCCTTGTTATGATGAAAGGACCTAGCCAGTTAGGTTTGAATTTCCTTGGCTTTTCTCATTCCGCTAGGTTCCTTTGATTTTCTTTAAGAACTAGATCTCCCACTTCAAAAGTTTGTGGGAGGACTCATTTATTATAACTTTGTCTCAGTCTATTTTGATAACCTTGTAGATGATTGAACGTTGTTTGTCTTTTTTCATCAAGCATTTCTAGTTCTTGTAACCTTGCTACCGGGTAGTCTTCCTCTGATATGATGTTCTGTAAGGAGACTCTTAGAGATGGTATTTAAATTTCAATGGGGAGTATTGCTTCTATACTATAGACCAAGGAATATGGTTTTGCTCTTGTAGGCGTGTGTACTCATGTTCTGTAAGCCCAAAGAGAAGGATTTAACTGGAGATGCCAGTCTCGTCTTGTGTCAGTGATAACTTTCTTAAGAATTTTCATTATTGTTTTATTTGTTGCCTCTTCTTGTCCATTGATTTGTGGATAATATGGCGTGGCAAATCTCTGTTGTATGTGAAATTTGTCACACAACTCTTTCACTTCCTAGATTTTAAATGGGCGTCCATTATTTGTCACGAAGCACAGTGGAATCCTGTATCTACATATAATGTAGTTGAGCATTATCTATTTTCCAGTAGTGTATGTAAGAGGAATTGCCTCAACCCATTTGGTAAAGTACTCAATGGCCGTTAAAATGAACTTGTGCCCATTGGAAGAAGTAGGGTTGATTTTACCCACTAGATCTAATCCCCATTGTGAAAATGGCCATGGTGACGTAATGGGTTGAAGATCTTTTGTTGGTGTATGAATGAGGTCTCCATGCATTTGGCATTCCTTACATTTTTGTACATACTTATAAGCGTCCTTTTCCATAGCTGGCCAGTAATAACTTGTTCTCAATAATTTCTTTGACAATGGTGGACCACTTTGATGAGCCTCACAAATTCCATCATGGACTTCCTTTAAAGAAATTTGCGCTTCATTCTCATCAAGACATCGGAGAAGAGTTCCATCAAAGCCCTTTCTATACAAAGTATCAACTATAATGGTGTATCTAGATACCTGATGAATAAAGGTCTTCTTTTGATTTCTGGACAGATCCGGTGACATGTCCAGAGTATGTAAATATGTATATATTTCATTATACCAAGGTGATTCTGGACCCACAATTTCACATACATATTATGTTGGGGGAGTCTCGTATGCCGGTAGCATCAACTGTTCTATGATGAACTCAAACTGAGTTTCGTTAGCAAGCATATTCAGAAGAGATCTTATGGTAGCCATGGAATTTGTTGCCTTGTTTTGTATCCTTGGGATCTGTTCGAAGGTAATTTTGTTGAAGTGCTCCTTGTAATCTTCTACCAGCTCCTTATAAGGTATGATTTTGTCATCCTTCATGTTGTAATCATCATTGACCTAGTTTTCAATCAATTGTGAATCACCATAGACCTGTAATTCTTGTATTCTCCACTATACAACTATATGAAGCCCTATAAGGAGAGCTTCATATTCAGCTATATTGTTTATGCATTGGAAATAGATCCTAAATGACTTAGGTATAGAATTCCCTTGAGGGGTGACGAAAAGAATCCCTACTCCAGATCCATGACTTGTATATGACCCATCAAAATATAATTTCCACATTATAGATGCAGTCAATGTAAACACAGATTCATCTAGAAAGTCTATCAGCAATGGGTGATTGTCCAGTAAAGGAGCCTCTACTAATTAATCTACTATAATTTGTCCTTTGATGGCTTTTATGTCTATGTATTCTATATCAAACTCGCTCAAGATCATAACCCACTTAGCCAATCACCTGGTCAATGTTGCTCTGCTCAATAGGTACTTGAGTGGGTCAAAGCGTGCAATGAGTTGTACCTTATGACTTAGCATGTAATGTCTGAGCTTTTGGGATGCAAAGATTACTACTAAGCATGCTCGCTCTATAGGGGTATAATTAAGCTCATAGCTGATCAGAGTCCTACTTATATGATAAATGACTCTTTCTTTTCCTTTTTCATCATGTTGTGCCAATAGAGCTCCTAGAGCTGAGTTTGTTGCTGATATGTATAACAATAGAGGTTTTCCTAGAGTAAGTGATACTGACATCGATGTGTTTAGAATATAATCTTTAAGAGCTTGGAAAGCTTCTTGGCATTGTTTTGTCCATTTAAAAGTAACTCCTTTCCTGAGTAAATGTTGGAATAGGTGACACTTATCTACCAACTGCGCTATGAATCTCCTTATGGATTGCAGTCTTCCTTGTAACCCTCTCAGTTATTTAAGATTTGACGGAGGTTGCATATCAATGATTGCCTTGACCTTGGCAGGGTCTACTTCAATTCCTCTATTTGACACTATACACCCTAACAGTTTACCTATTGTTACGCCAAACACACACTTCTTCGGGTTTAGTCTAACATTATATTGTTCCAATCGATCAAATATTTGTGCAAGGATCATAAGGTGACCTTCTCTTTTTTGTGATTTAGACAATATGTCATACACATAATCTTCCATTATGTTGTGGATCATGTCATGAAACAACATTGTCATGGCTCTTTGGTATGTTGCTCCGGCATTTTTAAGACCAAATGGCATCACATTCCAGTAGTATGTTCCCCATGGGCATGTAAAGGTTGTTTTATGTCGATCTTCTGGTGCAACTTTAATCTGGTTGTATCCTGAAAAACCATCCATTAAGGATAGCATTTAATTTCCAGCTGTTAGGTCAACTATCATATCGATATTGGGAAACGGGAAGTCATCCTTAGGACAAGCTTTATTTAGATCCTGGAAATCTGTGCAAATTCTTATGCCTCCTGTGGGCTTAGTCACAGGTACCATGTTGGATATCCATTCCGCATAGTAAATAGGTCTAATGAAACCTACATCCAGCAGCTTTTGTAGTTCTATTTTAACCAATACGCAATACTTGGATGCATTTTTCTCAATTTTTCCTTGTAAGGTTTAACTCCCGGTATCAAAGGTAAATGATGCAACACTAATTCAGGGTCCAAGTCTGACATATCTGTGTAGGACCAAGCAAAATTGATAGGTCGTTGCTTGAAAAAAGGAATGAATCTATCCTTTTCTTCTTTGCGTAGTGATTTTTCCAGGTTGATGTTATGTACAATCTCTCCTTCTGCTATGTTTACTTCTTATGTTTCTTCTATAAGCAATGCTAAACTTTCTCTTTCAATAGGAAGGTTATCCAACTCTCTCTTTCCTTTATGGGTGATTTGATCTTTATCTTCTGTTGTAGAGGTACTTCCTTCTCCAAAGTATGTTGTTCTATCCAGGTCTATAGCAAACCCTGCTTTGTGATCACCTTGTGGAAACCCCTCTCTGACTCTGAGAAATTCTACAATTGCTTCGTCATTTTCAAACCAATCCAGCGTTAGTTTTCCTTATTTCCCCTAATCAATGAAGTGTGAATGTACAAGGGGAAATCATTACTCCCTTCCATAGTAGACTCTGATAACATGAAGACTTGATTGTTTGAATGACTTTGTGTATTTTCATCTTGTATAGGCTTTATTTGATACCTTAATATGACACTTACTGGTGGGCTAGAATCATGGAGTGATAAGAACTCATAGTCGTGAGAGTCCGTCTCACTTTCAATATAGGTTTCATCATGTGAGCTACTTATTTCTTCTTGTTAATGCCGCTGATTCTGTTGTAGATTCACTGGTCTTCTTTGGACAGTAGTTACCCTTCTTAAGCCTGGTATAAGCCTTTGCAATATTTCTTCATCTGATTTGTTAGGTTGAGCTTGAGTCGTTTCCCATGGCAGAAGTAGTGATAATAACCATGGATTAGATTCATTTGCTGGTGGTAAACCTACGTCTATTTCCACATTAGCTTGTAATATTGTGTCAACAACTGCATCATTTTATGACTCGATGCTAGGTTCTTGCAGGAGTTGTCTCATGTCTTCTCCATCTGATTCCACACTAGGCAATGTGGGTACTTGATTACTTGTTTGAGATGAAGATGGAACCACGTGCATGGACAAATCCCTTTGTGGTATGTAGTCTGACGGTTTCATTGGTTGATTTAGTATATCAAGGGTACGTTGTCTTGCTTCTATGATATGTTGTACATTCTTATAACCTAATCCTTAATTCCTTGGATTATCATTAGGAAAAATAGGCTCTAGTCTTCCTTGTCTATGTAATCCTAGGCTTGTGGTACCATCATATCCATGTCTCTGGAGCATTTTGAATCCATTGCCATACTGATCTATAGGTATTCTGGGTATTATCATATGATCTTCTTCTCTATATATCCAATGGTTAACATCTTTGTTCAGGGATTCTTCTTGTAAGTCACCCCATCTAATGAAAGAGCATGAGTCTATGTATCTGACAATTTCTTTTCCTTTGTCTTGTTTTTGTACTGTATTGTGAGGTTTCCCAAAAGACTTAGGAGAAAGAGACAACTGTTTCCCACTTAAAGTATTTGCAATAGAATACTCTCCACAACCCATATCTTTTATTTGTAAGGAGGATGTTGTAGGCATATCCTTTTTTGTTTTTGTGATTTTTAATGCCTCCAGTTGTGTAGTGAGAGGTGCTACTTGATTAATAGGTACCTGATTATCCACACTTTCTTTCAAGTAATTGCAATTTTGGAAGGGATTTGGATCACCCTTTATGGTGATTTCAATACCATTATATGGGAATTTGACACACTGATGAAATGTGGATGGTACTACTTGCATGGTGTGGATACATGGGCGACCCAATAACATGTTATATTCCAGTTCTCTGTCCAAGACATGAAAAGTGACCTCTATTGTTATAGGTCCCACTTGTATGGGTAATGTTATAATGTCTTTTGATGGATGTTATTCATCATCATATGCCTTGATATATATCCTCTTGGATGAATTAATGTGAAGTTCAGAATATCCTAGTGCCTTAACCGGTTTTAAAGTACATGTTGAGACCGACTCCTGCATCTATGAGTACTCTTCTGATTCTTCTCTTATGAATGTAGGCTTCCAGATGTAGTGGGTCATTATGAAGTAGTCTATCACTAGGAATATCTTGTTCTGTGAATGCAATACGTGTGCCTTGTGTCAAATTTCCTACCATAGACTGGAAGGCATTTTCATTTATATCTTTGTCCACTACCGAATCTTGAAGTGCTTTGTCCAGTATAGCTCTATGAGTGGGTGAAATACACAAAAGTTTGAATAATGATATTTGTGCTGGAGTTTTCTTAAGTTTCTCAACAACATAATAGGTCCCTACTACTGGTGGATGATTTTGTGGTATTCCTTGTAAAGTTACCTTTGATCTATGAGTAACTACTGCACAGACTCTGTCTCTAGGAGTTATGGTTATCGTAACCATTGTATCATATGACTTATAGGTTTTGTCGGTATCATATGTTGTGTTATCAAGATTTATGTTAATCCCTTAGTCTTTATGTGTATGTTTGACATCCATGATGTGTTCTATGAGCTCATCTTCAAACCAACCCAAATGAGATGGTTGATCATGCCCCCAGTCTCTGAGACAAATATTTATATCATCATCATACTTTGGTGCCTCTGATATCATGCAAATTTGGTTATCATTTGTGTGAGTGTCTTAATATTACTCATCTTGATCAAGTGTTTCTTGTGAATCATTGTTTACTATATCTCCTGAGCTAATGGCATGAATAGTGTAGTCATATGAGACCTTTGTGTAGTTAGCAGTATTGTCTTGAGTACCTAATGTGGTAGATTTCCCTTTGTCATGCTTAACAAATGGATCCTTAAAAAATGTATGATTTGTGTTTGCTGAGGTTTTATCGGTATCGATTGTGATGTCCCCTTGGTCTATCATATCTTGGACCAAGTTTTTCAATTTGTAGAAACTTGTTGTTTTGTGAGCTTTAGTCCGATGATAATCACATAAATCATTATCATTCCACCATGTGGGTTTTAAAGGACCTGGTTCATATACTCTTATTTCCGGTAAAGTGATCATGTTTGTCTGTATTAACTTTTTGAGTGCTAACTCAATAGTTTCTCTTAGAGGTGTGTAATTTCTTCTTGGAGCATTTACCCTTGGGTACCTTGTGTTCATATTTTGTGTAGCGTTTACATTTGTGGAGGTCGTGTTATTCCCTATATGTGCATTAGATTATTGATTCGTTCCCAAAGATAAAACTAGTTGAGTTTTGTTTATCATTCTGGCATCTACAATACCATCATTGGTCACATTTGTTTTCGACCAAAACTTAGATTTGTCATTATTGTTTGTGTTGCCATACTTAATAAGACCTTGTTCCACTAGTCCCTTCTCACATTTTAGAGATTTTTTCATGATTTGTTTGAATGTGGTTAAACATTGCAATTGTATCGGATATTTAATCTTGGGAATCAAGTTTTCTGTGAACATATCCACTTGCTCTGTTTCTGGGATAACTGTCTTGCACCTCCTATAGATAGCCCACCATCGTTGTATGAAGGATGCAAATGTTTCATTCTCATATTGTTTAGTGGCACACAAGTCCATCAAAGTAACTGGGGTTTCAATTTTATACAAGAATTTTGCAATAAACTATTTGGCTAATTCTCCCCATGATGTGATTGTTGGTGGTAAATGTGAAAACCACTCTAAATCCGGGCCTCCCAGACTTTTAGGAAATAATCTCATTAAGTAAGTATCTTCTGTTGCAACCTCTGTACATGTCGTAAAAAACTCTTTGATATGGTCTCTAGGATCACCCTTCCCTTGATATCTGTCAAATTTAGGTGTTTCAAAATGTTGTGGGAAAGGCAACATGTATGATGTGTGATCGAATGGATAAGGACGCAATTCCTACATTGCGTAGCTCTTTTTATCGTTACCAATCTGCATGGTCGTCATTTGTTGTTGCAAATTCTGTAATTGTTGTGTCAGAATATCTGTTTGGGTCAAAGGTACACCTTGTGTTTATGTATGTCCCACAAAAGGATTTGTGGTTGCATAACTAGGAGCTTGTTGGAAGGTACCATGATTATAATTTTGTGTGTTGTGCATTCCACTAGGTACCGTGAAATAAGTGATATGCGAACCCATGTTTGGTTGAGTTGTATTTGTTGTATTGTTAAGACCTAGATTTGCATTTTGGTGACTATATGTCGATCCTATAGAATAGGAAACTGGAGGTTGGGTTGCACTTGTTGCTTCTGTTTGAATAGGTGTTGAAACACTTGATATTATCGGTATGCTTTGTGTTGGTATACTAACATTGATTGCCGAAGATGATGCACTTGTTTGAAAGTTTGCATTTGTATTGACATTTATTTGGATAGGTACGTTTTGAGGAAAACTGGAGGTCATTGCTTGCATTTGTGTTATGGGTGGTGTTTGACTGTTATCTTGACCTAAAATTTTTCCTAGTGGTAAGATCTGTGTGACATCAAAATCTTCAGGTATTTTCGCCCCATTTTGTAATAAAAATGAGAGATATTTGTCCCTATCACTATGTATAAGTGCATCTAAGATCATAAGGACATGTGGATCTTGTTGAGCTGACTCAATTTCTTCTTTTGTTAAATGTTGTTTAATTCATTTAGGGTAGACATTGCCTGAGAACTTGATTGTTGACTAGTTGATATGCCCATATTCCAAGTTGGATTTACATACTAGTCGTTGTTTGGGTCCATTATACCTTTTGCCTTTTGTGACCTTGTGATGGACATTTAAGACTACTATACGAGGGTGGTTAAATGCAAGACGACAACTAATGCTAGACTGTAGACATAGGTATGAGGTATGCAAAACTAGACTAGACTCTCTATTGGGGATTTTGATGCGAGACCTATTGAGCATTTCTGGATTTCTGTGATGCAAGTTTTTCCATTTCTTGTCATAGATGTTTTGTCTCAATCTCTCTATCAATTCTACAGGCAATCCTAGACTCGATATTTATCTCGTACTTGCCTCCTATATACTGAGGTTCATTTCTCCTTGAATCACAGGCTAAGTTAGCTAGACCGTCAATGATTTCTCATTCACCACCATTTGGTACGAGATTAGGTTGCTTGAAGGGGAACAAACCATCACCTGGTAGACCCATTACGATGCATGCTATGACTCTGTAAATGATAATGGACTAAGACAGATGTATATGAGATCTAGATGAAGACATATATGAGGGTGATAATGCGGATGTAAAATGAGGACTATGTAATGACTATGGATGATAATGAGGATGTAAATGAGGACCATGCAAGGATTTATGACGATAGTAAGGACGTAAGTGAGGACTATGCAAGGACTTCCTAGTGTCACAAGTGTGTTAAACTTTGAGTTTTGGGTTTCAAAAATGGACTTTATTTTCAGTAAATCTGTGTGTAGAACAAGTTTTGTGGTTTTCCAAGTCTGAGAACAATTGTTTGGAGGTAGATATAGCTGACTGAAGTGGTTTTTCAAACAATCTTAGAGAATTCAGAGATACGCAGGATAGGGCCTAAAATAGCCCAAAGAACTGACTCAATACTGGTATGATACAACGATACATATAAAAGCACATAATACAATCTTAGGCTGGAAAGTGGACACCATTCAATGAGGGCCCCGCAACAAAATACCGAAATAAGATGGACAAATAGAGATTCTGGCAGCACTGGCTCCACTCCATGACACACACTTCTTGGGCATGCCAGTCTCTCTTACCTCAAAGATCCGAAGATCTTATCACCAAGGGATTTCTATCTCATAGTGTAAGGTACATGAGGGGTATCTATGGGGTACGATGCACACTCCCAGAATCACTGAATGTAGGATTTTAGGCTACTAAATTGGTTCGTAGTATAAGGTTTTGAGGGGTCTCGATCCAATGATAGATTCTCAGAGTAAGCAACTTAAGACTTTAGTTGATCTTATCGGTGGAGGGAAGGCCCCCACATACATCAAATTAACTCAACACTCTAGCCGCCTGACCAGTATATTTATATAGCGGCTCGAAAAACCCGCTCGAGAGTATGCTTGGAGAGATGATATCCCCAATGCATCCCAATTTGAAGTACCTCTGTTGGGTGATGAAATCACCAGTCAAAGATACCCCTCACTACATGGAATAAAATAAAATTTGATGTCATTGTCACCTCCTTCCTTTCTCCCAAGACCCCGAAGGCGGGTGGAAAGTTAGTTAATGCAACAGTAGGTCCACCCCAAACATGATAAAAATTCTTTGCCTTAAGAAAACCAAATATGATTTAATCTAAAGCAGCTTGATTCACATCCATTTTATAGCCCAAATTTAGGTGTTGAATACGCATGTGCATGTCCATTTTAAACACCAAATTGAAATATGAAGGCATGCATGTCAATTTTAACCATTTTTTATATTAAGCCCAAATTGAAGTGTTATACATGCATGTCCATTTTAATTGCTGTTGATTTTAAGCACCAAAAAATGAAGTGTGAGATTATGAGTGCAATTGATCTAATACTAATCCAATCCTTTTTGTAAATTTTCCACAGGATGCAAACAAATGATTAGTAGTAAAATCAAATCAACAGAAGACAAAAAATAAAAAATTGATAGAAACGAATGCGTGACAATACATGCGTGATTGCGTGACACTGACAGACCCAATGCGTGAACATAACATAGTGAATGTGTAATTCTTACAACTCAAAAGGGTGACAATAACATATCAATTGTGTAATCTAAATAGGGCGATTACGTGACAGACAGGCAGATAACACAAAAAAAACAAAAAATTAAGCTTAACCTAATCAGAAACCTGCAAAACCAATTGTGAGGCCCTAGCTAAATCTCTTATCATCCATTCAATATTAATTAGATCATATTTAACTTGATGTGAGAGAACTAAGTTGTTCTATCTATCAAAGGCTAGTTGATCTTCCCAATCTTGTATCTGCTTTTCTGCTTGGAGAACCCTTTGATAGCGTTTGATCTGTCTTCTTTGTTCCTTTGTCCTTCTAGCACCTAAAATCCTTAATTGTACCTTTCGTGCCATAAACTGTTATAATAAAATCATACAATAGAAATAATCCATTTCTAGATTTACTCAATTTTAGAAAGAATTAAACAGATCAGAGAACAAAAAGGATATGAGAATAGAAACAATCAAACAACAATTTTCCCTGCGAATGCATGATCTTGAAAGGGCGGTTGTGTGACCCTATTTAGTCGAATGCATGACCCTGAGGGTCGAATACATAATGCTATCTATACAATTGCGTGATGATGTAAGCACGATTGCGTGATGACCAATCTGTTCTCGAAATCTGTGCAAAATCTGAAATTTTTTTTTTAAAAATCGTACGACTTGCAAAAATTACACAAAGGGAAATTAGCTGTTTTGACGTCGGGTTCACCAAAATGTGTGCAAGTAAAATTCATCTTATAAAATATCAATTAGAAGAAAAGGGAAATCACGAATCCCTATCTAATCAAAGAATTCTAACAAATAGACAATGAAATAACACAGTCAAGCAAAATAGGAACTATAAATGAAATCAATTAAAGACTCCCTATTCCGTGACTGCGTATAACTTCCATTGCTCTTCTCTTCTCTATGGTATGATGGCTCTCAGATATTGCACTGGTAACCTACAAGTGACACAAAGATTCAAAGTTTGTGATTGTTGAGAATGGAGATGGAATGCTCAATTTATAGATTTTTGGAGAAGATTGATTGAAAGGTGGAACAGATTGATCAAGAGGTGGAACTCAGGTGAGCTCACATGTTGATTGATAGTTGAACTGCTGACTTGGAGGTGAAACAAAATAGATTGAATAGATTAAATGAGTTAACTGATTGAGAAAAAGCTAACTGAAAGAAGAAAAAGAATGATTGGAAGAAATAAAGAAGATGACCAAGAGAACTAGAAGATGAAAATAGAGACTCGAGAGATAAATGATTTAATTAATTGATTGAATTAATTAATTTAGCATGTTCCTGCATTTAGACTTAGATTTTCAATTTAATCTTTGCATGAGATTTTAATTCAAATACTAAATTTATTTAATTCAATTTAGTATTTGAATATATTTAGAACTTGACTTTGATTTTCAATTTGGTTTTTGAAATCATGCACATGTAATTGAATTTGGAAGAAATAAGAAGAAATAAGAAATTAAATGAAATTAGAATTTGGGGATTTGGAAATGGAAGAATTACTTAGTTAATTAAATAATTAAAAGAAACTATTTAATTATTTAGAATTTGAATTTTAATTAAATAATAAAGATTATTTAATTTAAAGGATTAAAATCATAATTAATATTTAGAAAAGGGTTAAATGATTAGATGACTAGAGATAAAATTGAAAATATAATTTATTTAAATAATAAAGATTATTTAAATTGGGAAATTAATCATAATTAATTAAATAATTAAGATTTAATTAATATTTAGAAAATGGTTAAAATGATTAAATGATGATAGAATAGGAAATAGAATAATTAGTAAGATGATGAGGAAATATCAAATTAGAAGAAATAGTTAATTAAATTAATTAAATAATTAAATAATTATTTAATCAATTAGAGGAATAATTAATACATGATCAACGAGACATTTTTAGGTGTCTACAATATTCATTTCAAGTTTAACAATCGTGCATGGTTATGTTTGTTTCCTCCTCACTCTCTATACCTTTTTCATTTTATATCTAAGCGGATACATGTGAGTTCCTTCTATAACCAACATACCACCTTGATCGAACAGGTCACATGAACCTTGAGTTACCCTTGCACAATTGTGACCCAACAAACATGACCTTTGGGAGTGTGGATTTCGTAATCCTTGCTCTTTTTTACAAGAGGATCTGCTTCATGAAGCCTTCATGTTAGGTGAGTATAAAGGGCCCATCAACAACAATTGGTGCTAGGAGGGCCATCAAAAAAAGACTGAGTCATTGTGAATCAACTTGGTATAACATGTTGCTTGCAGGAGACGGTCTCATCCCATTCCTACAACTAAACTCGAGCTACGAACAAGAAGAAGTTATCTCAGAATTTATTTCCTTGCTTGGGATAGTATGTTGGCAATATGGAGGAATTGATTATGTGTTGCATTGATGTCAACAATAGCTTCTTTGGTTGTCTATTGAGTTCCGGTAGAGTGGTTGGACTTTGATGATGATCAAGAGATTTGTCTTTGGTATGTTCTGATTGGTGGAATTGGTTTGCTTCGGTTATTCATGTGGTTCAGATGCATGTCACATTCAGTTGGTTTGGGATTTGATGATCCAAAAGCTATCATATGTTCTAGTAAGCCTTTTGGTTACCAATAAGGGTTTTACTGGTAGTTCTTCGTTGAAGAGCTTTTGATGGATTCAATAAGTGGTGTTGGTGCGGCTTCTAGAAGGTTTTCGAGATGCTGATGGTTATCATGATCATGTTTGAGTTGTTTGGTGGTGTTGCATTTGGCTTATGGCGACCTATTTTAGGTCTGGTGTTATTCTGTTTGATTATCGACTGGTTTATGTAACATGTTTGTGGATGCTCCCGATGCGTTACCAGTTGGATTTATTGTTTGGTTAATGTTGTTTTGGTCTTAGGCCGACTTGGGTTATCATTGGTTTGCAGGTTTATGTAATGGATTTATTGTATTATCTTTTAGGGGGCCAACCTAATTATTTAGGTCCCGGGTTGGTATAAATATGATGTAATATCTCTTTGTAGATCATGGTCATGGGTTATGGGATTATTTGTGTGCGAATAAAGTTGTAATCATATGCAGAGGTTTTTGGTCAATCATAGGTGATTGAATTGGGTTTGTGTAAGAGGTTTAAGACCTCTGGTATTGAGCTTAATTGGAATTGTACTCAGGCATAGGGGATACTATTCTTACAGTTCATTCTTATTTCTAGATTGTAGTCTGGATATCTTTTGTAGTGAGTGGGGCTCCTTTGTGATGAACAGTGTGCTCTAGATTGTTGACCTTCCTACATGTGCAAGGCCCTTTATTGTAATCACATACTTACTTTAGAAGTATCATCTGACTGTGGGTAGGTGGAACCCACCATGGTTTTTCCCTTTACCGGGTTTTCCACGTACAAATCTTAGTGTTATATGTTGTGGATGCATGATATTTAGTTTATGATTTATGTTTGTGTTTAATTGATATATCTGGTATTCAGGTATGGGTAAGTGCACAAAGATGGTGGTCAGAAAAGTGGACACACCCAAAAAAAAACATGAAAAACAACAAAACGTGCATGGTGTATTTCAAATTTAAAGAATCCCATACGCGTTTAGGCTTGTTTTTCCGAGCCTAACCAAAGCTAAATCGCGTACGGGATTTAAAGTATACTAAACACGTACGCGTTTGTCTATCAATAAAATGCAATTCATTTAGCATTCTATTAGGTTTGATATATACATAAAATATAACATTTAAGTATAAGTGACATTTCTCTTTGTCTTTTATCTTTCTTTTACTTTAAGTTATATTTTATGTATATATTGTTTGAGAGTGGTTCCAAATCTCTAAGAGTTATAATGTAGATTCTAGTTTTTTGAGTATTCTTAGAAATTTCAAACTTAGTCAAATTTTAGTACTAAGCATGCTTATATCGACATTATCTCTCTCGTCTCTTCCCTACATTCCTCCTCTCTCTTCCCTACATTCTCTTTCTCTCTCCCCCTCTCGCTCCATTTATCTTTCTCTGAAGTCTCTCTCCTCTGTATCAAGTCTCTGGTTATCAACCTCTCTCTCTCTCTCTCTCTCTCTCTCTCTCTCTCTCTCTCTCTCTCTCTCTCTCTCTCTCTCTCTCTCTCTCTTAATTCTCACTCCCTCTCTACCTCTATCTCTCTATCTCACTCTCCTCCTTTGTCAAGTGTATCTCTTTCCCACTCTCTCCCTACCTCCCCCCTCCATTTCTATTTTTCACTTAAGTCAGTCTCTCTCTCTCTCTGAAGTCTCTCCCTCTCATCCTCTTTCTCTATATATCACTCTCTCCTTCTCTCAAGTGTATCTCTCTCTCATTCTCTCCCTCTCTCCTCCCCCTCCCTCTCTCCCTTTATCACTCTCTCCCTCTCTTTGTACCTCTCTCTCTCTAGTCTCTTGTACTCTCCTTCCATCCCTTCCTCCCTCTCACTCAGACTCTCTCTATCTCTCACCCTCTCTTTCTCACCTTCCCTCCCTCCACCTCTTAGGTCTCTCTTTCTCTCCCAATCCCTCTATCCACCTCTTAGATCTCTCTCTCTCTCTCTCTCTCTCTCTCTCTCTCTCTCTCTCTCTCTCTCTCTCTCTCTCTTTGAGTCCCCTTCTTTATGTCGCTCTCTCTCTCCCTCTATTTCCCTCTCTCTCTCTCCATCTCTCTCTCCCTCTATTTCCCTCTCTCTCTCCATCTCTCTCCCCCTCTCTTTCCCTTTCTCTATCTCTCTCTCCCCCCTCTCTCTCTCTCTCATCTATCTCTTGTCTCTCCCTCTCAGTCTCTATCTCTTTATCTCACTCTCCTCCTCTCTTACATGTATCTCTCTCCCATTCCCTCCCTCTCCTCCCCCTCTCTCCCTCTCTAGGGTCATAAGGTATTCTTAGGGATCATATTGTATTCTAGGGATCCATGCATGTGTCCTAAGGGGTCATAGGACACCATATGACCCATAACGACACATAAGAGGTCATATGGAGTCCTAAGGGGTCATAGGATACCATAATGACACCAAATAGTGTCCTAAGGGGTTATAGAACACTATATGACCTCTTAGGACACCATATGGAGTCATAAGGGGTCAAATGGTGTCCTAAGGGGTCGTAGGAGAATCTGAACTTGGAGGACACAATTTTGTGTTTTTTCATGTCATATAGTATTCTTAGGGGTCATATGGTATCCTGGGGATCCATGCATATGTCCTAAGGGGTCATAGGACACCATATGACTCCTTAGGACACCATATGACCCATAACGACACATAAGAGGTCATATGGAGTCCTAAGGGGTCATAGGACACCTATGACCCCTTAGCACACCATACAACCCATAATGACACCAAATGGTGTCCTAAGGGGTCATAGAACACTAAATGACCTCTTAGGACACCATACAACCCATAATGACACCATATGGAGTCCTAAGGGATCAAATGGTGTCCTAAGGGGTCCTAGGAGATCATATGACCCCCTAGGACACCATATGACCCCTAACAACACCATATGGTGTCCTAAAGGGTCATAAGGTGTCCTAGGGGTCACAGGACACCATAAGACACATAACGACACCATATGGTGTCCTAAGGAGTCATATGACACCATATGAACCTTAGATCACAATATAACCCCTAACAACATCTAAGGGGTCATAGGACACTATATGATCCCTTAGCACACCATAGGACCTATAATGACACCAAATAGTATCCTAAGGGGTCATAGAACATCATATGACCCTTTAGGACACCATAAGGTGTCTTGAGGGGTCATATGGCATCCTATGACCCCTTAGGACGCCATATGGTGTCGTTATGGGTCGTATGGTGTCTTAAGGGGTCATATGGTGTCCTAAGGGATCATAAGACACCATATGACCTCTTAGGAAACAATATGACCTCTAATGACACCTAAGGGATCATATGGTGTCCTAAGGGGTCATAGAACACCATATGACCCTTTAGGACACCATACAATCCATAACAACACCATATGGAGTCCTAAGGGGTCATATGGTGTCCTAAGGGATCATAGAACACCATATGACCCCTGAGGACACCATATGACCCATAACAACACCTAAGGGGCCATATGGAGTCCTAAGGGGTCATAAGACACCATATGACCCCTTAGTACACCATACAACCCATAAAGATTATCCAACCAATACATCCACATGATCCAAAGAAACCAATATGTTCATCTTCTTCAAACGTTCTACTTTATATCCTATCTTCTTTTAAAAAATAAAAAAAATGACCACCTTGTCAATCTTCTTATCACCTCATCTATATGCAAACAAAAAGAAGATATATTGGAAGGAGGGGAAGAGACGAGAGAGAGAGAGAGAGAGAGAGAGAGAGAGAGAGAGAGAGAGAGAGAGAGAGAGAGAGAGAGAGAGAGATGGGGTATGGAGGAAGGGAGAAGGGGAGAGAGGGAGAGGGGGAGAGGGAGAGAGAGAGAGAGGGAGGGAGAGAAAGAGGGAGAGAGAGAGAGAGAGAGAGAGAGAGAGAGAGAGAGAGAGGAGAGAAAGAGAGAGAGAGAGGGAGAGAAAGAGAAGCACCATGTATGCGCTTGAGGGGGGGAGAGAGGGAGACAATACACATACATACACACATATGTGTGTATATATAAACTTAATATATTATATATTATTATATACATATATATATAAATATTATATATTATATATTTTTGTATTATATATAAATTATATATTATATGTATATACACATATTATATATATAATATGATACTATACACACTTCCAAAATTTAAACATAAAAAGTGTGTACGCACTTTTTATACCATAGGTACCCCATACATGCTTTTGACTGTTTAGGCTTGGAAATAGGCCTGGATGACAAAGGTACAGTTTGGAAGTTTGATTTCCCTCCATTTCCCTCCTTTTTGACATTTTTTATTTTATCAAGTTGGTTTCTCGACTTTGTCATCATCAGGTTTACACTTCATCAAGTGGGTATTTCTAAAATTGCCACCATATTTTCACCCATCTTCTGAGCTTTCTAACCATATATTTTTTAAAAAAATTGAACAACAATAACATACTATTATTGAATTTCTTTTACCAGTGTCTCCATAGTTCTCATAGACATACATGCACCATTTTTTTAATAACTTTTTATATACCTATCCAAATTTTTAAAAAATTATATATTATTGTAGTGCACTTGATTCTTTACAAATTAAAAAATCTATATTTATTTTTTTATTTTTTTAGTGCAACTTATGCTTTGCGCACAAACAGGTACCTAATTTTCAAGATGTGCTCGATTGGAAAAATCATAAAAAAAAATACTCAACAAAAAATTACACAAAATACACATCTTCTATTGCTCACTCTTAACTATAATTTTGTCAAAGGATTTGTAAAAATACTAAGTCCAACTATGACTTTTTTGATGCGCACCTCAGACACTATGTTATGTTTTTTTCTGAAACAATCAGGGTCTATTTTTCGTGGGCGAAGGATTTGACCCCCTTAATCTTATCTAATTTTGAAAAGGTTTAGTATTTTGGAAACTAGATTCAGAGTACTACAATATTTGTTGTTTGATTATCTTCATATCTTGAGTGGATGACTTTCAAATTTTGCCTCCAAGTTCAGGTTCACTTGATTTCAGAAAAAAAAAAAAAAAAGAAAAG